>NC_052085.1:16912319-17226475 GCF_015852505.1 Tachyglossus aculeatus | reverse complement strand
AAGAGAGAAGAAGGAGGAGGAGGAGGAGAAGAAGAAGGAGAAGAAGGAGGAGAAGGAGGAGAAGAAGGAGGAGGAGGAGGAGAAGAAGAAGAAGAAGAAGAAGAAGAAGAAGAAGAAGAAGAAGAAGAAGAAGAAGAAGAAGAAGAAGAAGAAGAAGAAGAAGAAGAAGAAGAAGAAGAAGAAGAAGAAGAAGAAGAAGAATGGTGGCATGTGTTAAGCGCTTACTATGTGCCAAGCACCGTTCTAAGCGCTGGGGGGCGGGGGGGGCGGGGGATACAAGGTGATCAGGTTGTCCCACTTGGGGCTCACAGTCTTAATTCCCAAGGTGACTGAGACACAGAGAATCAATCAATCAATCATAGTTATTGAGCGCTTACTGTGTGCAGAGCACTGTACTAAGTGCTTGGGAAGTCCACGTTGGCCACATATAGAGGCGGCCCCTACCCAACAGTGGGCTCACAGTCTAAAAGGTGGGCTCACAGTCTAAAAGAGAAGTGAAGTGACTTGCCCAAGGTCACACAGCTGACATAGTGGCAGAGCCGGGATTCGACTGTGAGCCCCCCGTGGGACAACCTGATCACCTTGTATCCTCCCCAGCGCTTAGAGCAGTGCTTGGCATGTAGTAAGCGCTTAACAAATGCCACCATTATTATTATTATTATTATTATTATTATTATTATTATTATTATTATTATTATTATTATTGGAGCAGATCGGGTTGGACCCAATCCCGGCCCCACACCGGACTCCCAGTCTCAACCTTCATTTGACAGATGAGGGAACTGAGGTACAGAGAAGTGAAGTGACTTACCCAGGGTCACACAGCAGACAAGCGGCGGAGGCGGGATTAGAACCCACGACCTCTGACTCCCAGGGCCCCGCCTCGGCCTCAGGGAAGCCAAATGTTCCCCCACAACCACCCCAACGGCGGCCGGGCCCTCGGGGGGTGGAAACTCGTTATAATAATAAACGATGATGATGACATTTGTTAAGCGCTTACTAGGTGCCAAGCACTGTTCTGAGCGCTGGGGAGATACAAGGTCATCAGGTTGTCCCACACGGGGCTCACAGTCTTCATCCCCATTTGACAGATAAGGAAACTGAGGCCTAGAGAAGTGAAGTGACCTGCCCAAAGTCCCACAGCTGACCAATGGCAGAGAGTCGTCGGGGTTAGAACCCATGACCTCTGATTCCCAAGCCTGGGCTCTTTCCACCGAGCCACGCTGCTTCTCTATGGCAGGGAATGTGGCTGTTTGTTGTTGTAGTGTACTCTCCCAAGCGCTTAGTACAGTGCTTGGCACGCAGTAGGCACTCAGTAAATACGATTGAATGAATAATAATAATTGCGGTATTTGTGAAGCGCTTACTATGTGCCAGGCACTGTACTAAGCGCTGAGGTGGATACAAGCGAACCGGTTTGGACGCAGTCCCGGTCCCATGTGGAGCTCACAGTCTCAATCCCCATTTTACAGATGGGGTAATTGAGGCACAGAGATGGGAAGTGACCTGCCCAAAGTCCCACAGCTGACCAGCGGCGGAGTCGGCGGGATTAGAACCCATGACCCCTGACTCCCAAGCCCGGGCTCTTTCCACCGAGCCACGCTGCTTCTCTATGGCAGGGAATGTGGCTGTTTGTTGTTGTAGTGTACTCTCCCAAGCGCTTAGTACAGTGCTTGGCACGCAGTAGGCACTCAGTAAATACGATTGAATGAATAATAATAATTGCGGTATTTGTGAAGCGCTTACTATGTGCCAGGCACTGTACTAAGCGCTGGAGTGGATACAAGCGAACCGGTTTGGACACAGGCCCTGTCCCACGTGGGGCTCACAGTCTTCATCCCCATTTGACAGATGAGGAAACTGAGGCCCAGAGAAGTGAAGTGACTTGCCCGAGGTCACACGGCAGACCGTCCCCCCCTCCCAGCCCGGCCTTTGGGAGCCCCCCCCCCCCACATCACGGGCTTGGGAGTCACAGGTTGTGGGTTCTAATCCCGCCTCCGCCACTTAGCTGTGTGACCTTGAGCAAGTCGCTTCACTTCTCCGTGCCTCAGTTCCCTCATCTGGAAAATGGGGATGAAGCCTGTGAGCCCCACGTGGGACGACCCGATCACCTTGTGTCCTCCCCAGCGCTTAGAACAGTGCTTGGCACATAGTAAACGCTTAACAAATTAGAGAAGCAGCGTGGTTTAGTAGAAAGAGCCCAGGCTTGAGAGTCAGAGGTTGTGGATTCTAATCCCGGCTCCGCCACTTGTCAGCAGTGTGACCTTGGGCACGTCACTTCACTTCTCTGTGCCTCAGTTACCTCATCTGTCAAATGGGGATTAAGACTGTGTGCCCCCCCGTGGGACAACCTGATCACCTTGTATCCCCCTCCGGCGCTTAGAACAGTGATTTGCACATAGTAAGCGCTTAACAAATGTCATTATTATTGTCATTATTATTATTGTTATTATCTCCTCCAGCGCTTAGAACAGTCCTTGGCACATAGTAAGCGCTTAACGAATAAAAAAAAGTTGCCATCATTATTATTGTTATTATTATTATTATTATTGTTATTGTTATTATCTCCCCCAGCACTTAGAACAGTCCTTGGCACATAGTAAGCGCTTAATAAATTAGAAATTGCTATTATTATTATTATTATTAATCTCCCCCAGCACTTAGAACAGTCCTTGGCACATAGTAAGCGCTTAACAAATAAAAAAACTTGCCATCTTTATTACTGTTATTAGTAGTAGTAGTAGTATTATCTCCCCGAGCACTTAGAACAGTCCTTAGCACATAGTAAGCATTTAACGAATAAAAAAAGTTGCCATCATTATAATTATTATTATTATAAATCACTTCACTTCTCCGTGCCTCAGTTCTCTCATCTGTAAAATGGGGATTAAGACTGTGAGCCCCACTTGGGACAACCTGATATACTTCTATCTCCCCCAGCGCTTAGAACAGTGCTTGGCACGTAGTAAGTGCTTAACAGATTTAAAAAATGCCATCATTATTATTAGTGTTGTCACTTCACTTCTCTGTGCCTCAGTTCCCTCATCTGTAAAATGGGGATTAAGGCTGCGAGCCCCACATGGTGCAAACCTGATTACTTTGTATTTACCCCGGCGCTTAGAACAGCGCTTGGCACGTAGTGAGCTCTGCGCACAGTAAGCGCTCAGAGCAGCATAGCCTAGTGGCTTGGGAGTCCGAGGTCATGGGTTCAAATCCCGGCTCCGCCAATTGTCAGCTGTGGGACTCTGGGCAAGTCACTTCACTTCTCTGGGCCTCGGTTCCCTCATCTGGAAAATGGGGATGAAGACTGTGAGCCCCATGTGGGACAACCTGATCACCTTGTAACCACCCCAGCACTTAGAACAGTGCTTTGCACATAGTAAGCGCTCAATAAATACCATCATTATTATCATTAGGAAATAATAATTAGTATTACAATTATATATAATATATAATTATAGTTATAATAATAACACAAGAGACTCGGATCGGACACAGGCTCTGTTCCACATGGAGCTCACAGTCTAACGGATGCTCGTTGTGGGCAGGGAATGTGATGTTACAGTGTACTCACCCAAGCGTTTAGTAC
Organism: Tachyglossus aculeatus; assembly: GCF_015852505.1. NCBI lineage: Eukaryota > Metazoa > Chordata > Mammalia > Monotremata > Tachyglossidae > Tachyglossus > Tachyglossus aculeatus. The sequence goes on along the minus strand of NC_052085.1, from coordinate 17,222,886 downwards.
AGTGCTCTGCACACAATAAGTGCTGAAGAAATACGATTGAATGAATGAATGAATACAGTGCTTTGCACACAGTAGGTGTTCAAGAAATACGATTGAATGAATGAATGAATACAGTGCTTCGCCCACAGTAGGTGTTCAAGAAATACGACTGAATGAATGAAAGAATGAATACAGTGCTTTGCCCACGGTAAGCGTTCAGTAAATACCATTATTAGTAATAATACTAATGGATATTTAATCCCCAATTACAGATTTGCAGAGAAATTGGGTTATTTAAGTCACACTGCAGGCAGCTGGTGGATTTGGGACACCTGTCTACATGTTATGTTTTGTTGTCCGTCTCCCTCTTCTAGACTGTGAGCCCGTTATTGGGTAGGGACCGTCTCTATATGTTGCCGACTTGGACTCCCCAAGCGCTTAGTACAGTGCTCTGCACACAGTAAGCGCCCAATAAATGCGATTGAATGAATTGAATGAATGGATGGTCCCCTGAAACCCCGCTTTTTCCACTAGTCAACGCTACCAAGACCAATTCATTCAATCGTATTTATTGAGCGCTCACTGTGTGCAGAGCACTGTACTAAGCGCTTGACCAATCTTCAGAGTGGGAGAGGGTAATGTCTGGCAGATTGACACTCAATCAGTGGTATTTCTTGAATGTTTCCTATGTCCAGAACATGGACCCTTGGGAGAATAGAAAACAGCAAGTAGAGCAGATCCCTCTCTCTACAGAAGCAGCAGGGCTCAGTGGAAAGAGCCCGGGCTTTGGAGTCAGAGGTCATGGGTTCTAATCCCGGCTCCGCCACCTGTCTGCTGTGTGACCTTGGGCAAGGCACTTAACTTCTCTGAGCCTCATTTACCTCACCTGTAAAATGGGGATGAAGACTGTGAGCCCCACGTGGGACAACATGATCACCTTGTATCCCACCCCCAGCGCTTAGAACAGTGCTTTGCACATAGTAAGCGCTTAACAAATGCCATTATTATTATTATTATCCCTGCCCTCAAGGACTTTACATTCTCCTTCTAGACTACAAACTCATTACGGGCAGGGAATGGGTCTGCTAATTCTGTTGTATTGTACTCTCCCAAGTGCTTAGAAGGGTGCTCTGTATGTAATAAGCGTGTAGTAAATTCCACTGATCGATTGATTATCCCTAACCTTAAGGTGCTTGGGAAAACTGACACTGCAGTCCATTAAAAATAGGAAGAAGTCGGAGTCAAAAGAGATGTACATAGGTATAAAAGAGCTGTACGTAAGATGTAATTGGAGAGAAAGAGAAGTGAGTGCTTAGAAAAGTGCCTGGCACATAGTAAGTGCTTAACAAATACCATTATTATTATTGCTATTATTATTATTATTATTATTATTATTATTATTGTTATTAAAACCCAAGTGCTTGGATGATGTGGTAGCAGAGGGGTGTGGAAAAAAAGCAGGGAGATGAGAGACTGATCAGGGAAGGTTTGCTGGAGATGCGATCCATCAGTCAATCTATCATGATTCCAGGAGGGTCTTAAATAATAATAATAATGACATTTATTAAGCGCTTACTATGCGCTTAAGTCCAAGTTGGCAACATATAGAGGCAGTCCCTACCCAACAGTGAGCTCACAGTCTAAAAGGTGGGCTCACAGTCTAAAAGAGAAGTGAAGTGACTTGCCCAAGGTCACACAGCTGACATAGTGGCAGAGCCGGGATTCAACTGTGAGCCCCCCGTGGGACAACCTGATCACCCTGTATCCTCCCCAGTGCTTAGAACAGTGCTTGGCACGTAGTAAGCGCTTAACAAATGCCACCATCATTATTATTATTATTATTATTATTGTTGTTATTATTATTATTATAGGAGCAGATCGGGTTGGACCCAATCCCTGCCCCACACCGGACTCCCAGTCTCAACCTCCATTTGGCAGATGAGGGAACTGAGGTACAGAGAAGTGAAGTGACTTACCCAGGGTCACACAGCAGACAAGCGGCGGAGGTAGGATTAGAACCCACGACCTCTGACTCCCACGCTTACAATGTGCAAAGCACTGTCTTAAAGTTTATTTGATAAAGTTGCCTTGGATTTAGCTGGAGTCGGTGGGAGAGTTTTCCCTGCAAGTGCATAAAGAAGCACTGGGAAAAAGTACCAACGCTAGGAAATGCGGAAGGAATCCTCTGCGCTCTGTAAATGAAGATTTAGGAATTCCAATATCAAAGCTACCCTACGGATTTAAAGTTCAGGTCCTGAAAATCCTGCGGGCCCTAACTGTGATAATAACTTACAGAGCGGAAAGCAATTTCACTTGGGGAGGGGTAGAGGAGGGAGGATTCTTCCTCTCATTTTCCGGAATTCTTGTGGAAAGCACATCGTCTCCAAGAGGCCTACTAAGTCTGTTCTACAGAGATGTGGGTTCAGAGTTTTGGAAAAGAAATCCATATTTTCGTCATTGCTCTAACCTAGTGACTCTTGAGCGCGTGGCTCAGTGGAAAGAGCACGGCTTGGGAGTCAGAGGTCATGGGTTCAAATCCCGACTCCGCCACTTGTCAGCTGTGTGTCTTTAGGCAAGTCACTTCCCTTCTCTGTGCCTCGGTTCCCTCATCTGGAAAATGGGGATTTAGACTGGGAGCCCCCTGTGGGACGACCTGATAGCCTTGTACCCTTGTATTTATTACTCTATTTATTTATTTATTTATTTTGCTTGTACATTCCTATCCTATTTATTTTATTTTGTTGGTAAGTTTGGTTTTGTTCTCTGTCTCCCCCTTTTAGACTGTGAGCCCACTGTTGGGTAGGGACTGTCTCTATGTGTTGCCAATTTGTACTTCCCAAGCGCTTAGTACAGTGCTCTGCACATAGTAAGCGCTCAATAAATACGATTGATTGATTGATTGATTGTACCCCCCAGCGCTTAGAACAGTGCTTGGCACACACTAAGCACTTAGCAAATGCCATCGTTATTATGATATGTTATACTGTGCTCTCCCAAGTGCTTGGTACAGTGCTCTGCACACAGTAAGCACTCAATAAATAGTATTGATCGATTGGTTGAGGACGGGAGGAGCAACGGTCTCTTGAGTGGGAGCTAGAGGTCAGAGGGACAGGACGAGAACGAATCATGGCGAATAGGCCACAGATTCGGGGTCAGAATGGGAGAAACTACAGCGTGACAGCTTGGCTTAGTGGAAAGAGCACGGGCCCGGTGGTCAAAAGACCTGACTTCTTAGCCCACTTCCATCTGTCTGCTTTGTGAACTTGGGCAAGTCACTTAACTTCACCAAACTTCCTTTCCTTATCGTCTCCCCCACTACACTGAGTGCTCGCTATCGTCTCCCCCACTACACTGAGTGCTCGCCGTGGACGGACAGTCTGCTAACTCCGTCGTAGTGTACTCTCCCAAGCGCTTAGTACAGTGCTCTGCATACAGTAAGCGCTAAATAAATACCACTGAGGATGAGGATGATGACGACGAGACACCCCGGCTTTACACACGGAACACCGTTAACATGGATTCCATATTTGGTTACATAAATTTCCTCAAGACGAGTAAGTATCGGCACGGTCACCCAACAGAGGAACCAAATCAGTTTAACAAATGATGCTTGATGATTTCTTCACAAAAATCACTTTTTGAGCCTTCCACTCTCCAGCAGGCTTTGTGTAGCATGTTTCCCAACTTGCACTTCCCAAGCGCTCAGTCCAGTGTTCTGCACACAGTAAGCGCTCAATAAATACGATTGAATGAATTGAATTGATTGAGCGCTTACTGTGTGCAGAGCACTGGACTAAGCGCTTGGGAAGTACACGTTGGCAACATCAACTTATTGATGTTGATGAGATGTTGATGTTGATGAGAAGCAGCGTGGCTCAGTGGAAAGAGCCCGGGCTTTGGAGTCAGAGGTCATGGGTTCAAATCCCGGCTCCTCCAATTGTCAGCTGTGTGACCTTGGGCAAGTCACTTAACTTCTCTGGGCCTCAGTTACCTCAACTGTAAAATGGGGATTAATACTGTGAGCCCCCCGTGGGACAACCTGATCAGCTTGTAACCTCCCCAGTGCTTAGAACAGTGCTTTGCACATAGTAAGTGCTTAATAAGTGCCATCATTATTATTATGATTATTATCTAGATACGGTCCCCACCCAACAGCCGGCTCACAGTCTAGGAGGGGGAGACAGACAACAAAACAAAACATATTAACAAAATAAAATAAATAGAATAAATATGTCCAAATAAAATAAATAAGTAGAGTAATAAATACGTACAAACATCTATACATCTATATATTCCCAAGCCCGGATGCTTTCCCCTTTGCCATGCTGCTTTTCCGCTAGTTACTGCATTAGTGAATGTTTCCCCTAGATTGAAAGTCCTTTGAGGGCTGGGAATGTTGTCTACTCTCAGCTCCTTGTGGTCAGGGATCCCAACTTCCAACTTTATTATATTGTACTTTCCCAAGTGCTTAGTACAACACACAGAAAGCGCTCAGTAAATACCAGTGATTGATTATCTCTCCCAAGCACTTAGTACAGTTCGTTGTTCACGGTTAGCACTCAATAAATATTACTGATTGGTTGATTGATACCCATGTACTGCATTTTTATGGTATTTGTTAACAATAACAATAACATTTATTAAGCACTTACTATGTGCAAAGCACTGTTCTAATCGCTGGGGAGGTTACATGGTGATCAGGTTGTCCCACAGGGGGCTCCCATTTTTCAGATGAGGGAACTGAGGCACAGAGAAGTGAAGCGACTTGCCCAAAGTCACACAGCTGACAATTGGGCTCCCCCTTTTAGACTGTGAGCCCAATGTTGGGTAGGGACCGTCTCTATATGTTGCCAATTTGTACTTCCCAAGCGCTTAGTACAGTGCTCTGCACATAGTAAGCGCTCAATAAATATGATTGATTGAAGTGGCGGCGTCGGGATTTGAACCCATGACCTCTGACTCCCAAGCCGTGCTCTTTCCACTGAGCCACGCGCTCAAGAGTCACTAGGTTAGAGCAATGACGAAAATATGGATTTCTTTTTCAAAACTCTGAACCCACGCCAAATCCTAGGAGGCGATTTTCTACCTTTAGTTCCTGACATTAGAACTTCTTTCTTCCTTCAAAACATTTCATTTCCTAGTTGTTATTGGAACCCAGGGATTTACCAGCACCCCGCCAATTTAATGAGCAATAATTTAATTCTACAAATTAATTCACCACTTGGAGTTCCCGAACCCCTTCCTATAGAATCGAATTCCAGAAAATGAGATGAAGAATCCTCCCTCCTCTAAACCTACCCAAGCGAAATTGCTTTCCGCTTTGTAAGTTATTATCGCAGTTAGAGCCCGCAGGATCTTCAGGAACTGAACTTTAAATCCTCAGGGTAGCTTTGATATTGGAATTCCTAAATCTTCATTTACAGAGTGCAGAGGATTTCTTCCATATTTCCTAGCGTTCGTACTTTTTCCCAAGTGCTTCTTTATGAGCTTGCAGGGTAAAGTCTCCCGCGAACTCCAGCTAAATCCGAGGCAACTTTATCAAATAAACTTGTTCTGATTGACTGTGCAGCAGAATGATCGTTATTGGTAATCAGGACAATCATGGACTAAAGCGACCCAAATTGAAGATTCAAAATGACTGAATTACAAGCCCCGTACCTCCTCTGCTACAAATTAAGCCAGGACGAAGCCCTCCCCTTGTTCCGAAGCCCTTCTCGTTGTCCGCTCCAAGTCGCTCTGAAGCACGGAGAGGGTCAAAAATGTTTGTGACTAGTAGTGTGGCTCTGGTTGTTCGCTTTTTGTTTTTCCTCTAGGTCACGCCGCTTCTCGTGGCCATCCGAAAAGCATCCTGGAAGCTAAAGGAGGGGATGAACGTATAGAAGACATATAGATTTCAGTCACCTGGGGTCCTGGGTGGTAGGTTTAAGGCGGAGAATGGCAGGGAAGAGAGAGGATGGTGGTTAGCAGCAGGGGCTCAAGTTAAGAAAGAAAAGGAGAAACAGTGTGGCCTAATGGAAAGAGCATGGGCCTTGGGAGCAGAGGACCTGAGTTCTAATCCTGCCTCCGCCACTAGGTTGCTGTGTGACCTCAGCTAAGTCACTTAACTTCTCTGGGTCTCAGTTCCCTCATCTGCAAAATGCGCATTCACTACCCGCTCTCCCTCCCATTTAGATTATGAGCGCAGGGTGGGACGGGGACTGTGTTCGACTTCATTATCTTGACGATATCTTGGGGAAGCAGCGTGGCTCGGTGGAAAGAGCCCAGGCTTGGGAGTCAGAGGTCATCGGTTCAAATCCCGGCTCCGCCGCTTGTCAGCTGGGTGACTTTGGGCAAGTCACTTCACTTCTCTGGGCCTCAGTTCCCTCATCTGGAAAATGGGGATTAAGACTGTCAGCCCCCCGTGGGACAACCTGATCACCTTGGAAACTCCCCAGCGCTTAGAACAGTGCTTGGCACATAGTAAGCGCTTAATAAATGCCATCACTATGTATCCCAGCTCTCAGTCCCATGCTTGGCCCAAAGTAGCCACTTAACAAATACCAATAATAATAATGATAACATTTAATGATTTTCTTTTAGACTGTGAGCCCACTGTTGGGTAGGGACTGTCTCTATATGTTGCCAACTTGTGCTTCCCAAGCGCTTAGTACAGTGCTCTGCACACAGTAAGCGCTCAATAAATACAATTGATGATGATGATGATGATGTATTTAAAAGTTGCCTGTGGGTCTGCTCTCGGAAAGTAGGGCGATGAGCCACCAGAATTTTCCAGGGATCAAAGAGTACCGGAAAATCCCCCACCATCCACCTGGCTTGGAAAGAATGGGGGAGAGAATGAGGACTTGTAAGGAAATGCGATTTTTGCCAGGCAGAAGGTTAACAGGTCGCAAGGCTTCTCAACAAAATCCACAGCTTCAAGTGAATGGGTTCCGGGGCTCCCCTCCCTCCAACCAACATCAAGAGAAGAGAAGCAGTGTGGCTCAGTGGAAAGAGCCCGGGCTTTGGAGTCAGAGGTCGGGGGTTCAAATCCCGGCTCCGCCAATTGTCAGATGTGTGACTTTGGGCAGGTCACTTAACTTCTCTGTGCCTCAGTTCCCTCATCTGGAAAATGGGAGCCCCCTGTGGGACAACCTGATCACCTTGTAACCTCCCCAGCAGTTAGAACAGTGCTTGGCACATAGTAAATGCTTAACAACTGCCAACATTATTATTATTATTATTATTATTATTATTATTATTATTATTATTATTATTATTATTCTCTAAGTCTCAGTTACCTCATCTGTAAAATGGGGATTAAGACTGTTAGGCCCACGTGGGACAACCTGATCACCTTCTATCCTCCCCAGTGCTTAGAACAGTGCTGTGCACATAGTAAGCGCTTAACAAATGCCATCATTATTATTATTATTGTTATTATTATTAATCCTGGCTCTGCCACATGTCTGCTGTGTGACCTTGGGCAATTCACTTAACTTCTCTGAGCCTCAGGTACCTCACCTGTAAAATGGGGTTTAATCAATCAATCAATCAATCGTATTTATTGAGCGCTTACTGTGTGCAGAGCACTGTACTAAGTGCTTGGGAAGTACAAGTTGGCAACATATAGAGACAGTCCCTACCCAACAGTGGGCTCACAGTCTAGAAGGGGGAGACAGAGAACAAAACAAAACATACTAACAAAATAAAATAAATAGAATAGATATGTACAAGTAAAATAAATAAATAAATAGAGTAATAAATATGTATAAACATATATACATATATACAGGTGCTGTGGGAAAGGGAAGGAGGTAAGATGGGGGGGGATGGAGGGGGGACAAGGGGGAGAGGAAGGAAGGGGCTCAGTCTGGGAAGGCCTCCTGGAGGAGGTGAGCTCTCAGTAGGGCCTTGAAGGGAGGAAGAGAGCGAGCTTGGCGGACGGGCGGAGGGAGGGCGTTCCAGGCCCGGGGGATGACGTGGGCCGGGGGTCGATGGCGGGACAGGCGAGAAGGAGGCCTAATGGTGAGGAGATTAGTGGCAGAGGAGCGGAGAGTGCGGGCTGGGCTGGAGAAGGAGAGAAGGGAGGTGAGGTAGGAGGGGGCGAGGGGATGGACAGCCTTGAAGCCAAGGGTGAGGCGTTTCTGCCTGATGCACAGATTGATTGGTAGCCACTGGAGATTTTTGAGGAGGGGAGTAACATGCCCAGAGCGTTTCTGGACAAAGACAATCCGGGCAGGGGCATGAAGTATGGATTGAAGTGGGGAGAGACACGAGGATGGGAGATCAGAGAGGAGGTTGATGCAGTAGTCCAGACGGGATAGGATGAGAGCTTGAACGAGCAGGGTAGCGGTTTGGATGGAGAGGAAAGGGCGGATCTTGGCAATGTTGTGGAGCTGAGACCGGCAGGTTTTGGTGACGGCTTGGATGTGAGGGGTGAACGAGAGAGCGGAGTCGAGGATGACACCAAGGTTGCGGGCTTGTGAGACGGGAAGGGTGGTAGTGCCGTCAACAGAGATGGGAAATTCAGGGAGAGGACAAGGTTTGGGAGGGAAGACAAGGAGCTCAGTCTTCGACATGTTGAGATTTAGGTGGCGGGCGGACATCCAGATGGAGATGTCCTGAAGGCAGGAGGAGATGCGAGCCTGGAGACGGGGGAGAGAGCAGGGGCAGAGATGTAGATCTGGGTGTCATCAGCGTAGAGATGATAGTTGAAGCCGTGGGAGCGAATGAGGTCACCAAGAGAGTGAGTGTAGATCGAGAACAGAAGGGGACCAAGCACTGAACCCTGGGGAACCCCCACAGTGAGGGGATGGGAGGGGGAGGAGGAGCCTGCAAAAGAGACTGAGAATAAGCGACCAGAGAGATAAGAGGAGAACCAGGAGAGGACGGAGTCTGTGAAGCCAAGGTCGGATAGTGTGTTGAGGAGAAGGGGGTGGTCCACAATGTCGAAGGCAGCTGAGCGGTCGAGGAGGATTAAGACTGTTAGCCCCACGTGGGACAACCTAATCACCCTGTATCCTCCTCAGCGCTTAGAACAGTGCTGTGCACACAGTAAGCGCTTAACAAATGCCATCATTATAATTATTACTGTTATCATCAAATAGCTTGCAGGGGAGACCATGTAGACACTGCCCAGATCCTGCCAAAGCAACTCATCCCAACATCCAGAACGCTGCCTGACAGGATTCCAATATACTGATTTCCTGAAATCACCTCTCCTCAGGAGCCCTTTATTGATTAATTTCCAGTCTCCTCATGTTATATTCCCTCAACTGCAATATAAAATCAATCGTATTTATTTAGCGCTTACTGTGTGCAGAGCACTACACCAAGCGTTTGGGAGAGTACAATATTACTGAGTTTATAGGCACATTTCCTGCCCAAAATAAACTTACAGTCTAGAGGGGGAGATACATATTTATATAAATAAATACTGATGAAGAAGCATCATGGCCTACCGGAGAGAGCACAGGCCTGGGAATCAGAGGAACTGGGTTCGGATCCCTGCTCTGCCACTTGTCTGCTGTGTGACTTTGGGCAAGTCTCTTACCTTCTCTGTGCCTCAGTGTCATTCATTCATATTTATTGAGTGCTTACTGTGTGCAGGGCACCGTACTAAGCGCTTGGGAAGTACAAGTTGGCAACAGATAGAGACGATCCTTACTCAACAACGGGCTCACAGTCTAGAAGACTATATCTTCTAGATAAGGACTATGTCCTTATCTGTAAAACGGGGATTAAGGCCGTGAGCTTCATATCGGACAGAGTCTGGGTCCAACGCAATCATCTCGTATCTACCCCTGGGCTTAGTACAGTGCCTGGCACATAGTAAGCTCTTAGTAATACAATAATCATAATAAAAATAATAAAATTAAAGATATGTACATAAGTGTTCTGGGGCTGAAGGAGGGGTGAATAAAGGGCAACATAAAAGGGAGTAGGAGAACAGAAAATAAGAATTTCCCCAGGCAGGTCCTCTTTGGAGGAAATATGCTTTTCATAAGGATTTGAAGATGGGGAGAGTGATCATCTGTCAGATGTGAAGAGGGAGGGCATTCCGGGCTAGAGACAGGATAAGGGTAAGGAGTCGGCAAAGAGATAGATGAGATCGAGGTACATCGAGTATGTTGGCATTATAGGGGGAAACTGTGCAAGATGGATTGAAGTAGGAAATCAGGGAGGTAAGGTAGAAGGGGGAAAGGTGATTGAGTGCTCTATTAATCAATTAATTTATTGAGCGCTTACTGTGCGCTGAGGATTTTGCTAAGTGTTTAGGAGAGTACAATATAACAGAGTTGGTAGGCGTGTTCCCTGTCCACAGCAAGTTTACAGTCTAGGAGGAGAAAAAGACATTAATATACATAAAAGAATTCCAGATATGTACATAAGAGCTGTGTGGCTGAGCGAGGGGTGAATCAAGATAGCAAATCCAAGTGCAAGGACAACACAGATGGGAGTGGGAGAACAGGAAATGAGGGCTTAGTTGGAGAAGGCGTCATTGTGGGAAGGGAATGTGTCTGTTATGTTGTACTGAAGCAGCGTGGCTCAGTGGAAAGAGCACGGGCTTTGGAGTCAGAGGTCATGGGTTCAAATCCCAGCTCTGCCACTTGTCAGCTGTGTGACTTTGGGCAAGGCTAATCTCCAGTGGCTACCAATCAATCTGTGTATCAGGCAGAAATTCCTCACCCTTGGCTTCAAGGCTGTCCATCCCCTCGCCCCCTCCTACCTCACCTCCCTTCTCTCCTTCTCCAGCCCAGCCCGCACCCTCCGCTCCTCTGCCGCTAATCTCCTCACCGTGCCTCATTCTCGCCTGTCCCGCCGTCGACCCCCGGCCCACGTCATCCCCCGGGCCTGGAATGCCCTCCCTCTGCCCACCCGCCAAGCTAGCTCTCTTCCTCCCTTCAAGGCCCTACTGAGAGCTCACCTCCTCCAGGAGGCCTTCCCAGACTGAGCCCCTTCCTTCCTCTCCCCATCGTCCCCCTCTCCATCCCCCCATCTTGCCTCCTTCCCTTCCCCACAGCACCTGTATATATGTATATATGTTTGTACATATTTATTACTCTATTTATTTATTTATTTATTTTACTTGTACATATCTATTCTATTAATTTTATTCTGATGGTATGTTTGGTTTTGTTCTCTGTCTCCCCCTTTTAGACTGTGAGCCCACTGTTGGGTAGGGACTGTCTCTATATGTTGCCAACTTGTACTTCCCAAGCGCTTAGTACGGTGCTCTGCACACAGTAAGCGCTCAATAAATACGATTGATGATGATGAAGTCACTTAATAATAATAATAATAATGGCATTTATTAAGCACTTACTATGTGCAAAACACTATTCTAAGCGCTGACTTCTTGGGGCCTCAGTTCCCTCAACTGTAAAATAGGGATTAAAACTGTGAGCCCCCCTGTGGGACAACCTGATCACCTTGTAACCTCCCCAGTGCTTAGAACAGTGCACATAGTAAGCGCTTAATACATGCCATCATCATTATTATTATTATTACTCTCCCAAGCACTTAGTACAGTGCTCTGCCTACAGTAAGTGCTCAATAAATCCGATTGATTAGTTGGAGGAGATGTGCCTTCAGTAAAGCCTTTAAGGGAGGAGAGTAATTGTCTGTCAGAGGGAGGACATTCCAGGCCAGAGGTAGGACATGGACTGGAGTGATGAGATAGATAAAATCGAGGTACGTGAGTAGATTAGCGGTACAGGTTTATAGTAGGAAATCAGGGAGGTAAGAAAGAAGGGGGCAAGGTGATTGAGTGTTTTAGAGCCGAAGGAAAGGAGTTTCTGTTTGATGTCCAAGTGGATGGGCAATTACAGGAGATTCTTGAGAAGTGGGGAAACCTGGGCTGAACGGTTTTCATTCATTCATTCATTCAATCATATTTATTGAGCGCTTACTGTGTGCAGAGCACTGTACCAAGGGCTTGGGAAGAACAAGTTGGCAACATATAGAGACAGTCCCTACCCAACAACGGGCTCACAGTCTAGAAGGGGGGTGACAAAACAAAACATGTGGACAGGTGTCAAGTCGTCAGAATTAAAGCTAAATGCACATCATTAACAAAATAAATAGGATAGTAAATATGTACAAGTCAAATAAATAGAGTAATAAATCTGTACAAACATATATACAGGTGCTGTGGGGAGGGGAAGAAGGAAGGCCTCTTGGAGGAGGTGAGCTCTCAGTAGGGCTTTGAAGGGAGGAAGAGAGCTAGCTTGGCGGATGTGCTGAGGGAGGGCATTCCAGGCCGGGGGGATGACGTGAGCCGAGGGTCAATGGCGGGATGGGCGAGAAAGAGGTACAGTGACATTTATAGATAAATGATCCAGGCGGAAGAGTGAAGTATGGACTGGAATGGAGAGAGATGAGGCAGGTAGTCAAGGTGGATTAAGATAAGTGCTCAGTTTAATGTGGAAGCAGTTTGGATGGAGAGGAAAGGGCAGATTTTCGTGATGTTGCGTGACGTTCTGCGATGTTGTGAAGGTTAAACTGACTGGATTTGGTGACACTAAATATGTGGGTTGAATGAAAGAGGTAAGTCAAGGATAACACCAGGTTTACAAAACAAGGAGGATGGTGGTACTGTTTATCATCCTCCTTGTTTTGTGGGAAAGTCACCGGGAGGACAGGGTTTGACTGGGAAGAGTAGGAGTTCTGTTTCGGATAGGTTAAGTTAGAGGCGTCAAGGGGGCATCCAGCTAGAGATGTCCTGAAGGCAGGAGGAAACATGAGACTACAGAGAAGGAGCGAGGTCAGGGCCAGAGATGTAGATTTGGGAATCACATCAATCAATCAATCAATCAATCAATCGTATTTATTGAGCTCTTACTGTGTGCAGAGCACCGTACTAAGTGCTTGGGAAGTACAAGTTGGCAACATATAGAGACAGTCCCTACCCAACAGTGGGCTCACAGTCTAGAAGCGGGAGATAGAGAACAAAACCAAACGTATTAACAAAATAAAATAAATAGAATAGATATGTACAAGTAAAATAAATAAATAGAGTAATAAATATGTACAAACATATATAGATATATACAGGTGCTGTGGGGAAGGGAAGGAGGTAAGATGAGGGGATGGAGAGGGGCACGAGGGGGAGAGGAAGGAGGGGGCTCAGTCTGGGAAGGCCACCTGGAGGAGGTGAGCTCTCAGTAGGGCCTTGAAGGGAGGAAGAGAGCGAGCTTGGCGGATGGGCAGAGGGAGGGCATTCCAGGCCCGGGGGAGGACGTGGGCCGGGGGTTGATGGCGGGACAGGCGAGAATGAGGCACGGGGAGGAGATTAGCGGCGGAGGAGCGGAGGGTGCGGGCTGGGCTGGAGAAGGAGAGAAGGGAGGTGAGGTAGGAGGGGGCGAGGGGATGGACAGCCTGGAAGCCCAGGGTGAGGAGTTTCTGCCTAGAGAAGGTCGCTGAAGCCATGGGAGAAAATGAGTTCTCCAAGGGCGTGATGGAGAATAGAAGAGGACCCAGAACTGAGTCTTGAGGGACTCCCACAGAAGAGGAGCTTACAAAAGAGACTGAGAATGAGAAGCCAGAGAGATAAGAGGAGAACCAGAAGAGGACAGTGTCTACGTAGCCGAGGTTGGATAGTGTTCCTGGGAGAAGGAGGTGATTGACAAGGTCGAAGGCAGTTGAGAGGTTGAGAAGGATTAGAATGGAGTAGAGGCCGTTGAATTTTGCAAGAAGGAGATCAGTGGTGAACTTTGGCGGAGTGAAGGGGGCGGAAGCCAGCTTGGAGGGGGGCAAGGAAAGAATTGGAAGAGAGGGGGAGAGGCAGCCGAGTAGAAAACCCACTCAAGGAGTTTGGAGATGGGATGATAACTGGAGGGAAATGTGAGGTCAAGGGAGGGTTCTTCTCATAGGGGAGACATGAGCATGGGTTCTAATCCTGGCTCCGCCATTTTGGGCAAGTCACTTAACATCTCTGTGCCTCAGTTACCTCATCTGTAAAATGGGGATGAAGACTGAGAGCCCCACATGGGACAACCTGATCACCTTGTATCCACCCTAGTGCTTAGAACAGTGCTTTGCACATAGTAAGAGCTTAACGAATGCCATCATCATCATTATTATTATGAGCAAGTTTCAAAACACAGGAGAAGAAGCCATTGGAGAGGGGACAGTTGAAGACAACGATCAGGGCAGGAAGAAGGGAGGGGGCAAGCGTTTTGATAAGGTGTGATGGGGATGGGTTTGCAGGTGCAGGTGAAATCGATGGATTTTGAGAGGAGGTGGGAGAGCCTTTCATTCCTTCATTCAGCCATATTTTTTGAGTGCTTACTGGGTGCACAGCACTGTACTAAGCGCTTGGAAGAGTACACTATAACAATAAACAGACACATTCCCTGCCCACGAAGAGCTTACAGTGTAGAGGGGGGAACATTACTGTAAATAAATAAATTATAGATTTGGACGTAAGTGCTGTGGCATTGGGAGGGGGGATGCAGAAGGGAGAGGGAGAAGAGGACAGGAGGAGTTGGTCAGAGAAGGCCTCTTGGAAGAGGTGTGCCTTCAATAAGGCTTTGAAGGGGGAGAAAGTAATTGTTGGATTTGAGGAGGGAGGACGCAGGTGAGGTAGGATGTGGGCGAGAGGTTGGCAGCGTGATAGACGGGATTGAGGTCCAGTGAGAGGCTCGCATTAGGTACTCAGATACTGAGATACTGGTGGGAAGGAATGGAGAGTTGAAGAGGTAGCAGGAAGAGGGAGGGAGGGAGTGGAGAGTAGCGGTGGATTTTAGGGAGCACATGCCTGATGGTTTTAATTTTCTCAGTAAATAATAATAATAATAGTAATGGCATTTATTAAGCACTTACTATGTGCAAAACACTGTTCTGAGCACTGGGGAGGTTACAAAGTGATCAGGTTTTCCCACGTTGGGGCACACAGTCTTCATCCTCATTTTACAAATGAGGGAACTGAGGCACAGAGAAGTTGAGTGACTTGCCCAAAGCCACACAGCTGACAAGTGGCGGAGTCGGGATTTGAACCCATGACCTCTGACTCCAAAGCCCGGGCTCTTTCCACTGAGCCACGCTGCTTCTCTAAAGTAAAGTAAATGGCCAAGACATCAGGGGTAGGAGATAATAATGATAATAACGATAATAATGGCATTTGTTAAGCGCTTAGTATTTGCCAAGCACTGTTCTAAGCACTGGGGGAGATATAAGGTAATCAGTTTGTCCCACATGGGGCTCACAGTCTTAATCCCCATTTGAAAGATGAGGTCACTGAGGCACAGAGAAGTTAAGTGACTTGCCCAAGGTCACACAGCCGATAAGCGGCGGTGCCAGGGCATCAATTTGGTCATCAAGGATGGCTCGTTTGGGTAAGAAGACTAAACGGGGCATGATGACTTCAGAAAGTTGGATGGGGGTCAAAAGATCGGAGGGCTCTGGGGGAACAGCGCTCAATAAATACGACTGAGTGAACTGAATGAATGAACACAGTAAGCGCTCCATAAATACGAATGATTGATTGATTGAACAGCTCGGATTTGTGGGGAAGGGGGGTGTGGGGGAGAAGACAGGTGAGGAGGCTGGTGATGATGATGATGGCATTTATTAAGCGTTTACTATGTGTAAAACACTGTTCTAAGCAGTTGGGAGTTTACAAGGTGATCAGGTTGTCCCACGGGGGGCTCACAGTCTCAATCCCCATTTTACAGATGAGGTCACTGAGGCCCAGAGAAGTGAAGTGCCCTGCCCAAAGTCACCCAGCTGACAACTGGCGGAGCCAGGATTTGAACCCATGACCTCTGACTCCAAAGCCCGGGCTCTTTCCACTGAGCCACGCTGCTTCTCAGTTGTGGTCAGACAGAGGTATTTCAGAGTCGGTGAAAGTAGTGATTGAACAGTGATGATGAGGTAGAGCCTGGGGCCGAATTAGTAAGTGGGCCAAGTGGGGTGGAGCAGGAGTTGAGGAGTGATAGACAGTGGGCAGGGGAAGGGTTTGTCACAGTGCTTTAGACTGTGACTGTGAACCCACTGTTGGGTAGGGGCTGTCTCTATATGTTGCCAAATTGTACTTCCCAAGCGCTCAGTACAGCGCTCTGCACACAGCAAGCGCTCAATAAATACGATTGATGATGATGAGAACATCCACGTGGCTATTGAAGTCCCCAAGGATCAATGTAGGGATGTGAGCTCGTCGTGGGCAAGGACTGTCTCTCTTTATTGCCGAATTGTACTTTCCCAAGCACTTAGGAAGGTGCTCCGCACACAGCAGACGCTCAATAAATACGCTTGAAGGTAAAAATAGAGAAGGAAGAGATCAAAATGGTTCAGAAAGTCGGAGTCGGGGCCTGGGGGATGGTAGATGACTGCGACTAGTGATTGGAATGGGTGGTAAAAGGCAGATGATATGGGCTTTAAAGAAGGGAAAAAGAGGGATGGGGGACGCGGAATAGTGCGAAAACGGCATTGGGGGGTGAGAAAAAAAGGCCAATTCTCCCCCTAGCCCAGTGAGTCTTAGGAAGTAGAGAAGATGAGACCCCCCCACACCTCTCGGGACAGGGGGGACAGTGTCAGAGAAGCAGCGTGGCTCAGTGGAAAGAGCCCGGGCTTCGGAGTCAGAGGTCATGGGTTCAAATCCCAGCTCCGCCGATTGTCAGCTGGGTGACTTTGGGCAAGTCACTTCACTTCTCTGGGCAGCAGTTAACTCATCTGTAAAATGGGGGTTAAAACTGTGAGCCCCCAGTGGGACAACCTGATCTCCTTGTAATCTCCCCAGCGCTTAGAACAGTGCTTTGCACACAGTAAGCACTTAATAAATGCCATTATTATTATTATTATCTGGGAGAAGCAGCGTGGCTCGGTGGAAAGAGCCCGGGCTTTGGGGTCAGAGGTCGTGGGTTCAAATCGCACTCCGCCAATTGTCAGCTGTGGGACTTTGGGCAACTTGTTGCCAGCTTGTACTTCCCAAGCTCTTAGTACAGTGCTCTGCACACAGTAAGCGCTCATTAAATACGATTGAATGAACAAAGTCACTTAACTTCTCTGTGCCTCAGTTCCCTCATCAGTAAAATGGGGATTAAGACCGGGAGCCCCCCGTGAGACAACCTGATCACCTTGTAAGCTCCCCAGCGCTTAGAACAGTGCTCTGCACACAGTAAGCGCTCAAAAAATACGATTGAATGAAGTCACTTAACTTCTCTGTGCCTCAGTTCCCTCATCTGTAAAATGGGGATTAAGACCGGGAGCCCCCCGTGAGACAACCTGATCACCTTGTAACCTCCCCAGCGCTTAGAACAGTGCTTTGCACGGAGTAAGTGCTTCATAAATGCCATCACTGTTATTATTATCTGGGAAGAACCAGGTTTCAATGATGGCAAGGAAAAGAATGGCAGGTCAAGGATGAAGGGAAACTTGCCCAGGATGGAGTGGGAATTCCACGGGCCACACTGGGATGAGGCTACTTGTGGGGAGGGGTGGGAAGAGCGGGGGGCAGGGATGGCCCAAGGGGTGGGAAGGGGTTGGATGGGAGTTACCTGATGCTGAGCCCACTGTTGGGTAGGGACTGTCTCTATATGTTGCCAATTTGTACTTCCCAAGCGCTTAGTACAGTGCTCTGCACATAGTAAGTGCTCAATAAATGCGATTGGTGATGATGATGATGCTGGAGAGGGACGGAGGACAAGGATGAGGGAATTGAGGGGACACGGTGGAGAAAGTGAAATTTGTCAACAGCTGTGATCACCTGCCGAATCGAATGCCATGTTACACACCTATACACAGAGTCGTCCTTCGTATTTCATTTATTCAGTTGTATCTTTTAGACTGTGAGCCTTTTAGACTGTGAGCCCACTGTTGGGTAGGGACTGTCTCTATATGTTGCCAATTTGTACTTCCCAAGCGCTTAGTACAGTGCTCTGCACATAGTAAGTGCTCAATAAATACGATTGATGATGATTTATTCAATGCTTACTGGGTGAAGAGCCCTGTACGAAGCGCAAGGGAGAGTGCAATGTCACAATAAACAGACACATTCCCTGCCCACAACGAGGCCACAGTCTCTCTGAAGACACTAATAGTAATAATGATAATGGCATCTATTAAGCGCTTACTATGTGCAAAGCGCTGGGGAGGTTACAAGGTGATCAGGTTGTCCCATGGGGAGCTCACAGTCTTCATCCCCATTTTACAGATGAGGGATCTCTATATGTTGCCAATTTGTACTTCCCAAGCGCTTAGTACAGTGCTCTGCACATAGTAAGTGCTCAATAAATACGATTGATGATGATTTATTCAATGCTTACTGGGTGAAGAGCCCTGTACGAAGCGCAAGGGAGAGTACAATGTGACAATAAACAGACACATTCCCTGCCCACAGCGAGGCCACGGTCTCTCTGAAGACACTAATAGTAATAATGATAATGGCATTTATTAAGCGCTTACTATGTGCAAAGCGCTGGGGAGGTTACAAGGTGATCAGGTTGTCCCATGGGGAGCTCACAGTCTTCATCCCCATTTTACAGATGAGGGATCTCTATATGTTGCCAATTTGTACTTCCCAAATGCTTAGTACAGTGCTCTGCACATAGTAAGTGCTCAATAAATACGATTGATGATGATTTATTCAGTGCTTACTGGGTGAAGAGCCCTGTACGAAGCGCAAGGGAGAGTGCAATGTCACAATAAACAGACACATTCCCTGCCCACAACAAGGCCACAGTCTATCTGAAGACACTAATAATAATAATGGCATTTATTAAGCGCTTACTACGTGCAAAGCTCTGGGGAGGTTACAAGGTGATCAGGTTGTCCCATGGGGAGCTCACAGTCTTCAACCCCATTTTACAGATGAGGGATCTCTATATGTTGCCAATTTGTACTTCCCAAGTGCTTAGTACAGTGCTCTGCACATAGTAAGTGCTCAATAAATACGATTGATGATGATTTATTCAATGATTACTGGGTGAAGAGCCCTGTACGAAGCGCAAGGGAGAGTACAATGTGACAATAAACAGACACATTCCCTGCCCACAACGAGGCCACAGTCTATCAGAAGACACTAATAATAATAATGATAATGGCATTTATTAAGCGCTTACTATGTGCAAAGCGCTGGGGAGGTTACAAGGTGATCAGGTTGTCCCATGGGGAGCTCACAGCCTTCAACCCCATTTTACAGATGAGGGATCTCTATATGTTGCCAATTTGTACTTCCCAAGCGCTTAGTACAGTGCTCTGCACACAGTAAGCGCTCAATAAATACGATTGAATGAATGAACCGAGGCCCAGAGAAGTGAAGTGACTTGCCCAAAGTCACCCAGCTGACAATTGGTGGAGCCGGGATTTGAACCCAGGACCTCTGACTCCAAAGCCCGGGCTCTCTCCACTGAGCCACGCTGCTTCTCTACTGATGGCGAAGATCACCTTGGAGTGAGTGTGTGGCTGAAAGACGGTGGAAGGATCCATTGTGTCGGCCACCTCGGCGCACAACAACGTTGTCCCCTGTATCCCGCTCTACTTAATGTTCACAGTGTCTGGTGCCGTTTTCTGCCTCTCGCTTTAAGCGCTTACTATGTGCCAGGCACTGTGCTAAGTGCTGGGGTAGAGACAGCATAGTCAGATTGGACATAGTCCCTGTCCCACACGGGGCTCAGTGTTTGAATACCCATTTTACACATGAGAGAACCGAGGCCCAGAGCGGTTAAGCGACTTGCCCAATGTCACCAAGCGGACAAGTGGATTAGAACCCAGCTCCCAAGCCCGTGCTCCTTCTGTTTCGTTCTTCCGTTCGTTCGGTCGTATTTATTGAGCGCTTACTGGGTGCAGAGCACTGTACTGAGGGCCGGGGAAAGTACAATACAGCGATAAAGAGACGATCCCTGCCCACAACGAGCTCACAGTCTGGGGACGGGGGGGAGACAGACATCAATATAAAGAAATTAAATAGATAAATACATAAGTGCTGTGGGGATGGGAGAGAGGAAGAGCAAAGCTAGTGGGGGGTGAGGCAAAGTGGACGTCTCGTAGGACACGAGCCCTCAGCGGGGCGTTGAAGCGGAGGAGAGTGGTTGGGTGTGGGATTTGAGGAGGGAGGGCGTTCCAGGCCAGAGGTAGGATTCATTCATTCATTCCTTCAGTATTTATTGAGCGCTTACTGTGTGCAGAGCACTGGACTAAGCGTTTGGGAAGCGGATGTGGGCCAGAGGTCGGCGGCGAGACCGAGCAGCAAAGCGCGCGGGCTGCGTCGGGATCGCCAGGCCACGCTGTTTCTAGCAGACGATTTTCCGGAGCTTCATTTGTTTGTGATCTTGTCTTGCCGTTCAATACTGAGTCGGGCCCGTAAGTGATCCTGGAGAAACCGTTCAAGGAGCCGGTTGTGGCATCTCTAACGTGTCCAGATCCCGTGGCCGGAGAGGAGGTTGGACGCCACGATAGCTCCGGAAACCATTAGCTTGGGCTGGAGGCTGATAGCAGGCTCCCGAGAGAAGGGGCTAGCCTTCTCCAGTCTGTTTTCTATTATTTCCCGGACACATCACAGTACTTTGGCGCTACCAACAATCAATGATAATAGCAATAATAATGGTATTTTCATTCATTCAATCGTATTTATTGAGCGCTTACCGTGGGCAGAGCACTGCACTAAGCGCTTGGGAAGTCCAAGTTGGCAACATATAGAGACGGTCCCTACCCAACAGCGGGCTCCCTATCCCCCCCGCCTTACCTCCTTCCCCTCCCCATATATATGTATATATGTTTATACGTATTTATTACTCTATTTTATTTGTACATGTTTATTCTATTTATTTTATTTTGTTAATATGTTTTGTTCTCCGTCTCCCCCTTCTAGACTGTGAGCCCGCTGGTGGGTAGGGACCGTCTCTATATGTTGCCAACTTGGACTTCCCAAGCGCTTAGTACAGTGCTCTGCACACAGTAAGCGCTCAATAAATACGACTGAGTGAAATGAATGGGAGACAGACGACAAAACAGAACATATTCACAAAATCAAATCAATTCAAATCAAATCAATTTACTACGTGCCAAGCCCCAGGGTTGGACTCGGTCCCTGGTCCACGTAGGACTCACACTCTTAATCCCGATTTTAAAGATTCATTCATTCATTCATTCAGTCGTATTTATTGAGCGCTTACTGTGTGCAGAGCACTGTACTAAGCGCCTGGGAAGTCCAAGTTGGCAACATATAGAGACGGTCCCTACCCAACAGCGGGCTCACAGTCTAGAAGGGGGAGACAGACAACAAAACAAAACATATTAACAAAATATTCATTCATTCATTCAATCATATTTATTGAGCGCTTACTGTGTGCAGAGCACTGTACTAAGCGCCTGGGAAGTCCAAAGTTGACAACATATAGAGACGGTCCCTACCCAACAGCGGGCTCACAGTCTAGAAGGGGGAGACAGACCACAAAACAAAACATACTAACAAAATAAAATTCATTCATTCATTCATTCAATCATATTTATTGACCGCTTACTGTGTGCAGAGCACTGTACTAAGCGCCTGGGAAGTCCAAGTTGGCAACATCTAGAGCCGGTCCCTACCCAACAGTGGGCTCACAGTCTAGAAGGGGGAGACAGACAACAAAACAAAACATATTAACAAAATATTCATTCATTCATTCATTCAATCATATTTATTGAGCGCTTACTGTGTGCAGAGCACTGTACTAAGCGCCTGGGAAGTCCAAAGTTGACAACATATAGAGACGGTCCCTACCCAACAGCGGGCTCACGGTCTAGAAGGGGGAGACAGACCACAAAACAAAACATATTAACAAAATAAAATTCATTCATTCATTCATTCAATCATATTTACTGAGCGCTTACTGTGTGCAGAGCACTGTACTAAGTGCCTGGGAAGTCCAAGTTGGCAACATATAGAGATGGTCCCTACCCAACAGCGGGCTCACGGTCTAGAAGGGGGAGACAGACCACAAAACAAAACATATTAACAAAATAAAATTCATTCATTCATTCAATCATATTTATTGAGCGCTTACTGTGTGCAGAGCACTGTACTAAGCGCCTGGGAAGTCCAAGTTGGCAACACCTAGAGCCGGTCCCTACCCAACAGCGGGCTCACGGTCTAGAAGGGGGAGACAGGCAACAAAGATGAGGTAACGGAGGCACAAAGAAGCGTCTTGCCCAGAGTCGCACAGCAGACAAGTGGCAGGGGCAGGATTAGAACCCAGGTCCTTCTGATTCCCGCGCCTGTGCTCTACCCACTAGGCCACGCTGCTTCTCAATCGACCAGTCTATCGATGGTATTTACGGAGTGTTTACTCTGCGCTCGGAGGTTGGGAGAGCAGGGTGGATGAAGTGGACACAATCCCTGCGGTCAAGGAGCTACCGCTCACCGCTCCCCATAGAGCCGTTGAACGCAGTGGTATTTGTTGAGCGCCTACTGTTCAAAGTGCTGGGGCGGATACCGGAAATTCGGTTTGGGCACAGCGCCTGCCCCACACGAGAAGCAGCGGGGTTCGGTGGAAAGAGCCCGGCCTTGGGAATCAGAGGTCGTGGGTTCGAATCCCGGCTCCGCCGCTTAGCAGCTGGGTGACTTTGGGCAAGTCACTTCTCTTCTCTGGGCCTCAGTGACCTCCTCTGGAAAATGGGGATGAAGACTGTGAGCTCCACGTGGGACAACCTGATTACCTTGTATTTCCCCCACTGCTTAGAACAGTGCTTGGCACATAGTAAGCGCTTAACAAATACCATCATTATTATTATTATTATTATTATTGTATTTCCCCCAGTGCTTAGAACAGTGCTTGGCACATAGTAAGCGCTTAACAAATACCATCATTACTATTATTATTGTTGTTGTATTTCCCCCAGTGCTTAGAACAGTGCTTGGCACATGGTAAGTGCTTAACAAATACCATCATTATTATTATTATTATCGTATTTCCCCCAGTGCTTAGAACAGTGCTTGGCACATAGTAAGTGCTTCACAAATACCATCATTATTATTATTATTATCGTATTTCCCCCAGTGCTTAGAACAGTGCTTGGCACATAGTAAGCGCTTAACAAATACCATCATTACTATTATTATTGTTGTTGTATTTCCCCCAGTGCTTAGAACAGTGCTTGGCACATGGTAAGTGCTTAACAAATACCATCATTATTATTATTATTATCGTATTTCCCCCAGTGCTTAGAACAGTGCTTGGCACATAGTAAGTGCTTCACAAATACCATCATTATTATTATTATTATCGTATTTCCCCCAGTGCTTAGAACAGTGCTTGGCACATGGTAAGCACTTCACAAATACCATTATTATTATTATTATTATTGTATTTCCCCCAGTGCTTAGAACAGTGCTTGGCACATGGTAAGCACTTCACAAATACCATCACTATTATTATTATCGTATTTCCCCCAGTGCTTAGAACAGTGCTTGGCACATAGTAAGCGCTTAACAAATGCCATTATTATTATTATTATTATTGTATTTCCCCCAGTGTTTAGAACAGTGCTTGGCACATAGTAAGCACTTCACAATTACTATCATTATTATTATTATTATTGTATTTCCCCCAGTGCTTAGAACAGTGTTTGGCACATAGTAAGTGCTTCACAAATACCATCATCATCATCATTATTATTATTGTATTTCCCCCAGTGCTTAGAACAGTGCTTGGCACATAGTAAGCACTTAACAAATACCATCATTACTATTATTACTATTGTTGTATTTCCCCCAGTGCTTAGAACAGTGCTTGGCACATAGTAAGAGCTTCACAAATACCATCATTATTATTATTATTATTGTATTTCCCCCGTGCTTAGAACAGTGCTTGACACATAGTAAGCACTTCACAAATACCATCATTATTATTGTTATTATTGTATTTCCCCCAGTGCATAGAACAGTGCTTGGCACATAGTAAGCGCTTCACAAATACCATCATTACTATTATTATTATTGTTGTATTTTCCCCAATGCTTAGAACAGTGCTTGGCACATGGTAAGCGCTTAACAAATACCATTATCATTATTATTATTATCGTATTTCCCCCAGTGCTTAGAACAGTGCTTGGCACATAGTAAGCGCTTCACAAATGCCATCATTATTATTATTATTATCGTATTTCCCCCAGTGCTTAGAACTGTGCTTGGCACATAGTAAGCGCTTCACAAATACCACCATTATTATTATTATTATCGTATTTCCCCCAGTGCTTAGAACAGTGCTTGGCACATAGTAATTGCTTCACAAATACCATCATTATTATTATTATAATTGTATTTCCCCCAGTGCTTAGAACAGTGCTTGGCACATAGTAAGCGCTTCACAAATACCAAAATTCTTATTACTAATTATTATGAGGCACACAGTCAAAGCAGGAGGGAGTAGGATTCAATCACCATTTTACGGATGAGGAAACTGAGGCTCAAAGAAGCTGAGCTCACCCAGCGGACATGCGGCCGAGGCAGGATTAGAAACCAGGTCCTGTGACTCCCAAGCCGTGCTGCTTCTCATTTTATACAGCCATAAAATTCATTCAGTCGTATTTATTGAGCGCTTACTGTGTGCAGAGCACTGTACTAAGCGCTTGGGAAGTACAAGTTGGCAACATATAGAGGACGGTCCCTACCCGACAGCGGGCTCACAGTCTAGAAGACAAATACAAATATAAAATAGACAAATTATGTAAACTTGCTTTGATGTTCGTCTTCCCAATGAGATCGTAAGCTTCTTGAGGGCCAAAGTCCTTTTCCTAGATTTTGTTGAACCCTCCCAAGCACTTAATAGTTGTTCTGCCCATGGGCACTCAATAAATACTACTACTAATAATAATGATGGCATTTATTAAGCGCTTACCAAGTTGTTGGTCTCTCTTTTCAAGTTGGGATTTCAGGTGAAGTCCAACTGGGAGATTAGTGGATGCAATTAACATTATTATTATTATTATTATTATTATTATTATTATTATTATTATTATTACGCTTAGGGACTTTTCCGATAAGAAGGTTAGAAAATTGGCTTCTCGTTTAAAGGCATGTGTGCTGTCCCCCTCCAAGGCAAATTATTGCTATTAAGAAATATTTAACTGTGTGAGGTGGCTTAGCGGACCTGGGTTCTAATCCTGCCTCCTCCACTTTGCTGTGTGAGTTTAACTTCTTTGAACCTCAGTTTGCTCATCTGTAAAAGGGGATTAAGACTAAGCCCCATGTGGGACAGGGATTGTGTCCAACCTGATTAAAATCAAGGCCTGGCACGTAGTAAGCGCTTAACAAACACCATAATTATCATTATTAATAGAATAACAGAGAAGCAGCGTGGCTCAGTGGGAAAGAGCATGGGCTTTGGAGTCAGAGGTCATGGGTTCAAATCCCGGCTCCGCCCCTTGTCAGCTGTGTGACTGTGGGCAAGTCACTTAACTTCTCTGTGCCTCAGTTCCCTCATCTGTAAAATGGGGATGAAGACTGTGAGCCCCATGTGGGACAACCTCATCACCTTGTATCCCCCCAGCGCTTAGAACAGTGCTTTGCACATAGTAAGCGCTTAATAAATGCCATTAAAAAAATAATAAATAACAGATCAAGAAGAATCCCGACAGTGTTTGAGGGACTTCACGCATCTGTAAAAAAACTGAAATGTACAGGCAGAGTGGAAAGCTGGGTTTCTATACTTAAATTTGAGAGAAGCAGCGTGGCTCAGTGGAAAGAACCCGGACTTGGGAGTCAGAGGACGTGGGTTCTAATCCCGGCTCCTCCACGTGTCTGCTGCGTGACCTTGGGCAAGTCACTTCGCTTCTCCGTGCCTCAGTTACCTCATCTGGAAAATGGGGACTAAGACTGCGAGCCCCAAGCGGGACAACCTGATTTACTTTGTATCTATCCCAGTTCTTAGAACAGTGCTTGGGACATAGTAAGCGCTTAACAAGTACTGTAATTATTATCCAGGGCTCAGAACAGTGCTTGGCACAGAGTGAGCGCTTAACAAATATCATTATTATTATTAATAATAAATCACGTGGCCCAGTGAACAGAGCACGGGGTTGGGAGCCCAAAGGACTTGCGTTCCCACTTGTGTTCTTGACTGTGAGCCCGTTGTTGGGTAGGGACCATTTCTATCTAATAATAATAATAATAATAATAATAATAATAATAAAATTTTGGTATTTGTTAAGTGCTATGTGCCAAGCACTGTTCTAAGCACTGGGAGAGATACAAGGTAATCAGGTTGTCCCACGTGGGGCTCACAGTCGTCATCTCCATTTTTCCAGATGAGGGAACTGAGGCCCAGAGAAGTTAAGTGCTCAATAAATACGATTGATTGATTGATTGATTAAGTGACTTGCCCAAAGTCACACAGCTGAGAAGCAGCGGTGCTGGGATTCGAACCCATGACCTCCGACTCCCAAGCCCGGGCTCTTTCCACTGGGCCATGCTGCTTCTCTGCTTCCCAAGCGCTTAGTACAGTGCTCTGCATGGCTCAGTGGAAAGAGCCTGGGCTTGGGAGTCAGAGGTCGTGGGTTCTAATCCCGGCACCGCCGCTTGTCTGCTGTGTGACTTTGGGCAAATTACTTAACTTCTCTGTGCCTCAGTTTCCTCATCTGGAAAATGGGGATGAAGACTGTGAGCCCCACGTGGGACAACCTGATCACCTTGTATGTCCCCCAGCGCTTAGAACAGTGGTTGGCACATAATAAGCGCTTAACAAATACCATCCTCATCATTCTCTGTGCCTCAGTTTCCTCGTCTGGAAAATGGGGATGAAGACTGTGAGCCCCACGTGGGACAATCTGATTACCTTGTATGTCCCCCAGCGCTTAGAACAGTGGTTGGCACATAGTAAGCGCTTAATAAATATCAAGATTATTAGTAGTAAGCGCTCAATAAATACGATTGAATGAATGAATGAACCGCAGCTCCGCGGGGGCCGTGGGCGCCCCTAGCGGTGGGGGGCGGGGCTGCGCGGAGAGGGGAGGAGCCGGTCAGGAGCGCGCATGCGCGGAGAGGGGAGGGAGGAGCGCGTGCGCGCTCCCTACTCCCTCATCCATTCATTCAATCGTATTTATTGAGCGCTTACTGTGTGCAGAGCACTGTACTAAGCGCTTGGGAAGTATAAGTTGGCAACATATAGGGACAGTCCCTACCCAACTGCGGGCTCACAGACTAGAAGGGGGAGACAGACAACAAAACAAAACATGTAGACAGGTGTCAAAATAGAACAAAGAGAATTATAGCTACATGCACATCATTACAAAATGGTGCACAAAATAGAATAGTAAATATGTACAAGAAAAATGAATAGAGTAGTAAATCTGTACAAATATAATAATGGCATTTATTAAACACTTATTATGTGCAAAGCACTGTTCTAAGCGCTGGGGAGGTTACAAGGTGATCAGGTTGTCCCACGGGGGGCTCCCAGTCTTCATCCCCATTTTCCAGATGAGGTAAATGAGGCCCAGAGAAGTGAAGTGACTGGCCCAAAGTCACCCAGCTGACAGTTGGCAGAGTCTGGATTCGAACCCGTGACTTCTGACTCCAAAGCCCGGGCTCTTTCCACTGAGCCACGCGTCCCCTGCTTCCTCCGCCCCTCGGGCCGGTCAGGGGCGCGCGTGCGCGGAGACATGTCCAAGACTGAACTCCTCGTCTTCCCTCCTAAACCCTGCCCTCTCCCTGACTTTCCCATCTCTGTTGACGGCACTACAATCCTTCCCGTCTCACAAGCCCGCAACCTTGGTGTCATCCTCGACTCCGCTCTCTCGTTCACCCCTCACATCCACGCACTCCCTTGGTGATCTCATTCGCTTCCACGGCTTCAACTATCACCTCTATGCCGATGACACCCAGATTTCCATCTCTGCCCCTGCTCTCTCCCCCTCCCTCCAGGCTCGCATCTCCTCCTGCCTTCAGGACATCTCCATCTGGATGTCTGCCCGCCACCTAAAGCTCAACATGTCGAAGACTGAGCTCCTTGTCTTCCCTCCCAAACCCTGCCCTCTCCCTGACTTTCCCATCTCTGTTGACGGCACTACCATCCTTCCCGTCTGACAAGCCCGCAACCTGGGTGTCATCCTCGACTCTGCTCTCTCATTCACCCCTCACATCCAAGCCATCACCAAAACCTGCCGGTCTCAGCTCCGCAACATTGCCAAGATCCGCCCTTTCCTCTCCATCCCAACCGCTACCCTGCTCATTCAAGCTCTCATCCTATCCCGTCTGGACTACTGCATTGACCTTCTCTCTGATCTTCCATCCTCGTGTCTCTCTCCACTTCAATCCATACTTCATGCCGCTGCCCGGATTATCTTTGTCCAGAAACGCTCTGGGCATGTTACTCCCCTCCTCAAAAATCTCCAGTGGCTACCAATCAATCTGCGCATCAGGCAGAAACTCCTCACCCTGGGCTTCAAGGCTGACCATCCCCTCGCCCCCTCCTACCTCACCTCCCTTCTCTCCTTCTCCAGCCCAGCCCGCACCCTCCGCTCCTCCGCCGCTAATCTCCTCACCGTGCCTCGCTCTCGCCTGTCCCGCCGTCGACCCCCGGCCCACGTCATCCCCCGGGCCTGGAATGCCCTCCCTCTGCCCATCCGCCAAGCCAGCTCTCTTCCTCCCTTCAAGGCCCTGCTGAGAGCTCACCTCCTCCAGGAGGCCTTCCCAGACTGAGCCCCTTCCTTCCTCTCCCCCTCGTCCCCCTCTCCATCCCCCCCTTCTTACCTCCTTCCCTTCCCCACAGCACCTGCATATATGTATATATGTTTGTACGTATTTATTACTCTACTTATTTATTTAATTTGTACATATCTATTCTATTTATTTTATTTTGTTAGTATGTTTGGTTTTGTTCTCTGTCTCCCCCTTTTAGACTGTGAGCCCACTGTTGGGCAGGGACTGTCTCTATATGTTGCCAACTTGTACTTCCCAAGCGCTTAGTACAGTGCTCTGCACACAGTAAGCGCTCAACACTTCTCTGGGCCTCAGTTACCTCATCTCCTCCCCACAGCACCTGTATATGTTTGCACATATTTATTCGATTTATTTTATTTTGTTAATATGTTTTGTTGTCTGTCTCCCCCTTCTAGACTGTGAGCCCACTGTTGGGTGGGGACCGTCTCTATATGTCGCCTACTTGTACTTCCCAAGCGCTTAGTACAGTCCTCTTCACACAGTAAGCGCTCCATAAATACGATTGAAGGAATGAATGTCAGGAGTGCGCGTGCGCGAGAAGAGAAGCGCGGGCGCGTTCCCTGCTTCCTTAGGGCCTGTTAGGCAAGCGCGTGCGCAGAGAGGGGAGGCGCGCGGGCGCGTTCCCTGCTTCCATCGGGCCTGTCAGGGGCGCGCGGGCGCGTTCCCCGCTTCCTTCGGGCCTGTCGGGGGCGCGCGTGCGCAGAGAGGGGAGGTGCGCGTGCGCGTTCCCTGCTTCCTTTGGGTCTGTCGGAGGCGCGCGTGCGCAGAGGGGGGCGAGCAGGCGCGTTCCCTACTTCCTTCGGGTCTGTCGAGGGCGCGCGTGCTTAGAGAGGGGAGGCGCGCGGGCGCATTCCCTGCTTCCTTCGGGCCTGTCGAGGGCGCGCGTGCGCAGAGGGCGGGGCGCGCGCGGGCGTGTTCCCTGCTTCCCTCGGGCCTGTAAGGGGCGCGCGTGCGCAGAGAGGGGGGCGCGCGGGCGTGTTCCCTGCTTCCCTCGGGCCTGTCGGGGGGGCGCGTGCGCAGGGGGGGCGCGGGGCCGTTCCCCTCTTCCTTCGGGCCTGTCGGGGGGCGCGCGTGCTTAGAGAGGGGGGTGCGCGTGCGCGTTCCCCTCTTCCTTCGGGCCTGTCGGGGGCGCGCGTGCTTAGAGAGGGGGGTGCGCGTGCGCGTTCCCTGCTTCCTTCGGGCTTGTCAGGGGCGCGCGTGCGCATTCCCTTTTTCCTTCGGGTCCGTCGAGGGCGCGCGTGCTTAGAGAGGGGGGGCAAGCGGGCGCGTTTCCTGCTTCCTTCGGGCCTGTGGAGGGCGCGCGTGCGCGTTCCCTGCTTCCTTCGGGCCTGTGAAGGGCGCGCGTGCGCGTTCCCTGCTTCCTTCGGGCCTGTCGAGGGCGCGCGTGCGCAGAGAGGGGAGGCGAGCGGGCGCGTTCCCCGCTTCCTTCGGGCCTGTCGAGGGCGCGCGTGCGCAGAGAAGGGAGGCGAGCGGGCGCGTTCCCCGCTTCCTTCGGGCCTGTCGGGGGCGCGCGTGCGCAGAGAGGGGAGGCGAGCGGGCGCGTTCCCCGCTTCCTTCGGGCCTGTCGGGGGCGCGCGTGCGCGCTCCCTGCTTCCTCCGCCCCTCGGGCCGGTGAGGGGCGCGCGTGCGCGAGCCGCGGAGGCGGCGGCATCATCATCATCATCATCACCTGGCGGTCGGTCCGGTGCCCGGGCCGCCCAGCGGAGGAGCAGGAGGAGGAGGAGGAGGAGCAGGAGGAGGCCGGGGCCGGCTGGGTAGGGGGATGCGCGGGACCGGGCGCGGGCACGAGCACAAAGCCGGGGGGGCAACGCGCACGCGCGCGCGTGCCCGCCTGTCCCCGCGCGCGCCCGGGAAAGGCCCGGGAACGCGCCGGGTCCGTCCGTCCCCCGCCCCGGCAGGACTAGGATGCCGTCCATTTCCTCTTCTTTAGCATCATTCATCATCATCAATCGTATTTCTTGAGCGCTTACTATGTGCAGAGCACTCATCATCATCATCATCATAATGGTATTTGTTTTTAGACTGTGAGCCCACTGTTGGGTAGGGACCGTCTCTATGTGATGCCAATTTGTACTTCCCAAGCGCTTAGTACAGTGCTCTGCACATAGTAAGCGCTCAAGAAACACGATTGATTGATTGACTGATTAAGCGCCGACTAGGTGCCAGGCCTAAGAGCTGGGGGAGATACCGGCTGATCAGGTTGATCAGCCCCCGTGGGGCTCCCAATCATCACCCCCATTTTGCAGATGAGGGAACTGAGGCCCAGAGAAGTCAAGTGACCTGCCCCAAGGCGCCCAGCTGACAAGCGGCAGAGCCGGGATTAGAACCCACGACCTCTCACTCCCAAGCCCGGGCTCTTTCCACTGTCACGCTGCTTTATTGTTATTGTTATTATTATTATTCGCACAAGTGTTTATTATTATTATTAATAATAACGTTTATAGAGTGCTTACTGGGTGCAAAGCACTGCACTAAGCGCTTGGGTGACTACAGTATAACATCAAACACATTCCCTGCCCACAAAGAGCCCACAGTGTAGAGGGGCAGACAGACATTAAAATCAATCAATCAATCAATCAATCAGTCGTATTTATTGAGTGCTTACTATGTGCAGAGCACTGTACTAAGCGCTTGGGAAGTACAAATTGGCAACACATAGAGACAGTCCCTACCCAACAGTGGGCTCACAGTCTAAAAGGGGGGAGACAGAGAACAGAACCAAACGTACCAACAAAATAAAATAAATAGGATAGAAATGTACAAGTAAAATAAATAAATAAATAAATAAATAGAGTAATAAATATGTACAACCATATATACATATATACAGGTGCTGTGGGGAAGGGAAGGAGGTAAGATGGGGGGATGGAGAGGGGGACGAGGGGGATACATAGATTAAATACATTAATAATAATACTAATGTCATTTTTTAAGCGCTTACTATGTGCAAGGCACTGTTACAAGGTGATCAGGTTGTCCCACGGGGGGCTCACAGTCTTCATCCCCGTTTTCCAGACGAGGGAACTGAGGCCCAGAGAAGTCAAGTGACCTGCCCCAAGTCACCCAGCTGACAAGCGGCAGAGCCGGGATTTGAACCCATGACCTCTGACTCCCACGCCGCTTTATTAGGATTATTAATTACTATTAATAATTATTAATTAGTGTAATCACTTATTATTAATAATAATCGTATTTATAGAGCGCTTACTGGGTGCAAAGCACTGTACTAAGTACTAAGCGCTTGGGTGCCTACAATATAACCTCAAGCACGTTCCCTGTCCACAACGAGCCCAGTCTAGAGGGGCATTAAATAAATAAAGAGATAAATAAATTACAGAGGTAATAGTAATTATAGTATTTGTTAAGCGCTTATTATGTGCCAGGCACTGTACTAAGCGCTGGGGTGGGTGCAAGTAAATGGGGGTGGACACAGCCCCTGTCCCTCCCTGTCCCACGTGGGGCTCGATCCCCATTTCCTAGATGGGGGAACTGAGGCCCAGAGAATAATAATAATAATAATAATTATTATTATTATTATTATGGGTGGGCTCAGAGTCTCGATCCCCATTTCCTAGATGAGGGAACTGAGGCCCAGAGAATAATAATAATGATAATGATGGCATTTATTAAGCGCTTACTATGTGCCATCTAAGCGCCGGGGAGGTCACAAGGTGATCAGGTTGTCCCGCAGGAGGGCTCACAGTCTTAATCCCCATTTTACGGGTGAGGGAACTGAGGCCCAGAGAAGTGAAGTGACTTGCCCAAGGTCACACAGCAGACAAGGGGCAGAGCCGGGATTAGAACCCATGACCTCCTGACTCTCAGGCCTGCGTGCTCTGTCCACGGCGCCACGCAGCTTCCCCGTATACAGATGTGCAGTGGGGAAGGGAGAAAAGGTGACCGAAGGAGCAGAGGGGAGTGGGAGAAGAGGAGGGGAGGGCGCAGTCAGGGAAGGCTTCCTGGAGGAGACGCAGCTGCAGTAAGGCCGTGAGGGGAGGGAGAGCGGTGAGCTGAGGAGGGAGGGCGTTCCAGGCCGGTGCGAGGATGCGGGCGAGAGGTTGGTTGCGAGGTCCTTCCCTTCCAGGCCCTGCTGAGAGCTCACCTCCTCCAGGAGGCCTTCCCAGACTGAGCCCCTTCCTTCCTCTCCCCCTCATCCCCCTCTCCATCCCCCCATCTTACCTCCTTCCCCTCCCCACAGCACCTGTATATATGTATGTACATATTTTTTACTCTATTTATTTTACTTGTACATATCTATTCTATTTATTTTATTTTGTCAGTATGTTTGGTTTTGTTCTCTGTCTCCCCCTTTTAGACTGTGAGCCCACTGTTGGGTAGGGACTGTCTCTATATGTTGCCAATTTGTACTTCCCAAGCGCTTAGTACAGTGCTCTGCACACAGTAAGCGCTCAATAAATACGATTGATGATGATGAAGTCACTTAATAATAATAATAATAATAATGGCATTTATTAAGCACTTACTGTGTGCAGAGCACTATTCTAAGCGCTGACTTCTTGGGGCCTCAGTTCCCTCATCTGTAAAATAGGGATTAAAACTGTGAGCCCCCCCGTGGGACAACCTGATCACCTTGTAACCTCCCCAGCGCTTAGAACAGTGCACATAGTAAGCGCTTAATACATGCCATCATCATTATTATTATTATTATTACTCTCCCAAGCACTTAATACAGTGCTCTGCCTATAGTAAGCGCTCAATAAATACGATTGATGATGAGGAGGTAGGTGAGCCGGAGGTACGGTGAGCGGGTTAGCGCCGGAGGAGCGAAGGCTGCGGGCTGGGTTGGAAGAAGGAGAAGCAACGTGGCTCAGTGGAAAGAGCCCGGGCTTTGGAGTCGGAGGTCATGGGTTCAAACCCCGGCTCCTCCCACTGTCAGCTGTGGGACTTTGGGCAAGTCACTTCACTTCTCTGGGCCTCAGTGACCTCATCTGGAAAATGGGAATTAAGACTGTGAACCCCATGTGGGACAACCTGATCACCTTGTATCCCCCCCGGCACTTAGAACAGGGCTTTGCACGTAGTAAGCACTTAACAAATACCATCATCATCATTATTATTATTATTATTATTATTATTATTATTATTAAGGAGAGAAGCGAGGTGAGATAGGAGGGGCCGAGGTGGGCAAATAAGAGCTTTAAAGCCGATGGGCCACAGTTTTCCCGTGACGCGGAGGCGAATGGGCGGCCGCTGGACCTTCTTGAGGAGTGGGCAAATGGGGTCTGAAAGTTTTTGCTACGATGTACTCAAGTTGGACATAGGCCCTGTCCCACGTGGGGCTCAGTGTGACTGTGAGCCCGCTATTGGGTAGGGACCAACTTGTACTTCCCAAGCGCTTAGTACAGTGCTCTGCACACAGTAAGCACTCAATAAATAACGACTGAATGAATGAATACCCATTTTACCCGTACTATGTTCCAGGCATTGAGCGTGGCTCAGCGGTAAGAGCCCGGGCTTTGGAGTCAGAGGTCATGGCTTCAAATCCCGGCTCTGCCAACCGTCAGCTGTGGGACTTTGGGCAGGTCGCTTAACTTCTGAGAGCTCACCTCCTCCAGGAGGCCTTCCCAGACTGAGCCCCTTCTTTCCTCTCCCCCTCGTCCCCCTCTCCATCCTCCCGTCTTACCTCCTTCCCTTCCCCACAGCACCTGTATATATGTATATATGGTTGTACATATTTATTACTCTATTTATCTATTTATTTATTTATTTTACTTGTACATTTCTATCCTACTTATTTTTATTTTGTTGGTATGTTTGGTTCTGTTCTCTGTCTCCCCCTTTTAGACTGTGAGCCCACTGTTGGGTAGGGACTGTCTCTATGTGATGCCAATTTGTACTTCCCAAGCGCTTAGTACAGTGCTCTGCACATAGTAAGCGCTCAATAAATCCGATTGATTGATTGATTGATTGATTCTCTGGGCCTCAGTTACCTCATCTGTAAAATGGGGATTAAAGCTGTGAGCCCCCCGCCCCCCGGGACAACCTGATCACCTTGTAACCCCCCAGCGCTTAGAACAGTGCTTCATTCATTCGTTCATTCCGTCGTATTTATGGAGCGCTTGCTGTGGGCAGAGCACTGTACTAAGCGCTTGGGAAGTTGGGAAGCAGCGTGGCTCAGCGGAAAGAGCCCGGGCTTTGAAGTCAGAGGTCATTGGTTCAAATCCCGGCTCTGCCGCTTGTCAGCTGTGGGACTTCGGGCAAGTCACTTCACTTCTCTGGGCCTCAGTTACCTCCTCTGTAAAATGGGGACTAAGACGGTGAGCCCCAGGTGGGACATCCTGGTCACCTTGTAAATTCCCCAGCGCTTAGAACAGTGCTTTGCACGTAGTAAGTGCTTAATAAATGCCATCATTATTATTATTATAGTAAGCGCTTAACAAATACCATCATTATTATTATTATTATTAAGTGACTTGCCCAGTGTCACAAAGCAGACAAGTGGCGGAACCAGGATTAGAACCCAGCTCCCAGGCCTGCGCTCTTTCCACCAGGCCATGCTGCTTTCTGTTTTGTTCTTCTGTTCGTTCAGTCGTATTTATTGAGTGCCTACTGTGTGCAAAGCACTGTACTGAGCGCTTGGGAAAGTACAGTACAGCAATAAAGAGCAGCAATCCCTGCCCACAACGAGCTGCCAGTCTAGGGGTGGGGGAGACAGACATCAGTGCATGTAAACAGACTTCAATATAAAGAAATAAAATTACAGATATATACGTAAGTGCTGTGAGGCTGGGAGAGGGGGGAAGAGCAAAGTGAAGAAGTCAGGGTAACGCATACACGCGCGCTCATTTATTGAGTGCCAACTGAGTGGAGAACACTTTACTAAGCGCTTGGGAGGGTACAATATAGCAGATAAAAAGAGTGGCCTAGTAGATAGGTCATGGGCCTGGGAAGCAGAAGGACCTAGGTTTTAATCTTGGCTTGGCCACTTGTCTGCTGTGTGATCTTGGGCTAGTCAGTTAACTTCTCTGTGCCTCATTCATGTAATCATATTTACTGAGTGCTTATTGTGTGCAGAGCTAAGCGCTTGGAAAGTACACCGATAATAATAATAATAATAATGGCATTTGTTAAGTGCTTACTATGTGCAGAGCACTGTTGTAAGTGCTGGGGGGGATATAAGGTGATCAAGTTGCCCCACGTGGGGCTCACAATCAATCCCCATTTTACAGGTGAGGTAACTGAGGCTCAGAGAAGTTAAGTGACTTGCCCAAGGTCACACAGCCGTCATGTGGTGGAGCCGGGATTCGAACCCATGACCTCTGACTCCAAAGCCCGTGCTCTTTTCACTGAGCCACGCTGCTTCTTCTTCACTACAACAGTAGTCTTCTAGACTGTGAGCCCGTTGTTGGGTAGGGACCGTCTGTATATGTTGCCGACTTGTACTTCCCAAGCGCTTAGTACAGTGCTCTGCACAAGCGCTCAATAAATATGATTGAATGAATAATAAAGAGAGACAGTCCCTACCCACAAGGGGCACACAGTCGAGAAGGGGAGAGACAGACAGCAATACAAGTAGATAGGCATCAATATCATCATCAATCGTATTTATTGAGCGCTTACTATGTGCAGAGCACTGTACTAAGCGCTTGGGAAGTACAAATTGGCAACATATAGAGACAGTCCCTACCCAACAGTGGGCTCACAGTCTAAATATAAATAAATATATAAATAAATATAAATAAATAAATAAATAAATATAAAATAAATATAAATAAATATAAATATAAATATAAATAAAGAGAATTATAGGTATAGACCTAAAGAGCAAGGTGAGGGAGTCGTGGTGACGCAGAAGGAAGGGGGAGCTGAGGAAAAGTGGGGCTTAGTCGGGGAAGGCCTGTTGGGTGAGGTGTGCCTTCAGTAGGGTTTTGAAGAGGGGACAAGTGATTGACTGGCGGATTTGAGGAGGGAGGGGGTTCCACGTCCAGAGGTAGGAAATGTGCCCGGTTTGGCGGTGAGACAGGCGAGATCAAAGCACAGTAAGAAGGTTGGCACCAGAGGAGTGGACTGTAGCAGCTGGGATGTAGAAGGAGAGAAAAGTGAGGGCGGAGGGCGCAAGGTGTTGGAGAGCTTTAATCAATCAATCAATCAATCAATCATATTTATTGAGCGCTTACTATGTGCAGAGCACTGTACTAAGTGCTTGGGAAGTACAAATTGGTAACACATAGAGACAGTCCCTACCCAACAGTGGGCTCACAGTCTAAAAGAGGGAGTCAGAGAACAGAACCAAACATACCAACAAAATAAAATAAATAGGATAGAAATGTACAAGTAAAATAAATTAATAAATAAATAGAGTAATAAATATGTACAACCATATATACATATATACAGGTGCTGTGGGGAAGGGAAGGAGGTGAGACGGGGGGATGGAGAGGGGGACGAGGGGGAGAGGAAAGAAGGGGCTCAGTCTGGGAAGGCCTCTTGGAGGAGGTGAGCTCTCAGCAGGGCCTTGAAGGGAGGAAGAGAGCGAGCTTGGCGGAGGGGCAGAGGGATTGGGGGCATTCCAGGTCCGGGGGATGACGTGGGCCGGGGGTCGACGGCGGGACAGGCGAGAACGAGGTACGGTGAGGAGATTAGCGGTGGAGGAGCGGAGGGTGCGGGCTGGGCTGGAGAAGGAGAGAAGGGAGGTGAGGTAGGAGGGGGCGAGGGGATGGACAGCCTGGAAGCCCAGGGTGAGGAGTTTCTGCCTGATGTGCAGCCAATAGTGAGGAGTTTTTGTTTGAAGTGGAGGTGCGTGGAGATTTTTGAGGATGGAGGTGACATGCCCTGAACACTTCTGTAGAAAGATAATCCGGGCAGCGGAGTGTGGACCGAAGTGGGGAGAGGTCGGAGGTCGGAGGGTCAGAAAGGAGGCCGATGCAGTAATCCAGTTCGCCTAGGATGAGAGATTGTACTAACGTGGTAGCCATTTGGATGGAGAGGAAAAGGCGGATCTTGGCGATGTTGTAACGGATTGGGTATGTGGGTTGAATAAGAGAGCGGAGGCAAGGATGCCGCCCAGGCTGAGGGCTTGTAAAACGGGAAGGATGGTTGTGACGTCCACAGTGACGGGAAAGGACGGGAGAGGACAGGGTTTGGGAGGGAAGATAAGGAGCCCCGTCTTGGACGTGTTAAGTTTTAGATGGCGGGCGGACATCCAGGTAGAGATGTCCCGAAGGCAGGAGAAGATGTGAGCCGGGAGAGAGGGAGAGAGGACAAGGGAGGAGATGTAGATTTGGGTATCGTCTGCACAGAGATGGTAGTTGAAGCCGTGGGAGCCAGTGAATCCTCCAAGGGTGAGTGTAGACGGAGAATGGGAGGGGACCAAGAACTGAACCTTGAGGGACTCTTACAGTTAGGGGATGGGAGTGGGGAGGAGGAGCCCTCGAAGGAGATTGAGGATGAGAGGAGAAACAGGAGAGGACAGAGTCAGTGAAGCCAAGGTTGGATAGCGTATCGAGGAGAAGGGGATGGTCCACGGTGTCAGAGGCAGCTGAGAGGTCGAGGAGGATTAGGATGGAGTAGGAGCCCGTTGGATTTGGCAAGAAGGAGATCATCTGTGACATTTAAGAGGGCGGTTTCAGTGGAGTGGAGGGAGCGGAAGCCAGATTGGAGGGGGTCCAGGAGCCGAATTTGAGGCAGCGAATGTTAGACGACTTGCTCAAGGAGTTTGGAGAGGAAAGGTAGGAGGGAGATGGGGTGATAACTGGAAGGGGCTGTGGGGTCAAAGGAGGGGTTTTCGGGGGATGGGGGAGACGTGGGCATGTTTGAAGGCAGTGGGGAAGAATGGAGAGTGAGCGGTTGAAGATGATAGTTAAGGAGGGAAAGGGCGAGAGTTTTTATAAAGTGTGAAGGAATGTGGTCCAATGCTTATGTGGAGGGGGTGACACTTGAGAGGAGGCAGGAGATCTCCTCTGGAAGGATGGGAAAGTTGCTTCATCTGTAAAGAAATAGGGATTACGATTTTGAGCCACATGTGGGACAAGAACTGTGTCTAATCTGATTAGTTTATGTCTGCCCCAGTGCTTAGTGCAGTGCCTGGCACATAGTAAGTGCTTAACGAATACCATTTAAAAAAAAAATTCCCAGGGTGAATTTACAGTCTAGAGGGGGAAACAGATACTGGTATAAAAAATCGCAGTTAGGTACATAAATTCTGTGGGGTTGAAGGAGGGGGTGAATAAAAGGTGAAATCCAAACGCAAGGGTGACGCGGAAGAGAGAGGGATAAGAGGAAATGAGGGTTTAGTCAGGGATGTCCTTTTGGAGGAGATGTACCTTCAATAAGACTTTGAAGGTGGAGAGAGTGATCGTTTGGCTTTGAAGGGGGAAGATGTTCCAGGCCAGAGACGGGACACGATGGCGAGATAGAGGAGATTGAGGTACAGCGAGTGCGTTGGCAGTAGAGAAGCCAGGTCTGTGGGCTGGAAATCAGGGAGGGTAAGGTGATTAAGTGCTTTAAACCCACGGGTAAGGCATTTCTGTTTGTGGAGGGGGATGCCCAGCCATCAGAGGTTCTTGAGGAGCGAGGAAACATGCGGCGAATAGTTTTGCAGAAAAATGATCCGGGTCGTCGAGTGAAGTATGGACTGGAGTGAGGAAAGACAGGAGGCGGGCTGGTAAGAGTACTCAGTGAGGGCCAGGATAAGTGATTGGATCAGCGTAGTAGCAGTTTGGATGGAGAAGAAAGTGCAGACTTTAGTGATGTTGTGCAGGTTGAACCGACAGGATTTGGGGACAGATTGAAAATATGGGTAAAATGAGGGAGACTGACGACTTGACACCTGTCCACTTGTTTTGCTCTGTTGTCCGTCTCCCCCTTCTAGACTGTGAGCCCGTTGTTGGGTAGGGACCGTCTCTGTATGTTGCCGACTTGTACTTCCCAAGCGCTTAGTACAGTGCTCTGCACACAGTAAGCGCTCAATAAATACGACTGAATGAATGAATGAGGGAGATGAGTTGAGGATCATGCCAAGGCGTGTGAGACAGAGCGTGGTGGTGGTGTTTTCAGGGGTGGGAAAGTCAGGGAGGGCAGGGTGGGAAGCCGAGTTCTGTTTTAGATATGTTAAGTTGGAGGTGTCTACAGGACATCCAGGTAGAGATGTCTTGAAGGCAAGAGGAATTATGAAGCTGCAGAGAAGTAGAGCGATCAATAATTATGGAATTTCAGAATCCCTGCAGATCCTGTTTGAGAAATGGTTTCTAGGAGACAAGTAAAGAGGACCTTTCAGAAGAACAAGTTTGCGATCAGCACAGATTCCTTTAGAGCTCTGAGTCGTCATCTGAATTTGTTTTCTCTCAAAATTCAGGAAAGACGTGTATGGGATTGAGTGAAGGAGGGAGGAAGAGGTTTGAGGAGGTTGAAGAGAGAGGCGTGATAGGGAAGGAGGGGATAAGCAGCAGAAGGATGGGGAGAGGTTTTTTCGGGAAGCAGCGTGGCTCAGTGGAAAGAGCACGGGCTTTGGAGTCAGAGGTCGTGGGTTCAAATCCCGGCTCCGCCACTTGATGACGATGGCATTTATTAAGCGCTTACTATGTGCAAAGCACTGTTCTAAGCGCTGAGGGGATACAAAGTGATGAGGTTGTCCCACGTGGGGCTCGCAGTCTTCATCCCCATTTGACAGATGAGGGAACTGAGGCCCAGAGAAGTGAAGTGACTTGCCCAAAGTCACACACCTGACAAGTGGCGGAGCCGGGATTTGAACCCATGACCTCTGACTCCAAGGCCCGTGCTCTTTCCCACTTGTCAGCTGGGTGACTTTGGGCAAGTCACTTCACTTCTCTGGGCCTCAGTTCCCTCATCTGTAAAATGGGGATTAAGACTGTGAGCCCCCCGTGGGACAACCTGATCACCTTGTAACCTCCCCAGCGCTTAGAACGGTGCTTTGCACATAGTAAGCGCTGAATAAATGCCATCATCATTATTATTATTATTCTCCGGGCCTCAGTTACCTCATCTGTAAAATGGGGGTTGAGACCGTGAGCCCCACGTGGGACAGGGACTTTGTCCAACCTGATTTGCTTGTATCCATCCCAGTGCTTAGTACAGTGCCTGGCACATAGTAGGTTCTTAACAAATACCATAATAATAATAATTATTATTATTATAGTCATCTTGGATGAAGGCTAAATGGGAATACTGGCACGAAAGAATTCTCTGGCTGCAGTAGTCTATTGTTTGAGCTTCCTGTCAATTCTGCGCTGGAATTTTTTCCTGGACTTTTATAATTATCTGAGGAGCCTTAAGGTATAAAATTGCTCGAGATGTAACTTCTTTCCAAAGAGGGACTTCTTGGGTAGGAACTGACTCTCATAGTTCCTCACTTGGGTTGAAGACCTTTTTTTAAAAGTAGAGTGAGGATCTCTTTCAAACAATGGGTCAATCAATCTGTGCTATTTATGGAGTACCTATTTTGTGGAAATTACTGTACCAAGCGCTTGGGAGAAACGGCCTGGCCTAGTGGAAAAAACACAGGCTTGGCAGTCAGAGACTTGGGTTCAAATCCTAGCTTTGTCGCTTACCTGCTGGGTGACCTTGAACAAGTCACTTAACTTCTCTGTGCCTCAGTTACCTCATCTGCGAAATGGGGATCCCATCCCGTTCTCCCCCATGCCTAGACTCCGATCCCCGTACTTGACCCGATTATCTTTCATCTACCCCAGAGTTTAGTACACTCTTGGCACAGAGTAAGTACTTAACAAATACCACAGTTATTTTCAGAGAAGCAGCGTGACTCAGTGGAAAGAGCCAGGGCTTTCGAGGCAGAGGTCATGGGTTCAAATCCCGGCTCCACCACTTGTCACTTAACTTCTCTGTGCCTCAGTTACCTCATCTGTACAATGGGGATTAAGTCTGTGAGCCCCACATGGGACAACTTGATTACTTTGTACCCACCCCAGCGCTTAGAACAGTGCTTTGCACATAGTAAGCGCTTAATAAATGCCATCATTATTATTATTAGTAGTAGTAGTAGTAGTAGTATTGTTAATACTAGTAGAGAAGCAGCGTGGCTCAGTGGAAATAGCACGGGCTTTGGAGTCAGAAGTCACGGGTTCAAATTCTGGCTCTGCCAATTGTCAGCTGTGTGACTTTGGGCAAGTCACTTCACTTCTCTGTGCCTCAGTTCCCTCATCTGGAAAATGGGGCTTAAGACTGTGAGCCCCACGTGGGACAACCTGATGACCTTGCACCCCCCCCCCCCACCAGCGCTTAGAACAGTGCTTGGCACATAGCGCTTAACAAATGCCCTCATTAATTAATTAATTAATTAATACAATAGATTTGGTAGACGTGTCCCCTGCCCATACGGCGTGAATTCTATTAAGTGAGCTTGAAGGGTGGTTTGGAGAGCATTAAGAAGATTTACTAGAGCGTGCCAGGAGGTCTTTTGACTTCTGAGAAGCAGCGTGGCTCAATGGAAAGAGCACGGGCTTTGGAGTCAGAGGGCATGGGTTCGAATACCGACTCCGCCACATGTCTGCTGTGTGACCTTGGGCAAGTCACTTAACTTCTCCGAGCCTCAGTCATCTCATCTGTAAAATGAGTATTAAGACTGTGAACCCCACATGGGACAACCTGATCACTTTGTATCCCCCAGCGCTTACAACAGTGCTTTGCACATAGTAAGCGCTTAACAAATGCCAATATTATTATTAATATTATTATTATTATTCTGACCTCAGTGTTGAAGAAAAAAGACTCAAGCAGTGACCAAAACAACTCTCCCTTTTCCAGGGAGGACGGCTACAGTGGTGGGCAAGTCGAAAAGTGTTGGGTTGATTTCAGATTTGTCTGTAAAATAAAAGAAAGAAGTGTAGGTGTGGTTAATTAGGCAATGGTGGTTAAAGGGAGAAGGCAGTGAAAATAAGGGCCGAGGAAGAGGAGAGAGGATGCACGTTTTGCTCCTCCGACGTTAACCTTCTCACTGTTCCTCCATCTTCCCGCCAACTCCTTACCCACATTCTCCCTCTGGCCGGGAACACCCTTTTTCCTTAAATCTGACAGACTCTCCCTCCACCTTAATGAAGGCACATCTCCAAGAGGCCTTCCTAAGCCTTCCTTTTCTCTTCTCCCTCTCAATCAATCAATCAATCATATTTATTGAGCGCTTACTGTGTGCCCAGCACTGTGCTAGAGAAGCAGCATGGCTCAGTGGAAAGAGCCCGGGCTTTGGAGTCAGAGGTCATGGGTTCGAATCCCGACTCCGCCACGTGTCTGCTGTGTGATCTTGGGCAAGTCACTTAACTTCTCTGGGCCTCAGTTCCCTCATCTGGAAAATGGGGATGAAGACTGTGAGCCCCACGTGGGACAACCTGATCACCCTGTGTCCTCCCCAGCGCTTAGAACAGTGCTTTGCACATAGTAAGCGCTTAACAAATGCTTATTATTATTATTATTATTATTATTATTATTATTACTAAGTGCTTGGGAACTACAAGTGGGCAACAACTGTACTCTCCTGACTTGCTCCCCTTTATTCATCCCCTCCCAGCCCCCCAGCATTTATGTATGCATCTGTAATTTATTCATTTATATTAACGTCTGCCTCCCCCTGTAGACTCTAAGCCCGAGGGCAGGGAATCCATTCAATCGTATTTATTGAGCGCTTACTGCGCGCAGAGCACTGTACTAAGCGCTTGGGAAGTACAAATCGGCAACATATAGAGACGGTCCCTACCCAACAACGGGCTCACGGTCTACAATGTGTTTATTATTATATTGTGCCCCCCCTCCAAGTGCTTAGTACAGTGCTCTGCACACGGTAAGCGCTTGATAAATATGGATGAATGACAAAATGATTCACTCATTCATTCAGTCGTATTTATTGAGCGCTTACTGTGTGCAGAGCACTGTACTAAGTGCTTGGGAAATACAAGTTTGCAGCTTATAGAGACGGTCCCTACCCAACAGTGGGCTCACGGTCTAGAAGGGGGAGACAGACAACAAAACAAAACATATAAACCAAATAAAACAAATAGAATTTGTTGGATGTAATTTGGAGGCCTTGTGAGGTTTGAGCCCTCGTATTTCAACCAGGAACTTAGCAGTGTGGAAATTAATAATAATAATAATGGCATTTATTAAGTGCTTACTATGTGCAAAGCACTGTTCTAAGCGCTGGGGAGGTCACAAGGTGATCAGATTGTCCCACAGGGGGCTTGCAGTCTTAATCCCCATTTTACAGATGAGGTAACTGAGGCCCAGAGAAGTGAAGTGACTTGCCCAAAGTCACACAGCTGACAATTGGCAGAGCAGGAATTTGAACCCATGACCTCTGACTCCAAAACCCGTGCTCTTTCCAGTGAGCCACGCTGCTTCTCCCTTTAAGGCCTTTTGGTCTTGAATTGGAAATCCATGGGCCAGTGTCTAGGAGTCATTCATTCAATCATATTTATTGAGCACTTACTGTGTGCAGAGCACTGTACTAAGCGCTTGGGAAGTACAAGTTGGCAACATATAGAGATGGTCCCTACCCAACAGCGGGCTCACAGTCTCGAAGGGGGAGACAGACAACAAGACAAAACATATAAACCAAATAAAATAAATAGAATTTGTTGGATGTAATTTATGAGGTTTGAGCCCTGGTATTTCAACCAGGAACCTAGCAGTGTGGAAATTAAGGCCTTTTGGTCTTGAATTGGAAATCCATTGGCCAGTGGTCTAGGAGTCATTCATTCATTCATTCATTCAATCGTATTTATTGAGCGCCTACCGTGTGCAGAGCACTGTACTAAGCGCTTGGGAAGTACAAGTTGGCAACATATAGAGACAGTCCCTACCCAACAGCGGGCTCACGGTCTAGAAGGGGGAGACAGACAACATAACAAAACATATTAACAAAATAAAATAAATAGAATAAATATGTACAAATAAAGTAAATAAATAGAGTCCTAAAACTTAGTAGTGGGGTTTTGTTAAGAGTGTGTTGCGTCGTGCGGAAAAGGTAATCAAATGAGGCGTCATTGGACTTGACAGCTCAATGTAGGAAGATTTATAATTCGTCAATCATATTCATTGAATTGTATTATTATTGTATTATATTATTGTATATTATATTATATACAATGTACAATATAAT
The DNA here is from genome assembly GCF_015852505.1 of Tachyglossus aculeatus. Classification (NCBI taxonomy): domain Eukaryota; kingdom Metazoa; phylum Chordata; class Mammalia; order Monotremata; family Tachyglossidae; genus Tachyglossus; species Tachyglossus aculeatus. The sequence continues at coordinate 17,178,205 of NC_052085.1, read as the reverse complement.
ATATTGTATTCTATTTTATATATTGTATATTATTGTATGCGGAGTACTGTACCAAGAACTTGGGAAAGTACAGTGTACCAAAATTGGCAGTTACATTCGCTGTTGGGTATCATGTTGTCACTGAATATGTTCTCTCAATCAAATAATTAGATTTATTGAGTGCTTACTGTGTGCAGCGTGGCTCAATGGAAAGAGCCTGGGCTTTGGAGTCAGAGGTCATGGGTTCAAATTCCGGCTCCGCCAAGTGTCCGGGCCAGTCACTTAACTTCTCTGTGCCTCAGTTACCTCATCTGTAAAGTGGGGATGTGAGCCCCACGTGGGACAATCTGATCACCTTGTATCCTTCCCAGCACTTAGAACAGTGCTTTGCATGTAGTAAGCGCTTAACAAATGCCATCATTATTATTATTATTACTACTAAGCACTTAGGAGAGTTTTATGAGTTCTCCGAGGTATGAGTAATGCTCAGGTGGATTTGAAGCGGGGAGGGAGGCCCAAACAGGAGGGAAGACAAGAGCAAGGAGTTGGAGGTGAGAGAAAGGTGAATTTGGGAGGGCCAAAGCATGGGAAATGGGTGAATTTTGAGAAAAGTGGTTGGGAATTAAGACTGTGAGCCCCCCGTGGGACAACCTGATCACCTTGTACCCTCCCCAGTGCTTGGAACAGTGCTTTGCACATCATAAGCGCTTAATAAATGCCATTATCATTATTATTAGTATTATTAGACACAAGAGAATCGGGTCGATTAGAGGCTCTGTTCCATATGGAGCTCACAGTCTAACAGCTCGTTGTGGGCAGGGAATGTGTTAATGTTATTGTGTGCTCTCCCAAGCATTTAGTACAGGGCTCTGCACACAATAAGCACTCAAGAAATACGATTGAATGAATGAAAGAATGAATACAGTGCTTTGCACGCAGTTAAGTGTTCAATAAATACGATTGAATGAATGAATACAGTGCTTTGCACACAGTGTGGTCAATAAATACGATTGAATGAATGAATACAGTGATTTGCACACAGTAAGCGTTCAATAAATACCATTATTAGTAATAATATTTATGGATATTGAATCCCCAATTACAGATCTGCAGAGAAATTAAGTCATTTACCCAGTCACACAGCAGGCAGTTGGTGGATTTGGGACAAGTGTCTACGTGTTTTGTTTTGTTGTCTGTCTCCTCCTTCTAGACCGTGAGCCCGTTATTGGGTAGGAACCATCTCTATATGTTGCCGACTTGTACTTCCCAAGCGCTTAGTACAGTGCTCTGTGCACAGTAAGCGCTCAATAAATACGACTGAATGAATGAATGAAGTAGAGAGTGAGTTAAATAGAGAGAATGAGAGAACAGGGCCAGAGAGCCAGAGGACCTGGCTTCTAATCCTGACTTGTCTGCTGTGTGACTTTGGTTAATAATAATAATAATAAAAATAATGGTATTTGTTAAGCGCATAACTATGTGCCAGGCACTGTACTAAGCGCTGGGGTGGATACAAGCAGATCGGGTGGGACGCAGTCCCTCTCCCTCGTGGGGCTCACGATCTCAATCCCCATTTTACTGACGAGGTAACTGAGGCCCAGAGAAGTGAAGTGACTTGGCCAGGGTCACACAGGGAGTAGAACCCGTGACCTCCTGATCCCCAGGCCCGTGCTCTATCCACTATGCCTTGCTGCTTCTCTTCTCTCCCAAGCGCTTAGTACAGTGCCCTGCACACCACAAGCACTCTCTAAATACGACTGAATGAATGAACTCAAGTTTCCACACAAAATAAATTCCATATGCGATCAAAAAGACGACACGTACCCACCGACTGCTGGAGAATCCGCCGTTCTTCATCATCATCATCATCAATCGTATTTATTGAGCACTTACTATGTGCAGAGCACTGTACTAAGCTCTTGGGAAGTACAAATTGGCAACACATAGAGACAGTCCCTACCCAACAGTGGGCTCACAGTCTAAAAGGGGGAGACAGAACAAAACCAAACATACTAACAAAATAAAATAAATAGAATAGATATGTACAAATAAAATAAATAAATAAATAAATAGAGTTCCTCTTCCTCATCCTCTTTCTTGTCCAGTTCTTTCAAACTTTCCTTGAATGAATGAATTCAAGTTTCCACACAAAATAAATTCCGTATGCATTCAAAACGAAGTCACATGCCCACTGACTGCTGGAGAATCCACCATTCTTCGTCCTCATCCTCTTTCTTTTCCAGTTCTTTAAAACTTTCCTTCGAATGCAAAATACGCTTCTTACTCAAGATGTCGTTCCACTCTGTGTCGACACTGGGGTCCTGTACCTGTACCAGTTAACTTCTGTGCCTTAGTTTCCTCATCTGGAAAATGGGGATTAAGACTGTGAACCCCATATGGAACATGAACTGGATCCAATCTGGTAGCTTGTATTATGATAATAATAATAATAATAATGTTGGTATTTTTTAAGCACTTACTATGTGCCCAGCACTGTTCTAAGCACTGGGGGGGGGGGGTATACAAGGTAATCAAGGTTGTCCCGTGTGGGGCTCACAGTCTTAATCCCCATTTTACAGATGAGGTAACTGAGGCTCAGAGAAGTGAAGTGACTTGCCCAAAGTCACACAGCCGACGAGTGGCGGAGCCAGGATTTGAACCCATGACCTCTGACTCCAAAGCCCGTGTTCTTTCCACTGAGCCACGCTCAATCATCATCATCATCAATCGTATTTATTGAGCGCTTACTATGTGCAGAGCACTGGACTAAGCGCTTGGGAAGTACAAATTGGCAACATATAGAGACAGTCCCTACCCAACAGTGGGCTCACAGTCTTAAAGGGGGAGACAGAGAACAAAACCAAACATACTAACAAAATAAAATAAATAGATATGTACAAGTAAAATGAATAAATAGATAGATGGATGCCTGGAATATAGTATGTGCTTAGCAAATACCATTAAAAAAAAAAAGTAAATGCACCGGGAAGCTGCTTACCCATGGAGAGGACTCAAATACTGCAAGCTCTTCTACCATGGATCAGTAATAATAATAATAATAATGGTGGCATTTATTAAGTGCTTACTATGTGCAAAGCACTCTGCCTAGATTTTCCTTGTACTGAGCATATATGAAATACTGGTCCGTAGACTCTTCCAGTTGGTCAGATGCTAGATAACTTTTATTGCAGAATAGCAGTTGCAGTCCCTGCTCTCAAGGAGTTTATGTAACACATGTCGAAAAAGAAAATGATTTCCCATTAATGTCAAAAATTCAATTTAAACAGCCAGAGGAGCAACAGTGGCCCTTCCCAGCGTAAGGTTTTAAGTGTTTCTGACATCCTCGTGGCTCAGTGGAAAGAGCCCGGGCTTGGAGTCAGAGGTCATGGGTTCTAATCCCGACTCTGCCACTTGTCATCCGTGTGACTTTGGGCAAGTCACTTCACTTCTCTGGGCCTCAGTTCCCTCATCTGGAAAATGGGGATTGAGATTGTGAGCCCCACGTGGGACAACCTTGATTACCTTGCGTCCCCCCGGTACTTAGAACAGTGCTTGGCACATAGTAAGCGCTTAACAAATGCCAACATTATAATTATTATCCTTTTTTAATTATTGGGAGGAAAGCTTCTTTCCCAGCCTCCCTAGTCGGAAAAGGTCTCCGTCCCTTTCCCGGTCAGGAAGGGTCTTTCTCCTCAGTGGCCGACAGAGTTCTGTTTTCCGCTTCCCACCCCCACTGACCTTACTCCCCCAATCCCGCAAACTCTGGGGTCAGGAAAAAGACAAAGTAAAGGCTGGGGCAGGAGAAGGTTCTGGGAAAATGGTGAGGACTGTTACGTGTCAGAACCTGAGCCAGCTGTGCACCCAATAAATCTGCTAAATAAACCCAAAGCTGCTCCCAATAAATCAGTCATTGCTATTTATTAAGTACTAACTGGTCCAAAACACTTTACTAAAAGGCTTGGGAAAGTACGACAGAGTTGGTGGACAGGTTCTCTGTCCACAAGGAGCTTACAGTCTAGAGAGGGAAATATTAAAACAATAATAATAACTGTGGTATTTAAGTGCTTACTCTGTGCCAAGCACCGCTTGAGCAGTGGGGTGAATACAAGTTATTCAGGTCCCTAATAATAATGGTATTTGTTAAGTATTTAATATAGGCCAGGCACTGTACTAAGCAAGATAGTCAGTTGGACAGAGTCCCTGTCCCACATGAGGCTCACAGTCTTAATCTCCATTTTTCAGAAGAGGTAACTGAGGCACAGAGAAGTTAAGTGATTTAACAAGTCACACAGCAGACAAGTGGCAGAGCTGGGATTAGAACCCAGGTCCTTTCATTCATTCATTCATTATTCATTCAATCGTATTTATTGAGCACTACTGTGTGCAGAGCATTGTACTAAGCGCTTGGAAAGTACAGTTCGCCAACAAATAGAGACAATCCCTATCCAACGACGGGCTCACAGTCTAGAAAATCTGTGGGCCTCTGACTCTTTCCACTAGGCCTTGCTGATTCAATAAATTATTCAAAATGTACATAAGTGCAGTAGGATTGAGGATGGGGTGAATATCAACTGCTTCAGAGATGCAAATCCAAGTATAAGGATGACACAGAAAGGAGAGGGAGTAAGGAAGATGAGGGCTTAGTCCGGGAAAGTCTCTTGGAGATGTGATTTTAATTAGGCTTTGAAGGTGAGGAGAGTGGTGGTCTGTCTTATATGTAAGGGGAGAGAAGTTCCAGGCCAGAAGAAGGACATGGGTGAGGGATTGGCATCAAGATAGAGGCGACTGAGTTTCAGTGAGTTGGTTGGTGTTAGAAGAGCAGAACGTGCAGGTTGGTTTATAGTAGGAGCTCAGCAAGGTAACGTGGAAGTACGGTGCTCTAACACAGTTAAGCACTCAATAAATACGATTGACAGAAGAGAGTGAGCTGATTGAGTGCTTTAAAAGGAGTTTCTCTTTGATGAAGAGATGGATGATCAGCCACTGGAGGCTGTTGAGAAGTGCGGAGACATGGACTGAACTTTTTTTAGAAAAATGATCCAGGCAGCAGAGCGAAGTGTGGACTGGAGTGGGGAGAGACAGGACAAAGGGAGGTCAGCGAAGAGGCTGACGCCGTAATCCACGAGGGATTTGGTAAGGGCTTGGCTCAGTCTGACCCGGGGGCCTTGACTACTCTCGGTCAACAGAACCATTTCATCTTGGAAGCTTTGGTAGCCTTCAGGTGCTTCAACATTCACATCTGCCAAGTAGATTTCCAGGAATGCAGGAGGCATTTGGGACAGGTACTTGGTGGGAGAAGGGTGTCGGGAACCAGGGTCCAGACGCCTACCCCCGAAGGGCCGGGAATAACTCAAGACAAACTTGCAAGGCTGTATGATGGGAAAGTCATTGCCTACCGTTCTGGGTTTAGGATTCCCTGCTGGATTGATTCCAGTCACTTCTGCCCCTGGAGAGCGGAGATGAAGAGGATGTAAGCATACTTCCCAAGCGCTTAGTACAGTGCTCTGCGCACAGTAAGCGCTCGATAAATACGATTGAATGACTGAATGAAAGGTTCATGAATCTTTCATGAATCAGTCATGAAGTCAATCAATCGATCGTATTTATTGAGCGCTTACTATGTGCAGAGCACTGTACTAAGCGCTTGGGAAGTACAAGTTGGCAACATATAGAGACAGTCCCTACCCAACAGTGGGCTCACAGTCTAAAAGGTCATGCATCTTTCATTCAGTTTTGTTGTCTGTCTCCCCCTTCTAGACTGTGAGCCCATTGTTGGGTAGGGACCGTCTCTATATGTTGCCAACTTATACTTCCCAAGCGCTTAGTACAGTGCTGTGCATACAGTAAGCGCTCAATAAATGTGATTGAATGACTGAATGAAAGGTTCATGAATCTTTCATGAATCAATCATGAGGTCATGAATCTTTCATTCAGTCATTCAATAGTATTGAGCACTTACTGTGTGCAGAGCACTGTACTAAGCGCTTGAGAAGTCATGAATCGTTCATTCAGTCATTCAATCGTACTTATTGAGCGCTTACTGTGTGCACAGCACTGTACTAAGCGCTTGGGAAGTACAAGTTGGCGACATATAGAGATGGTCCCTACCCAACAACAGGCTCATAGTCTAGAAAGGGGAGACAGACAACAAAACCAAACATGTGGACAGGTGTCAAGTCGTCAGAACAAATAGAATTAAAGCTAAATGCACATCATTAACAAAATAAATAGAATAGTAAATATGTACAAGTAAAATAAATAGAGTAATAAATCTGTACAAACATATATACAGGTGCTGTGGGGAGGGGAAGGAGGGGTATCTTCATCAAATATACTGCGTCGTTATTCAGAAGAAGTGTCTCAAGATAATAGTAATAACAATAGTTATTTGTTAAGCACTTACTATGTGCAAAGCACTGTTCTAAGCGCTGGGGAGGTTACAAGGTTATCAGGTTGTCCCATGGGGGGGCTCACAGTCTTAATCCCCATTTTCCAGATGAGGTAACTGAGGCCCAGAGAAGTGAAGTGACTTGCCCAGAGTCCCACAGCTGACAAGTGGCGGAGCCGGGATTTGAGCCCATGCCCTGTGACTCAAAGCCTGGGCCCTTTTCCACTGAGCCACGCTGCAAGGTAAGCACAGTTCCGCAGTTGGGCACGATTCCAATTCGATCCTCTTCTGGGGACCAGTTGAAGGGGTTTCCCATCCACCTCCGTGTCAAACGAAAACTCCTCATCGTTGACGTTAAAGTATTCCATCACTTTGCCCACTTCTACCTCACTTTGCTACTCTCACGCTACAACCCAGCCCGCACACTTCATCCTCTAGTGCTCACCTTCTCACTGGGCCTTAATCTCACCTACCTTGCCACTTACCCCGTGCCCACTCCCGCCTCTGGTGTGGGACGCCCTCCTTTCTCAAATCCGACAGATAATTACTGCCCCCCCCCTTCAAAGCCTTATCATCATCAATCGTATTTATTGAGCGCTTACTATGTGCAGAGCACTGTACTAAGCACTTGGGAAGTACAAATTGGCAACATATAGAGACGGTCCCTACCCAACAGTGGGCTCACAGTCTAAAAAGCCTTATTGAAGGCACATCTCCTCCAGGACGACTTCCTTGACTAATCCTCCCCTTTCCTCTTCTCCCACTCCCTTTTGCGTGGCCCTGACGGGCTCCCAGCCCCACAGAACTCACCGACATATCTGTAATGCATTTATTTTTATTAATGGCCGTCTCTCCCCTTCTAGACTGGAAGATCCTTTTATTTTGTTGGTATGTTTGGTTCTGTTCTCTGTCTCCCCCTTTTAGACTGTGAGCCCACTGTTGGGTAGGGACTGTCTCTATGTGATGCCAATTTGTACTTCCCAAGCGCTTAGTCCAGTGCTCTGCACATAGTAAGTGCTCAATAAATACGATTGATTGATTGATTGATTGATCCTTTAGGGCAGGGAATGTATCTATTGTTGGATTGCTCTCCCAAGTGCTTAAGGGCTCAATTTATAGGATTGAAGGAATGAGATATGTTTATTCAGTTCTAATGACCTGTCATAAAGATAGAGACATTTCTGACCAAGGCCTGACCTGTTGGAAATGAAACAGGCCGAATCATCATGTCGTATTTATTGAGCGCTTACTGTATGAAGAGGAGAAGTTTGCATTCTCCTTCACTTGTACCATTTAAGGTTGGAGAACAAGGTGTTCACTCTCTTTGAGGTGACAGCCCCGCTTATTATCTTTTCTCCGTTCCTGTTTCCTAGGGGGTTTCGACCAGCTGGGAGAAACCAGCCCTGGCCATACAGGTTTTTGAACTATTTTGTTTAGCTTGAAGAAAGGTGTGGAGGATGAAAGAGAGGGGAGACTCCGATTTGGGGGTTTCTTGCCACGGCCGGAGCTGAAGCCAACCGTTCCTGCTTTGTCTCCTGCAATAGGATACCGCCCGAGTGACATGTTCAGACCCGGCGCTGCCGATCCTGCGCTAGAGGACAGTGAGAGCATGCGAACCGCTCAAACCCAGCGCCCTCGTCCCGTCTCTGAAGGCAAGTGATGGAGGAAATCGGTGTAATAATTTGAGGGAATAATTTCTCCCCCTTTTAGACTGTGAGCCCACTGTTGGGTAGGGACTGTCTCTATGTGTTGCCAATTTGTACTTCCCAAGCGCTTAGTACAGTGCTCTGCACATAGTAAGCGCTCAATAAATACGATTGATTGATTGATTGATTGAGGTGGTCACCGTACTTCTGCCAGTGGGTTGGAATATAAAGCGGCTTTCGTGTTCAGACTTGAGGACATCTTAGCAACTTTTAACATAAGTGGAGAAAAATACTAGATATTCCCTGCCCCGCCACTTGTCTGCTGTGCGACCCTGGGCAAGTCACTTCACGCGTGGCTCAGTGGAAAGAGCCTGGGCTTTGGAGTCAGAGGTCATGGGTTCAAATTCCGGCTCCGCCACTTGTCAGCTGTGTGACTTTGGGCAAGTCACTTCACTTCTCTGCGCCTCAGTTCCCTCATCTGGAAAATGAGGATTAAGACTGTGAGCCCCCTGTGGAAAAACCTGATTACCTTGTATCCTCCCTAGCGCTTAGAACAGTGCTTGGCACATAGTAAGCGCTTAATAAATGCCATCATTATTGTTATTATTCTCTGTGCCTCAGTTCCCTTATCTTAAAAGGGGGGATTAAGACTGTAAGCCCCATGTGGGGCAGGGACTGTGTCCAGTCTGTTTAGTTTGTATCTACCCCAGCGCTTAGTATAGTGCCTGGCATGTAGTAAGCACTTAACAAATACCATTAAAAACAAAAATATTAGGTGGAGCATTAGGTTAAAAATACTGGTAACATTTTTCTTTCCTTATAATGGTAATTGAGAGTTAATAATATTAATAATTGTATTTATTACTTTGTGCAAAGCACTGTTCTAAGTGCTGGGGAGGTTACAAGGTGATCAGGTTGTCCCACGGGGGCGGGGGCTCACAGTCTTAATCCCCATTTTACAGATAAAGTAACTGAGGCACAGAGAAGTTAAGTGACTTGCCCAAAGTCACACAGCTGACAATTGGCGGAGCCAAGGTTTGAACCCATGACCTCTGACTACAAAGCTCGTGCTCTTTCCACTGAGCCACATAGAGTTCTTTATGTGATGAATTAGGTTCAGGCATCTTATTATGTTCAACTCAGTTTTTCACTATAACATTTTCAGAACTTGAGTATTTTTTTCCCGATTCCGTGGTTTCGTTGATGATTATACGCGGTGTTTCTGTCTTTTTTTTTTTTAACAGGAAGAATCAAAGCTTACATGGCACACATTTGACATCATGCACCACCAGTGGCTCCTGTTAGCTGCATGCTTTTGGGTTATTTTCATGTTTATGGTTGCTAGCAAGTTCATCACTTTGACTTTTAAAGATCCAGACGGTAGGTGTCCCTTAATTCTGAATAAATGCTGATGGCGGTGTTGAATGAGCTCTTCTTGTGTTAGAAGTGGCCCGTGGCCAGCTGAATTGTTGCCCTCTGGGACCCGGGTGGACGTTCTGGTTGCCCTGGGGAGCCCAGAGGAGATAATGGAGGTGGAAGAAGGGCTGGTAGTTCCTCTGTAACTTGTCTCCTTCCTGAAGCACACTCCGAATTACCGTTGTCGTGCTTGGATCTCTTTCCTTGACTAGGTGGAATATTGTGTGGGATCTTGGGGGATGTGGGACGGGGATGCCGGCCGGCTCCGGGAGGCCAAAGTTAGGGGACGGTTGTGGATTTGCGTCCCCAATCGGAGGCACATTCCCTCCAGGTTGATTCACAGCTTGTTTTAGTCTCCTGCTCTCCCACACTTGGGGTTGGCCCGGACTGGCTGCTATCTTGTGTTGGCGATTAGGTTCATTCATTCAATCGGGCTTAGGAGTCAGAGGTCATGGGTTCGAATCCCGGCTCTGCCACTTGTCAGCTGTGAGACCTTGGGCAAGCCACTTAACTTCTGTGGGCCTCAGTTCCCTCATCTGGAAAATGGGGATTAAGACTGTGAGCCCCACGTGGGAGAACCTGATTACCTTGTATCTCCCAAACGCTTAGAACAGTGCTTTGCACATAGTAAGCACTTAACAAATGCCATCATCAGTATTATTATTATTAATCGTATTTATTGAGTGCTAACCATGTGCAGAGCACTGTACTAAGCACTTGGGAGAGTACAATATAACAATAAATAGAAATATTCCCTGCCCAAAGAGAGCTTACAGTCTAGGGGGGTTCATTCATTCATTCAGTCGTATTTATTGAGCGCTTACTGTGTGCAGAGCACTGTACTGAGCGCTTGGGAAGTACAAATCGGCAACATACAGAGATGGTCCCTCCCCAACAACAGGTTCACGGTCTAGAAGGGGGAGAGAGAAAGCAAAACAAAACAAGTATTAAACAGTCGGTGACCTCCCAATTTTTATCAGCACAGGTTACATTAATCTTTTTGTGTGTGGGTTTTGTTTTTTTTTTGATTAGCTAGAAAAGCTTATTCATTACTAACAACTTTCAATCCCAGCGCAAGTACCAGTGATGATGTGACAACACTGTCTTGTAGGTGAGGAGACTGGACGTGCAAAATCCAAAATCTGCTGTTAGAGGAGAATAATGTTTTTTCTGGCCCGCCCTCTCCCCCACCCACCTCGCGAATGGATCGGCCCTATAAAAACCATTCTGCTCTGAACAACTCTTTCTTCACCGCTGCCTCAGGCTTGTATCCCTGACCAAATAAATTCTCAAAAATCCTTCCAGATCCCAGTCCTGCCACATTGGGAACATCCACTGAGTAGGAAATTAACTCCTGGCTAACCTGGGGATTCAGCAGGAAAGCAGGTCAAGTTACATTGGTTATTTTATTCACCGCTGTTGCAGTGTATTTCTTTGTTCAGAAATATTTGGGGTGGGGGATACTAAAAAGCAATTAGGAAACATTATTAAAGGGAAACTCTCAGGTACAACACCAAAATATTGTGAACTTGAATACTGTTTAATGAAGCTCCGTTTCAAGAGAGCAGATGGAAATCCCCCTCTGGGGACTTCATTGTGAGTCAGTCGTAATTCTGCAAATCGCAGCTCTGTTCTTCTTTTGTGGGAAATGGAGATTTTCCCAGAATCCTTATCATCTATTTCTCTCTGTACGTTTTTGATTTCTTCCGCCACTTGAGCGTCTCAGAAGCTAATTTTTCAAGGTGATGTGTACATCTGGCGTCTCTCCTTCTTCCCTGTTGGGCATCTTAATGTTTACGGTGACAGTCTCTAATTGTAAAGGAAGGACTGACCACCTGGGCAACGTTTCATGTCTGCCAATAGCCAGAAAATGGCATATGTCACCCTCCCCCCGTGGCTCTTTTCCAGACCCTGCTTCTCTGGAGTCGGGTAGCACTCTTATTTTCATTTCTAGTGTGGAATCATTGTCCCCTCTTTTAGACTGTGAGCCCACTCTTTTAGACTGTGAGCCCACTCTTTTAGACTGTGAGCCCACTATTGGGTAGGGACTGTCTCTATATGTTGCCAATTTGTACTTCCCAAGTGCTTAGTACAGTGCTGTGCACATAGTAAGCGCTCAATAAATACGATTGATGATGATGCAGCAGCAAATGCTGTGGTGAGGAAAGAGGACGCAGCCCCACTGTAAGGTGGAATTCATTTAGTGGTGTAAGTCACTTTCCTCAGATGCCAACAGCGATGTTCCTGCTGGTTGGGTCAAGTGACCAGATCATGTTGCCCGATCATGACCAGATCATGTTCTATGTTGCCAACTTGTACTTCCCAAGCGCTTAGTACAGTGCTCTGCACACAGTTAGTGCTCAATAAATATGATTGATTGATTGATGTTCCTCTGTAAGCTTCCTGTTTCCTGCTCTGGACCAGGCTCCTTGGCTACTCAGAGTCTGTGGGATAATTTAGGGCAGAGGATTTGAGGTTTGTTTTCCCTATTAACCCTCCACCTTCCTTTAAGATTTAGCATTATCCTCTGGGATTAATGTGGTTCACCCTGAATAGCCAGTGCCGTTTGGTATTTGAAATACCAAATTCCTCAAATGCCGTTGAGTCGTTTCTGACTGAGGGAGAAACACAGGGCAAACCCGTTTGCGCCGTGGGAGGGTTAAAATGAACTTTTAGCTCCACCTTGGCAGAGATTTGAGAGCATTTAAAAATTCCTCACCACATTTATAAAACGTAACATGGTTGCAGAATCATTACTCGGGAATGGTTACATAGATCAGGTCATTGTTCACAGATGGGAAGGAAGTCTCTGCACACAGTAAATGCTCAATAAATACGATTGAATGAATGAAAGTCTGACTGTAGTTGAGAAGGCAGGTGTGGCCACTGTAGTGCTGAAATAATTGCCTTGAATTTCCGTCCTCTGTCTTTTAGTTTATGGTGCCAAACACGAACTCCTGTTCCTGACAGCTCTCCCTGAAGTGGAAAGGATTCCAGAGGAGAAACGATTGTCCGAAAGATTAAAGGTTAGTGATTCGGCATGGCGGAGGAGAAGAGTTTACGGCAAAATGGGTGGAAAGCGAATGTGCTCAGTGAGAGACGAATCATATATGACGATCCCAAATGAATTCGACCAGAGCAGACATCCAGGATCAGGGGCTAGGTGGAAGGAAGAAACAATTTGTGAAACTTCTTTGGTTTGCCCAAATAGCTCTTTTTGTTACTCTGTCATTTTCATGGTGAAATATCTCAAGACGTGTTGAGTTTGGGCCTGATTCCAACAGGTTGCTGACTTTTCTTCTATTTCTGGAAGTCAGGTTTAGTTTCCTTAATTTGCTAGTGGGCAGGACAATACTCTGAGGTTGTGAGTAATTATGGAAGGAGTGATCTCAGGTGACAAACAGATGGATTTCTGTGATTTTTGATCAGAGCCCAGGAGAGGGGACAGCCCCTGTATCTTCATGCCCAATGATCCAGCCAGAATTTTGTAACGCGGGGTATGTTCCCTTAGATTTACATGTTATAATTTAGGACCTGTTCCAAAAAACCTCTGGAATAATATAAAATTCACTTTAAGGCTGTTACATTAAATGTCGCCTAACTATTTTTAATCACTTTTGAATTAATTCCAAGTGTAGCAGTATGGCATTAGCTAAATGAGGAGCCGTAGTATAATTATGAATCTTTTGCGGGAGGCTGCTGAAGTAGAAACTTGTTCGGCTGGCTGGGTCTTTTTTTTTATTTTAACTACTTTAGTGAAGACTCTGTGCAACCTAGATCGAATAACAGCCTCTTCTTGTCTTTTATAAAGTACCCTGTAGTAGCCGACATCTGCCGGACTCCTCTTCACGCTGTGAACTCCTCTCTCCACCAGCGCTTAGAACAGTGCTCGGCACGTAGTAAGCGCTTAACAAATACCATCATTATTACTACGGTCTTCTTTAATCATTTTTATAAGTTTCATTTGCCTTGTGTAAAACTGATACAAGGCTCTTTAAATCCCCCGATTTTAGCTGGCGTCGAAACGATCATAATGCATTAGATTGTCGAGCTGTCAAGACGAATGATGGTGTCCCAGTTTTTACGTGCTCTGGGGTGGCTGAAATTTGGGGTGAGGTGGCATACCAGCTGGATCTCTGGGTTGTATGTGTACTGGGATGGCTGTAACCTGGAGTCTGCCTCTGTATCCTCATCAGTTTTTCCTGGTTGTGCCCTTTCCTCTCCAACCATACTGTTACCACCTAGGTACAAGTTCTGATCTTACCTCAGCTAGAATACCACATCAGCCTCCTTGCTGGTCTCCCAGCCTCCAACCTCTCCCTCCTCCAGTCGATACTGCAGCCTGCTGTACTGATCATCTTTCAGAAGCCTTGTTAGGCTCACATCGCTCCTCACCTCAAAAATCAGTTGTATTTATTGAGTACCTTTAGACTGTGAGCCCACTGTTGGGTAGGGACTGTCTCTATATGTTGCCAACTTGTACTTCCCAGGCGCTTAGTACAGTGCTCTGCACACAGTAAGCGCTCAATAAATACAATTGATTGATTGATTGATTGAGTACTTAACCTGTGCAGAGCACTCTACTTTGGAGAGTACAATAATAATAGAGTTGGCGGACACCTTCTCTGCTTGCAACATCATCATCATCATCATCAATCGTATTTATTGAGCGCTTACTATGTGCAGAGCACTGTACTAAGCGCTTGGGAAGTACAAAAGCAACAAACCCCAACCTCCGAGGAGCACCTCACTCTCAACTTTCCCATCTCTGTCCCCTTACTCATGCTGTTCCCCTAGTTTGGAACTCCTTCACTCCACACATTAGACAGTCCACAGGTCTCCCCGGATTCAAATCCGTCTTAAAATCACACCTCCCCCGTAAGTCTTCTCTTGACCCAAAGCCTTATCATCCCTGCAACCAACTCATGCGTTTATTTACACCCTTCCTCAATTGGTAGTATTTTATATATTTTGTGTGTGTGTGTCTCTTCCCTGAGAATCTTAGGCCCTTGTGGGTAGGGAATTCCTCAGTCAGTTATTCTGTACTTCCCAAGCACCGTGTGTGCACTCATTAAGTACTACTGGTATTTTTACTACTACTACTACTACTACTACTACTACTACTACTACTAATGGCATTTATTAAGCGCTTACTATTTTTACTACTACTAATAATAATAATGATGGCATTTATTAAGCGCTTACTATGTGCAAAGCACGGTTCTAAGCGCTGGGGAGGTTACAAGGTGATCAGGTTGTCCCACGGGGGGCTCACAGTCTTAATCCTCATTTTACGGATGAAGTAACTGAGGCACAGAGAAGTTAAGTGACTTGCCCAAAGTCACACTACTCCTGCTGCCACTCCCAGCGAGGTTTAGCGTGAAGAACACAGAGACAGCAGCTCAATCCAAATCAGGCAGCGTTAATCCCACTCCTTCCAGGAAGGGCTCAACACCTGGCTGCCAGTCTAGGCACTGAGCTTCCATAATCGGGGTTTTAAAACATCCTTGCGTAGGTCCACCCCTCTGTCTGACGCAGTCGCTCCCCTGAGCCCTCCCACAGGAGCGGATCCTCATCAGTCCTCGGACTGTCAGGAGCCGGGGCCTCCTGATGGCAGTTCATTTCATTCAGTTGTATTTATTGAGCGCTTACTGTGTTCAGAGCACTGTACCAAGTGCTTGGAAAGTACAATTTGGCAACAGATAGAGACAATCCCCACCCAACAACAGGAAGTTGGAAAAAGAGGTTGGCATCCTTTGGTCTCCAGTGGTTCCCATTCATTGCTCTTAGTCTCTCCTCCAACAGCCTGCTGATTTCCATCTTGTGGTCCAATCTGCCGTCTTGGAGTCTTGTGGCCTGGGCTGGGGGAGGTGGAGGGCAGGGGGCACCCCCAAAATACCAAGGCATTAGGGAAACATGGGGTGCCGGGGGGAATTCCGAAGTGTGGCAGGGCAAAGGTGGAGGTATCCTGCAGCAACTTCAGGAGCTGCTGCGGTCAGACGGCAGAGCCAGGCCCTGGGACTGGCAGGGAATTGCTGCGTGCGGGCATGGAGACAGCTGCTCAACACCCCGGAGGTGCTCTGGACCAGTGGCGTTCACCTCAGGCCGCGGGGGACCAAAACGCGGCTTGAATCTCCCTCCCTGCACCACGGAGCTCATTCACTCGTGTTTATTGAGCGCTTACTGTGTGCAGAACACTGTACTAAGTGCTTGGGAAGTACAAGTTGACTTGTACCCGTACCTCGCTCTCACCTGTCCCGCCATCGACCCCCGGCCCACGTCATCCCCCGAGCCTGGAATGCCCTCCCTCTGCCCATCCGCCAAGCTAGCTCTCTTCCTCCCTTCAAGGCCCTGCTGAGAGCTCACCTCCTCCAGGAGGCCTTCCCAGACTGAGCCCCTTCCTTCCTCTCCCCCTCGTCCCCCTCTCCATCCCCCCCATCTTACCTGCTTCCCTTCCCCACAGTACCTGTATATATGAATATATGTTTGTACATATTTATTACTCTAGTTATTTTATTTGTACATATCTATTCTATTTATTTTATTTTGTTAGTATGTTTGGTTTTGTTCTCAGTCTCCCCCTTTTAGACTGTGAGCCCACTGTTGGGTAGGGACTGTCTCTATATGTTGCCAATTTGTACTTCCCAAGTGCTTAGTACAGTGCTCTGCACATAGTAAGCACTCAATAAATACGATTGATGATGATGATGATGGTTGTACTTGTATCCCAAACTGTGGTTTGGAGCTGGGGAGATGGGGGAATCGCTGCCACGGCCCAGGACCGCCCTGCAGTGGCAGAGCCTCTCTGCGTGGGTCTCTGTTGTCGAAACGTCCCGGGGCTCCCTGAAGCCTGAGGAAGGCAAGGGCGGTAACTACTGCTACAACTACTAGTGTAGTTTGAATTTTTGTTATGGTGTTTAAGCACTTACTCTGCGTCAAGCCCTGCTCTAAGCACAGCAGGGTAGGTTGGACCCAACCCACGTCACCGTCTTAATCTCCATTGTACAGCTGAGGTAACTGAGGAACAGAGAAGTAAAATGGGAATTAAGGCTGTGAGCTCAGTGTAATCAATCAATCGTATTTATTGAGCGCTTACTGTGTGCAGAGCATTGTACTAAGCGCTTGGGAAGTACAAGTTGGCAACATATGTGTAGGGCAGGGACTGTGCCTAACAGCACCTGTATATATGTTTACTCTATTTTACTTGTACGTATTTACTATTCTATTTATTTTATTCATTCATTCATTCAATCATATTTATTGAGCGCTTACTGTGTGCAGAGCACTGTACTAAGCGCTTTATCTTGTTAATATGTTTTATATTGTTGTCTGTCTCCCCCATCTAGACTTTGAGCCCGCTGTTGGGTAGGGACCGTCTCTATATGTTGCCAACTTGGACTTCCCAAGCGCTTGGTACAGTGCTCTGCACACAGTGAGCGCTCAATAAATACGATTGAATGAATGAATGAATCTTGTATCTACCCCAGTGCTTAGTTCAGTGCCTGGCACGTAGAAAGCGCTTAACAAATACAATTATTATTATTGTTATCATTCTTATTATTGTTATAGATTAACGAATGATAATAAAAGGGATGGAGAGGCGACAAGTTAGGGATAATAGATGATGCAGCCAATCGTCGGGGAAGTTGAGGCTCCAACCCAGTCATCATCATCAATCGTACTTATTGAGCGCTTACTGTGTGCAGAGCACTGTACTAAGCGCTTGGGAAGTACAAATTGGCAACATGTAGAAGCAGTCCCTACCCAACAGTGGGCTCACAGTCTAAACCCAATACTCAACTCTGCCTGCTAGGAGACCACAAACTCCAGGAAGTTGCCCCCTATTAGCCCCCCTCTTACTCTCAAACTGGGCCGTCTGCTGTCCACTAGAGTCCTTCCCAGTAGAGGAGGATTTGGCGTTGATAATAATAATAATAATAATGGCATTAATTAAGCGCTTCCTATGTGCGAAGCACTGTTCTAAGCGCTGGGGAGGTAACAAGGTGATCAAGTTGTCCCACGTGGGGGGCTCACAGTCTTAATCCCCATTTTACAGATGAGGGAACCGAAGCCCAGAGAAGTGAAGTGACTTGCTCAAAGTCACACAGCTGACAGTTGGCTGAGGCAGGATTTGAACTCGTGACTTCTTTGATTCCAAAGCCCAGGCTCTTTCCACTGAGCCCCTGTTGATGATTGTTAACTGGGGAAGAGTGAGAGCTAGTGGCTCTCTCGTGGTCAAAGGACCCGAGTTCTAATCCCACCTCCAGCACTTGCCTGCTGTGTGACCTTGGGCAAGTCACTGAACTCTGAGCCTCAGTTTCCTCACCTGGGAAAGTGTCAGCAGCACAGCACCAGAGGTTGATCACTGCAGTAGTAATTCAGATCTGCGAGGGTGGGGACAGACGAAGGCGGCTGCTCTCATGGCAAGGTCGGCCTCCCTGCCATAGAAGTGGAAAGAGCAGGCTGTTGTCATTCAGGCTGTTGCCAATTTGTACTTCCCAAGCGCTTAGTACAGTGCTCTGCACATAGTAAGCGCTCAATAAATACGATTGATGATGATTCAGGTGGTAATGGCAGGGGAGCAAATCAGCCCCGAGCCCTCGTCGCTGACGTTTTTCCAGTAGTTTCCGACAAGGACCAGTGGATGAGTCTCTGATCTTGGTATTCTGCTCATCTAGCAGAGAAGCAGCGTGGCTTAGTGGAAAGGGCCCAGGCTTGGGAGTCGGAGGACACGGGTTCTAATCCCGGCTCCGCCTCTTGTCTGCTGTGTCACCTTGGGCAACTTCTCTGTGCCTCAGTTACCTCATCTGTAAAATGGGAATTAAGACTGTGAGCCCCACGTGGGACAACCTGATTACTACCAGAGTGCATAGAACGGTGCTTGGCACATAGTAAGTGCTTAACAAATACCTTAATTATTATTATGATTCTGCTTATCTAGCAGAGAAACAGCGTGGCTCATTGGAAAGAGCCTGGGCTTTGGAGTCAGAGGTCATGGGTTCAAATCCCAGCTCCTCCAGTTGTTAGCTGTGTGACTTCGGGCAAGTCACTTTACTTCTCTGTGCCTCAATCAATCAATCAGTCGTATTTATTGAGCGCTTACTGTGCACAGAGCACTGTACTAAGCGCTTGGGAAGTACAAGTTGGCAACATATAGAGACAGTCCCTACCCAACAGTGGACTCACAGTCTAGAAGTGGGAGACAGAGAACAAAACAAAGCATATTAACAAAATAAAATCAATAGAATAGTTGAGGCCTCAGTTACCTCATCTGTAAAATAGGGATTAAGCTGTGAGCCTCCCGTGGGACAACCTCATCACCTTGTAACCTCCCCAGCGCTTAGAACAGTGCCTTGCACATAGTAAGCGCTTAATAAATGCCATCATTATTATTATTTTTTATTATTGTTATTACTATTAGTGATGATTTGTTTCTTTTTGCTTTATTCAGTCATTCATTCATTCAATCGTATTTATTGAGTGCTTACTGTATGCAGAGCACTGTACTAAGCGCTTGGGAAGTACAAGTTGGTGACATACAGAGGCGGTCTCGTCTTTACTAGTGGAAGGCTTGGGCAGAGGGGCTTAGGTTAAGCTACGGCGCATAAATCAAGGTTGTTACTACACGTAAAATGGATTCCAAATTTTAAAATGGAGTGGCCAGGTCTTGGGTCAATTTCCACACTTTATCTACCCCAGCGCTTCGAACTGACACTCCAGTCCATACTTCACTCTGCCGCCCAGGTCATTTTTCTACGGAAATGTTCAGGACGTGTTTCCCCGCTCCTCAAGGAACTCCAATAGTTGCCCATCCACCTCCGCCTCAGACCAAAGCTCCTCACCATTGGCTTCAGCATTCGATCACCTTGCCTCTCCTACTACAACCTGCACACTTGGCTCCTCTAATTCTAAATCTTCTCACTGTACCTCAATCTTGTCTATATTGCTGCCGACGGCTCTCCCGCTTCCCGTCTCTGGCCTGGAACGCCCTCCCTCCTCAAATCCAGCAGATAATTACTCTACCCCCTTCTTCAAAGCCTTATCTCCTCCAAGAGGCCTTCCCTGACTAAACCCTTTTCTCCCACTCCCTTCTGCGTGGCCCCGACTTGCTCCCTTTATTCATTCCCGCTCCCCACCCCGTAGCACTTATGTCCATATCTATAATGTATTTCTATGAATGTCTGTTTCCCCCTCTAGACTGTAAGCTCATGGTGGGCAGGGAGTGTCTGTTTACTGTTATACTGTACTTTCCCAAGTGCTTTGCACAGTGCTCTGCACATGGTAAGCACTCAATAAATACGACTGGATGAACACAGTAAGCGTTTACCAAATGTCGTATGCTGTCGAATGGTTTTCGACCTGTAGCGACTCCATGGACACGTCTCTCCCAAAACGCCCCACATTAGTTAATTAATTAATGATGGCATTTGTTAAGCGCTTACTTTGTGCAAAGCACTGTTCTAAGCACTGGGGGGGGATGCAAGGTGGGGGCTCACAGTCTTAATCCCCATTTTACAGATGAGGGAACTGAGGCTCAGAGAAGTTAAGCGACTTGCCCAAGGTCACACATGCTGACATGTGGCGGAGCTGGGATCCGTCTGCAGTCGTTCTTTTAGTGTATCCATAGAGTTTTCATGGTAGAAATTCAGAAGTGGTTTATCATTGCCTTCTTCCGCGCAGTAAATTTGAGTCTCCGCCCTCAACTCTCTGTCATGGTGTTGCCGCCCAGCACAGGTGAGTTTTGATGTGTAGCAGATGGTCTTCCGCTCGCTAGCCACTGCCCAAGCTAGGAATGGACTGAGTAGGCCTCTGCTTGACTCTCCCTCCCCTAGCCAAGACTGGTAGAGGACTGGAACCTTTCCAGGTACGGTGCTGAGGCGCGTATTTAACAACTGAGCCACTTTTCAAATTGGAATCTAATTGGGAGAAGAAAATTCATTCATTCATTCATTCAATAGTATTTATTGAGCGCTTACTGTGTGCAGAGCACTGTACCAAGCGCTTGGGAAATACACGTCGACAACATATAGAGACGGTCCCTACCCAACAACGGGCTCACAGTCTAGAAGGGGGAGACAGACAACAAAACAAAACATGTAGACAGGTGCCAAAATCATCAGAATAAATCGAATTGAAGCTACATGCGCATATGACATGAGCCTAGACAACTTTTGGTGATATCAGTCAAGACAGTCACACGCTTTGCATTGCGTAATTATGGAACTTAAGTTTCGTAGTTAACAAAATGCAGCAGTTCCTAAAGACAATGCCTGGATTTTAAATTCTTATTTAGTGAAGTTAGGGCATTCCTAAACCCAAATAACGCTCTCTACATAAAAACTATCTTACGGTTCTTTGGACAGTTCATTGGCTTTTGCTGTTTACTCAGTTTAAATGTATTTGGTAAATCATGTTATTTTTCATAAGCCATTTGGGAATGATTTCACTAATAAAATCTTTTGCCTCAGCCTTGAGTCCCGTGTTAGATGGTAAGTGGGTGAGGGGGTGTAGGAAAGTAGATCCATATTAACCTACTCTGTTGTACTCTTAAGAAAATCTGGTAACATCAGGGAAGTGGAGGCCCAGAACTAGCTCTGGGGGTGTGTGTGGAAAACAGGATTCCGAGCCTTGCTGGGGGCCCTCTGAGAGGCGGGAAATCAATCAAATCCAGGCTCTGCGTCCATTCCTGGGACATAGAGAGGAGCTCACTTTCTAAGTCAGAACAGGTCACGGGAACTCAGAATGATCTGAAATGAAACGCCGTGTGAACTGGGGAGAGTAGATGAATTGGAAGCAGCAGGTTCCTTTGATTCTTGAACGAAAATGTTATACGTTACCAACTTGTACTTCCCAAGCGCTTAGTACAGTGCTCTGCGCACAGTAAGCGCTCGATAAATACGACTGATGATGAAAAACCATCCCTGCTGTTTTCAGGAAATGATAAACCGTAGTGCCATCAGCATAGCAGTCGGTAAACAGCCCTCCTGGGTCATCCATTTTCCAGGTGGAATTGGAAGAAGACAAATCTTGGCTGGTAAAGAAAAGGGCTTCTCGGCTCCCTCTTGAATTCAGTGACAGTTCACGTAGGTGACAGGTTGTTGTCGGTCATTTTTCCCAAGTGTTTATCCGGGCAGCGAACAGAATCCCAGGATACAGGCCCCCGCTGCTTAGGGGCAGAGCGCTTCCTGGGTGGTGGGACGGGGGGGTTTCCCTCACACCCCAGGAAAGGGCAGGGCGGAGAGATAGTCGATACAACTAGCCTGTTTAGGCACTCTGGGCTAATTGCATCTAAATAGGCTAATTGCATCGACTGCAATTAATTTCCAGTCACTGCAGTAATCCTCAATCCTTCGGGGTTTTTTTTTTCAGAAAATTTGTGTCTTTCTGCTCTGGGTATCCTTGTGTCTTTTGTGTGACTGTTCCTGTCCTTATCCTAATCTGGGTAGCTTTTGAGTTTGCCGATTTGCCTTCATTATTCCATTTGCCGGTATCAATCAATCATATTCTCTGAGCACTTACTGTATCAATCAATCAATCAATCGTATTTATTGAGCGCTCACTGTGTGCAGAGCACTGTACTAAGCGCTTGGGAAGTCCAAGTTGGCAGCATATAGAGACAGTCCCTACCCAACAGTGGGCGCACAGTCTAAAAGGGGGAGACAGAGAACAAAACCAAACGTAATAACAAAATAAAATAAATAGAATAGATATGTACAAGTAAAATAAATAAATACAGTAATAAATATGTACAAACATATATACATATATACATATATATAGTGCTCTGCACACAGTAAGCGCTCAATAAATACGATTGAATGAAATACGATTGAATATACATATATATAGGTATATTCTTATCCCAGCTCCCCCACATATCTGCTATGTGACCTTGGGCAAGTCACTTCACTCCTCTGAGCCTCAGTTCCCTCATCTGTCAAATGGGGATTAAGACTGTGAGCCCCCCGTGGGACAACCTGATCACCTTGTCTTGTATCCCCCCAGCGCTTAGAACGGTGCTTTGCACATCGTAAGCGCTTATCAAATGCCATCATTATTGTGATTATTATTGTTAAATGGCAGAGCAGAGATTAGAACCCGTGACCTCCGACTCCCAAGCCCATGATCTTTCCACCGAGCCGTGCCAGAAATAATCATTTGGATGTACATATAGTTTCCAAATACTACTACCACAGAAGAGCCCATAAAAGACTTCATTTAGATGCTAAGCGAAGTGTTATTTTGCACTTTATTTCACTTCAGCATATTTATTTTACACACAGAACTGAAATAACAAACATTAGCTCTTTGGAAGGTCCGGCACACACAGTGCATCTTCACCCACGATACTGTATGCAAACCATTGTTTGCTTGTGTGCCTTGCGTGCGTGACATGTTTCCTGCCCACAAGGAACTTACCGTCTAGAGGGGAAGACAGGCATGAATCAGCGTGGCTCAGTGGAAGGAGCCCGGGCTTTGGAGTCAGAGGTCGTGGGTTCAAATCCCGGCTCCACCACTTGTCAGCTGGGTGACTTTGGGCAAGTCACGTCACTTCTCTGGGCCTCGGTTCCCTCATCTGTAAAATGGGGATTAAGACTGTGAGCCCCCCATGCGACAACCCGATCACCTTGGAACCTCCCCAGCGCTTAGAACAGTGCTTTGCACATAGTAAGCGCTTAATAAGTGCCATCATTATTATTATTATTATTTGGGCAAGTCACTTCACTTCTCTGTGCCTCAGTTCCCTCATCTGTAAAATGGGGATTAAGACTGTGAGCCCCCCGTGGGACAACCCGATCACCTTGTAACCTCCCCAGCGCTTAGAACGGTGCTTTGCACATAGTAAGCGCTTAATAAATGCCATCATTATTATGATTATTTGGGCAAGTCACTTCACTTCTCCGTGCCTCAGTTCCCTCATCTGTAAAATGGGGATGAAGACTGTGAGCCCCCCATGGGACAACCTGATCACCTTGTATCCCCCCAGCGCTTAGAACAGTGCTTTGCACATAGTAAGCGCTTAACGAATACCATCATTATTATTATGAATATAAATATATCCATATTCATATATATTCAATATATTCATATATTATGAATATAAATAAATTACGGATATGCTCATAATTGCTGTGGGACTGGGGGATGGCCGTAGATAGAGGATACAAATCCAATTGCAAGGGCGACGCAGAAGGGAGCGGAGGAAGAAATGAGGGCTCAAATGGAGAAGGCTTCCTGGAGGAGATGTGATTTTAATAAGGCTTTGAAGGTGGGGGCAGTGATTTAATAATAGTAATAATGATGGCATTTATTAATCAATCAATCAATCGTATTTATTGAGCGCTTACTATGTGCAAAGCACTGTACTAAGCGCTTGGGAAGTACAAATTGGCAACACATAGAGACAGTCCCTACCCGACAGTGGGCTCACAGTCTAAAAGGGGGAGACAGAGAACAGAACCAAACATACCAACAAAATAAAATAAATAGGATAGAAATGTACAAGTAAAATAAATAAATAAATAAATAGAGTAATAAATATTAAGCACTTACTATGTGCAAAGCACCGTTCTAAGCGCTGGGGAGGTTACAAGGTGATCAAGTTGTCCCACGTGGGGGTTCACAGTCTTCACCCCCATTTTACAGATGAGGCAACTGAGGCCCAGAGAAGCGAAGTGACTTGCCCAAAGTCCCACAGCTGACAATTGGCGGAGCCGGGAATCGAACCCACGATCTCTGACCCCAAAGCCCGGGCTCTTTCCACTGAGCCGCGCCGATTTATCTGTCGGCCGTGAAGGGGGAGGGAGTTCCGGGCCAGAGGCCGAAGGTGGGACTGAAGGGTCAGCGGCGATGAGCTGAGGGTCCGGTGAGTCGGTTATCGTCAGAGGAATGGGCTGGATTGTACGAGGAAATCAATAGAGAGTAATCGCAGCGACAGGCTTCATCGGCCATTGGTTCCGGGCTCTGCCTTCAACGGGCACGCAGCGGGAGAAGGTTACTTCAGCGCTTAGAACAGTGCTTTGCACATAGTAATATTTTGCACATTGTACATATTTGCTATTCTATTTATTTTGTTAATATGTTTTGTACTGTTGTCTGTCTCCCCCTTCTAGTCTGTGAGCCCGCTGTTGGGTAGGGACCGTCTCTAGATGTTGCCAACTTGGACTTCCCAAGCGCTTAGTACAGTGCTCTGCACACAGTAAGCGCTCAATAAATACGCTTGAATGAATAGTAAGCGCTTAACAAATACCATCATTATTATTATTATTACTTCCTTGAGAAACAGCGTGGCCGAGGGGGACTGAGGGCAGGACTGGGAGCCAGAGATCGTGGGTTGTAATGCTGGCCTTGCCACGTGCGTGATCTGTGACTTTGGGCCAGCCGCTCACCTTCTCTGTGCCTCAGTTTCCTCATCTGTAAAAAAAAGGAGACTCGGTTCCTGCTCTAATAATAATTATAATAATAATGGCATTTATTAAGCGCTTACTCTGTGCAAAGCACTGTTCTAAGAGCTGGGGAGATTACAGGGTGATCAGGTTGTCCCGCGGGGGGCTCACGGTCTTAATCCCCATTATACAGATGAGGTAACGGAGGCACAGGACTTGCCCAAGGTCACACAGCTGACAATTGGCGAAGCTGGGATTTGAACCCGTGAACTCTGACTCCAAAGCCCGGGCGCTTTCCACTGAGCCACGCTGCTTCTCTAGGCTGCTGTAGGCTCGGAGCCCTGCATGGGACGGAGACTGTAGCCGACATGATGGAATTACATGCTCTCCAGCGCTTAGCACAGTGTTTGGCCCATAGTAA
This sequence comes from Tachyglossus aculeatus, assembly GCF_015852505.1. Lineage (NCBI taxonomy): Eukaryota > Metazoa > Chordata > Mammalia > Monotremata > Tachyglossidae > Tachyglossus > Tachyglossus aculeatus. The sequence goes on along the minus strand of NC_052085.1, from coordinate 17,152,969 downwards.
GCGCTTTACAAATACCACAGTTGTCCTTATCATTATTTTATTTTTCAGCCTACTGGGAAGGGGCTTCCTGAAAACCAGCCCGACCAGCCCGTAGTCCACATGGAACGCCTGCAGCTGCTCAGCAATGTCTGCAGAGACTCAGCGTTGAAGAACCTCTCCCACACCGCCGTCTCCAAGTTTGTCCTAGACCGAATCTTTGTCTGTGACAAGCACAAGATCCTTTTCTGCCAGACTCCCAAAGTGGGCAACACCCAGTGGAAAAAAGTGCTGATTGTCCTAAATGGTACCCGGACACGTGTTCGTGACTGGAAATGAGCCGTCTTATCGAGGGGGGACGTGGAGATGGAGGGAGGATGGAAAGAGGAATCAAAGGAAATGGAGGGAGGGGGTCCTTGAGGTTGGAGAAGGAATCTCCAAGAAATCCCCTTTTCCCCTCGATGCTTATCTCCAGCGCTTTAAACAGTACTTGGCACATTGTAAGCGCTTAACAAATACCATCATTATTATTATTTCTTAGTGGGGTTTCATTCAAGATGCCAAATCCTTGTGATTCTCCTTTCAGGTGGCAGCAGCCTGGAGGAATTGAGAGCGGTCTCAAGTCCCAGAGAACCTCTGTTTTCTCCTCTTTGGCTGTCCCCCAGTTTTGGGTTTTTAATTAGCATTGGTGGCGGTGGTAAATGTAGCAGTAATAATAATAACAATAATCATCATCATCATCGATCGTATTTATTGAGCGCTTACTATGTGCAGAGCACTGTACTAAGCGCTTGGGAAGTACAAATTGGCAACATATAGAGACAGTCCCTACCCAACAGTGGGCTCACAGTCTAAAAGGGGGAGACAGAGAACAAAACCAAACATACTAACAAAATAATATAAATAGAATAGATATGTACAAATAAAATAAATAAATAAATAGAGTAAAAAATATGTACAAACATATAATGATGATGATGGTATTTGTTAAGCACTTACTATGTGCAAAGCACTGTTCTAAGCGCTGGGGAGGTTACAGAGTGATCAGGTTGTCCCACGGGGGGCTCACAGTCTTAATCCCCATTTTACAGATGAGGTCACTGAGGCCCAGAGCAGTGACTTGCCCAAAGTCACACAGCTGACAACTGGCGGAGCCGGGATTTGAACCCATGCCCTCTGACTCCAAAGCCCGGGCTCTTTCCACTGAGCCACGCTGCTTCTCAGTCAGTCAGTGGTATATATTGAGCACTTACCATATGCAGGGCACTATACTAAGCGCTTGGGAGAATACAGTACAACAGAGTTGGTAGATATGTTCCCTGTCCACAGAGAGCTTCCAGTCTACAGGGACTAATATGTAGTATTTATTAAGAGCTTACTGGGTACAGAACACTGTAGTAAATGCTGGGAAAAAATACACAGGGGAGAGCTAGCCATGTACTAAATAAATAAATGTAATAAATTCCATCATCATCTTTATTATTATTGTTATTATTATTATTACCCTGGCCCTCCAGGGGCTCACAATCTAAGAATAAAGTTGAGAAGGGTTTAGCCACAGGCACAGTAAGGAAGATGAAGTAGTAAAACAATGAAATTACATAAAAGACTAAGTTCAGAGTCTCTACGTGCGGTGGGTCTCAGGGCACTACCACCCAGATCAGCGAGAGTCATCATGTCCAAAGCTAAAACTTGGGGGAGCAGATAAAATTTAAGCCACTGGTGCTTCAATCCCCATAAGCCGGCACTGTAGGAAGGGTTGGAAGTTATTTCCCTCCGATAATAATAATAATAATGGCACTTATTAAGCGCTTACTATGTGCAAAGCACTGTTCTAAGCACTGCGGAGGTTACAGGGTGATCAGGCTGTCATCATCATCATCATCATCAATCGTATTTATTGAGCGCTTACTATGTGCAGAGCACTGTACTAAGCGCTTGGGATTGGCAACGTATAGAGACAGTCCCTACCCAACAGTGGGCTCACAGTCTAAAAGGGGGAGACAGTCCCATGGGGGGCTCACAGTCTTAATCCCCATTTTACAGACGAGGGAACTGAGGCACAGAGAAGCTAAGTGACTCGCCCAAAGTCCCACAGCTGACAGTCGGCGGAGCTGGGGTTTGAACCCACGACCTCCGACTCCAAAGTCCATGCTCTTTCCACTGAGCCACACTGCTTCTCTCCCTCAGCCCTAGTAAAAGCCAGTACCCTCATCCCTTAAAGGGGTGATCGTCGATGCCGAATGCCTCCACACGCTGCATTCTTCCCAAGATTTTTGGCGGGGCGATTTGTCGTTTGCCCGTGGCACGTTCTACCCCTCTGTGCCCCCAAACAGATCTCCAGGGTAATTCTCATCCACCGAACCTGAATATGTTGCCAATTTGTACTTCCCAAGCGCTTAGTACAGTGCTCTGCACATAGTAAGCACTCAATAAATACGATTGATGATGATGATGAACCTGTGAGCCCACTGTTGGGTAGGGACCGTCTCTATATGTTGCCAACTTGTACTTCCCAAGCGCTTAGCACAGTGCTCTGCACACAGTAAGCGCTCAATAAATATGATTGTTCGACCCAGTGCTGGCAGCCTCGCCGGTGGAGGTCATCTTTGAAATTGCTTGTCCTTGACAGTCCTTAAACCCTTTTTGGGGAGGTTAGGAGGATTTGTGTCTCAGCAGATGGTGATATTGTTATTGGAGGTGGGAAGATTTAGAAAGGAGGTGGCCCACGAATTAATGTAACGTATCCTCAAGAGCCACACGTGGACCGTGGACTGTATCCAACCTGATAATCTCGTTTCTAACCCATGGGCTGGTGATGTTTTTAGGAATTTTTTTTGTCCTACATTCTGCCCCAGTGATAGGAAGTGAATTAGGAGCAATGTAGCATAGTGGAAAGAGCGTGGTCTTCGGCTCTCATCCTGGCTTTGCCACTTGTCTGCTGTGTGAACTTGGTTAAGTCCCATAATTTCTCTGTGCCTCAGTTACCTCATCTGGAAAGTGGGGACCGTATCCCTCATGTGGAACATGAATTGTGTCCAACCTGATTATCTGCTAGACTATTATCTAGTCTAGATTAGACTGTGAGCCCACTGTTGGGTAGGGACCGTCTCTATATGTTGCCAACTTGGACTTCCCAAGTCCTTAGTACAGTGCTCTGCACACAGTAAGCGCTCAATAAATACGATTGATCTGCTATCTACCCTAGTGCTTAGTACAGTTCCTTGTACGTAGTAAGCGCTTGACAACTACCACTTTTTTTATTTTTTAAAAAGGAATTCCTTTCAGGGGGTGGGTTCCCAGCTAGGATGTATTCCATGCTCACAGTAGCATGCTGAGGCGGCAAGATAAAAACCCACTTAGTGAGGATGGATTTCTTAGTTGGTGAGGAGGTTATTGGTTGATTTACTCAGAATAATGTTAGAAGAGGAGAAAAGCTAGATTATCTGTGGCTCCAGAAACAGTGGCCAGTAACATTTCATGACACAGGTGATATGTCCCTCTAGGGTTAGGGGGTGTGTGGAGATTTTTGCGCAGACACAGTCATGGTACATAATTCGGGATTGAGGATCTGAGTTGTGTAATCCAGGTGCCAATCTCTTCAAACTAGCGTGTTGCTTTGGCTGGAAGAGCCCAGTGGGAGCTGTTTGGTTTGCGTGGATTTAGCTCAGGTCTGATAACTTGTGTCCCTACCCGATGGGACTGAGCCTGAAATTCCTCCCTTCTGTCTCTCCGCTCAGGTGGCCGGAATGGCCGCAGGCCCTCTCCCCAAATCGGTCAATGGTATTTATTAAGTGCTTCCTGTGAGCAGAGTGCCGAACTAAGCACCTAGGCAAGTAGAGAAGCGGCGTGGCTCAGTGGAAAGAGCCCGGGCTTTGGAGTCAGAGGTCATGGGTTTGAATCCCGGCTCCCCAATTGTCAGCTGTGTGACTTTGGGCAAGATCACTTAACTTCTCTGTGCCTCAGTTACCTCATCTGTAAAATGGGGATTAAGACTGTGAGCCCCACGTGGGTCAACCTGATCACCTTGTAACCTCCCCAGCGCTTAGAAGAGTGCTTTGCACATAGTAAGCGCTTAATAAATGCCATTATTATTATTATTATTATTATTATTACTAAATAATAGAGTTGGTAGGCACGATCCCTACACTCCAGGAGCTTACAGTGTACTGGAATTGTGTCTTCTTTCTCTGTTGTTCTCTCCCAAGCACTTAGTACGGTGCCCTGCTCAGAGAAAGTGCTCAGTAAAAACCTTAAATTGACTTTTCAAAAGCCATAGCTTGAGGGTGGCAGGATCTGATTATCGCACCCAGAACTGACTCTAGTTAATTTTGTGTGGGCCAAGGGTTTTCCTCCTTTTGTCAGTGGCTCCTCCCAGTGCCTAGGAGATCACTGTCATTGGATTTGGATTGGATTGGAGATGGAGGGCAGGGATCAGGGAGAGGCTGAAGTACTTTTCTCCAGAAAAACTGGAAGGAAACCAACCGCCCCATGACAACCCTCCCTCCAGACCAAGTTGAAAGCTGTTCCGGTGTCGGTGGTGATGGTGGGCCTGTATCTCCCCCCCTCCAGGAGCTTTCCCGTCCATCGGAGAGATCCCGGAGAGCCTCGTCCATGACCACGAGAAGAACGGCCTGCCACGTCTGTCTTCCTTCAGTGACTCTGAAGTCCAGAAGCGGTAAGAGGAGCTTTCCCCTTGGAAGGGGCGGACGCACCACCAGTGGGGAACGAACGGTGTACGTTCCCCGAAATGGAGCCGGTAGAGTTGTTGGACCCAAAAAACCACTCACTTGTGGCTCACTTTGAACTCCTTTTACTATCGCTGGGAATCCTGGGAGGGGGACAAGTGTGGAAAGCAACCATAAGAGTTTTCTGTCTCTGCTAAACCCAAGCATATTTCTCTCGTTAATCAATCAGTGGTATTTATTAGCACTTACTGTGGGTAGAGCACGTACTCAGCGCTTGGGAGAGTACAGTAATAATAATAATGGTATCTGTTAAGCGCTTACTATGTGCGAAGCACTGGGGGGGATACAAGGCGATCAGGTTGTCCCACGTGGGGCTCACCGTCTTAACCCCCATTTTACAGATGAGGGAACTGAGGCACAGAGAAGTTAAGTGGCTTGCCCAAGGTCGCACAGCTGACGGTCATGGAGCCGGGATTCGAACCCATGACCTCTGACCCCCAAGCCCGCGCTCTCTCCACTGAGCCACGCTGCTTCTCTTACAACAGAGTCGGTAGACAGGTTTCCCGCCCGCAAGGAATTTACAGTCTACCTGAGGAGATGGACATTAAAAGAAATTACGGATGTGGGCGGAAGGGTTGTAGGGCTGAGGATGGGGTGGCCGTCCAGTACTTAAGGGACAGAAATCCAAACAAAAGGGTGGTGCGGAAGGGAGAGGGAGAAGTGGAAATGAGAACTTGGTTGAGGAAGGCAGAGAAGCAAATTGGCCTAGTGGATGGAGCAGAGGCTCAGAAGTCAGAAGGTTTCACTTTCACCACTTTCCTGCTGTGTGACCTTGGACAAGTCACTTCACTTCTCTGTGCCGCAGTTACCTCATCTGGAAAATGGGGGTTGAGACTGTGAGACCGCCCCCCAGCATGTGTCCAACCTGATTTGCTTGTATCCACCTCAGTGCTCAGTACAGTGTCTGGCACGTAGTAAGTGCTTAGCAAGTACTATTATTATTACCTGGCTTCTCTGTGTCTGTTACCTCTTCTGTAAAATGGGGAATAACAACAATAGTAATAATGATATTTAAGCACTTGCCATAATAATAATAATAATGTTGGTATTTGTTAAGCGCTTACTATGTGCCAAGCACTGTTCTAAGCGCTGGGGGGTTTACAAGGTAAGCAAGGTTGTCCCACGTGGGGCTCACAGTCTTCATCCCCATTTTCCGGATGAGGGGACTGAGGCACAGAGAAGTGAAGTGACTTGCCCAAAGTCACACAGCTGACAAGTGGTGGAGTCGGGATTAGAACCCATGACCCTCTTACTCCCAGGCCCGTGTTCCATCCACTAGGCCATGCTGCTTCCCAGAATAATAATGTGGCATTTGTTAAGCACTTACTATGTACCAGGCAACGTACTAAATGCTGGGGTGGATACAAGTCACTCGGGTTGGTCACAGTCCTTGTCCCACGTGGGGCTCACAGTCTCAATCCCCATTTTGCAGATGAGTTAACTGAGGCACAGTGAAGTGACTTGCCCAAGGTCACACAGCGGACAAGTGGCAGAACCACGATTAGAACCCATCACCTTCCTATCCACTATGATGTGGGACATGGACGGTGTCCGACCTGGTTATTTTGTCTACTCCAGTGCTTAGTACAGTGCCTGGCGCATAGTAAGCACTTAACAAATAATAATAATAACAATAATAATAATGATGGCATTTATTAAGCGCTTACTATGTGCACAGCACTGTTCTAAGTGCTGGGGAGGTTACAAGGAGATCAGGTTGTCCCACGGGGGGCTCACAGTCTTCACCCCCATTTTGCAGATGAGGTAACTGAGGCACAGAGAAGTTGCGACTTGCCCAGAGTCACACAGCTGACATTTGGCGGAGCCGGGATTTGAACCCATGACCTCTGACTCCAAAGCCCGTGCTCTTTCCACCGACCACGCTGCTTCTCCGAAATACCATGAACAAATAACAAATACCATTAGAAGCCAAACAGAACAAAACCAAAAGGCCTTTTGAAGGAGATAATAATGATGATGGTATTTATTAAGCGCTTACTATGTGCAAAGGACTGTTCTGAGCGCGGAATTGTGAGTTTAATAAGGCTTTGAAGGTGGGGAGGGTGGTGGTCTGTGGATATGAAGGGGGGAGGGAGTTCCAGGCCAGAGGGAGGATGGGGAGAAGGGGTCAGTGGCGAGACAGACAAGGTCAAGATACGGTGAGTAAGTTGGCGGGAGAGGAGTGAAGTGTGCGGAGAAATAAGGTAAGAGGGGCTGAGCGGATTGAAGGTTTTAAAGCCGATAGTAAGGAGTGTCTGTTTGACGTGGAGGGGGACGGGCAGCCGTTGGAGGTTCTTGAGGAGCGGGGAGACGGGAACTGAACTCTTTTTTAGAAAAGCGATGTGGGCAGCAGAGTGAAGTATGGATTGGAGAGGGTAGAGACAGGAAGCAGGGAGGTCAGTGAGGACCTTGATGCAGTTAAGGCAGTAGAAGTGCTCTTTTAAGTAGAAATTGTTTCCAGCTGGTTACCCCCAACGTCTCTGGTGCTTTGCCAGAGCAAGGGAGAGGGCCCTCATTTCATTCAGTCATTCATTCATTTGTATTTAGTGAGCGCTTTCTGGGTGCAGAGCACTGTACTAAACGCTTGGGAATGTACAGTACAACAAAAAACAGTGACATTCCCTGCCCACAGTGAGCTCCCAGTCTAGAGTCAGGGAGACAGACATCAGTACAAGTAAAATTACAGCTATGTACATAAGTGCTTTGGAGCTGGGAGGAGCGGAGAGCAAAGGGAGCGAGTCAGGGCGATGGAGATGAGGAAAAGTGGGGCTAGGAAGTCTAGGAAGGCCTCTTTGGTGGAGATGTGCCTTCAATAAGGCTTTAAAGTAGGGGAGAGTGGTTGTCAGATTAGAGGAGGACGTGAGCGAGGGGTCAGTGGCGAGACAGGCGAGATCAAAGCTCGGTGAGAAGTGTGAGGGCTGGGTTGTAGGAGGAGAGAAGCAAGGTGAAGGTAGGAGGGGGCAAGGTGATGGAATGCATTAAAGCCAGTGGAGAGGAGTTTTTGTTTGATACAGAGGTAGGGCAACCACTGGAGTGTTTTGAGGAGCGGGGTGACGTGTCCGGAATGTTTTTGTTGAAAAATGATCCGGGCGGGAGAGTGAAGTTTGGACTAGAGTGAGGCGGCTGGGAAGTCAGCAAGGAGGCTGATGCAGTAATCCAGGAGGGATAGGATGAGTGTTTGTAGTAACGTGATAGCAATGTGGATGGAGAGAAAAGGGCAGATTTTAGCGATGTTGTGAAGGGAGGACCGGCGGGATTTGGTGATGGATTGACTATGTGGGTGGAATGAGAGAGAGGAGTCAAGGATAACCCCAAGGGTACGGGCTTGTGAGACAGGAAGGATGGTGGTGCCACCTAAATTCATTCATTCAATCGTATTTATTGAGTGGTAACTGTGTGCAGAGCACTGTACTAAGCGCTTGGGAAGTACAAGTTGGCAACATATAGAGACGGTCCCTACCCAACAGCGGGCTCACAGTCTACAGTGATGGGAAAGTCTCGGGGAGATCAGGGTTTGGGTGGGAAGATCTGTTTTGGACATGTTAAGTTTGAGGTGACGGGAGACAGCTGAGTAGAGATATCTTAAAGGCAGGAGGCAGTGTGAGACTGCAGAGGGGGTGGAGATGTAGATTTGGGTGTCATCTGCATAGAAGTGGTAGTTGAAGCCGTGGGAGCGAATGAGTTCTCCAGGATCGTGGAGGTAGATGGAGAATAGAAGGGGGCCCAGAACTGAACTTTGAGGGACCCCCACTGTTAGGAGAGGTGGGAGGCAGTGGAGGAGCCCTGGAAGGAGACGGAGAATGAACGGCCAGAGAGAGAAGAGGAGAACCAGGAGAGGACAGAGTCAGTGAAGCCAAGGCTGGATAACGTTTCCTGGAGAAGGGGGTGGTCTACAGTGTCGAAGGCAGTTGAGAGGTCAAGGAGGATTAAGAGAGAGTGGAGGCCATTGGATTTGTTAAGGAGATCGTTGGTGACCTTTGAGAGGGCAGTTTCTGTGGAGTGAAAGAGACAGAAGCTGGATTGGAGAGGGTCAGGGGAGAATTGGAGGGGAGGAATTTGAGCGGGTGTAGACAACTCAAAGATTTTGGAGAGGAGTGGTAGTAGGGAGATGGAGCGATAACTGGAGGGAACCGTGGGGAGGGTTTCTACGATAGGGGAGACATGGCCACGTTTGGAAGCAGTGGGGAGGAAGCCATTGGAGAGTGAGCGGTTGAAGATGGCTGTTGGAGGGGGAAGAAGGGAGGAGCTGAGAGTTTTAATTTCCTCCAGTCCCCCTTGCTCTCGCATGGATATTCCTTAAGCATTTGAGAAGCAGCATGGCTCAGTGGAGAGAGCGCGGGCTTTGGAGTCAGGAGTCATGGATTCTAATCCCGGCTCCGCCACTTGTCAGCTGTGGGACTTGGGGCAAGTCACTTCACTTCGCTGGGCCTCAGTTACCTCATCTGGAAAATGGGGATGAAGACTGTGAGCCCTCGCGTGGGACAACCTGATCACCTTGTAATCTCCCCAGCGCTTAGAACAGTGCTTTGCACATAGTAAGCGCTTAATAAATACCATCATTATTATTATTATTTGATATTCACCCCACCCTCAGCCCCACAGCACTTGTGTACATTACATATCCAGAGGTTATGCCATTTCCCTTGCCTGCAGTGTATTTTAGTGTTCATCTCCCCCGGTAGTGTCAACTCCTTCAGGGCAGAGGTCACGTCTATCCCATCTACTATATCCTACTTTCCCAAATGCTTAGTACAATGCTTTGCGCACAGTCGGTGCTCAACAAATACCACTGATCCCAAGGGATGGGGAAGAGAAGCATGATTCTGGGAAGACAGGAGCCCTCAGGCTACAGAGGGGACAGAGGCTGGGAGGAGAGTGAGGGAGTCGGAAGAACGGGCAGGATATTTCTTTCCGTAGTATAGTCAATTGTATAGTCAATCTAGACTGTGAGCCCACTGTTGGGTGAGGACTGCCTCTATATGTTGCCAACCTGTACTTCCCAAGCGCTTAGTACAGTGCTCTGCACACAGTAAGCACTCAATAAATACGATGGAATGAATGAATGAATTGTATTTAGTGAGCACCTGCCGTGTGCTTAGACTGAAATAAGCACTTGAGGGAGTGCAGTGGAGGTAAAAGACACCATTCCTTCCTTTAAGGAGCGTACCAGCGCTTAGAACAATGCTTTGCACATGGTAGGCGCTTAACAAATGCCATCATCATCATTATTATTACAGTCCCCGGGAGAGACAGTCAAACGCAGTATTTAAAAGGAGTGGGAAATCTCTCGAGGCAGTTGGGGGAAGGTGGAGGAAGAGGGACTAAGACTAGAAGAGTACAACTTGTCCTTTCGAAGCGCTTAGTACGGTGTTCTGCGCACAGTAAGCGCTCAGTAAATACAACTGAATGAATGAATGAGAGGACTGATGAGGCCAAGGAAAGACTTGGAGAAGTTCACCCAGGATGGTATTTATTTTATCAGTGGTTTTGTTGAGCGCATTCTGTGTGCAAAAACTGTCCTAATCGCTTGGGAGAGTCTGGCACAACAGAATTACTAGATACCTTCCCTGCCTACAATGAGCTTACAGTCCAGAAAGGGAGGTGGACATTAATATAAATAATTTGTCGTTTAATATATGAAAGTGTTTAATAATTTTAATTAATTAAATTATTGATGTATAATTTTACCAGCAAAGTAGTGGGGGAGGTAAGGATGTAGGACCTTTTTAAATGGTATTCATTCGGTGCTTACTCTGGGCTAAACGCTGTGGGGGATACAAAATAAACTGGACACAGGCCCTGCCCGACGTGGGGTGTACAGTCTAAGAGCTAGGGAAAGCAGGTATCTTATCGCCATTTCGCAGGTGAGGAATCTGAAGCCCAGGGAAGTTAAGTGACTGGCCCAAGGTCTCACAGCAGGCTAGTGGCAGACCCGGGTCTCCTGACTCCAGCCCCATGTTCTTCCAACAAGGGCATGGAGGAGGAAGTGGGAGGTGTAGAATAGTTGGCGGGGAGTTCGGGAAGGAGGTAGAATATTTGTTGCTGAGTAGTAGTAGCAGCTGCGCCGGAGCAGTATGTCTTAAAAATCATAATAATAATGACATTTATTAAGCACTTACTATGTGCAAAGCACTGTTCTAAGCACTGGGGCGGTTACAAGGCGATCAGGTTGTCCCACAGGGGGCTCACAGTCTTAACCCCCATTTTACAGATGAGGGAACTGAGTGACTTGCCCAAAGTCACACAGCTGACAGTTGGCTGAGCCGGGATTTGAACCCGTGACTTCTGACTCCAAAGCCCCTGCTCTGTCCACTGAGCCACGCTGCTTCTCTAATAATAATAGTTAATAATAATAATACTAACAATGGTATTTGTTAAACATTTACTTATGTGCCAAGCACTGTGCAGAGCACTGGAGTAGATACAAGATAATCAGGGTTCACCATCTAAGTAGGAGGGAGAGCAGGTAAGCACTTACTGCGTGCAAAGCACTGCACTAAGCACTGGGAAAGAATACAGAGTTGAGAATTGGACATGGTCCCTGCCCTCCGGGGGAGTAGAAGAGAGGATAGAGTTGTAGCTGGTGAGGGTGAATTTTGAAATAATAGAGGTTAGCAGCTCTCAAGAACTAAGGAAGTGGATATAGGGCTTGGGGGCTTGGCTAGGTGTGGGCTTTGGGATCAAGGTAGGGAAGGGTGGGAAGGAATTCCAAGCAGAGTGATGGACAAACTCAGAAAAATCCCTGCTCAGAGCTTCTCCATTCTGAAGTCGGCAGGAGGAAAATTATTGTTATGGTTATAATAATTATAATAATGTTGGTATTTGTTAAGCACTTACTACGTGCCAGGCACTGTTCTAAGCGCAGGGGTGGATACAAGCAAATCGGGTTGGAAACAGTCCCTTGTCCCACGGAGGGTTCACAGTCTCAATCCCCATGTTACAGATGAGGTAACTGAAGCACAGAGAATTCGTTCATTCATTCAATCGTATTTATTGAGCACTTACTGGGTGCAGAGCACTGTACTAAGCTCTTGGGAAGTACAAGTCAGCAACATATAGAGAAGCATATGAGAAACAGCGTGGCTTAGTGGAAAGAGCACGGGCTTTGGAGTCAGAGGTCATGGGTTCGAATCCCGACTCCACCACATGACTGCTGTGTGACCTTGGGCAAGTCACTTAACTTCTCTGAGCCTGTTACTGCATCTGTAAAATGGGGATTAAGATTGTGAGCCCCACATGGGGCAACTTGATCACCATGTATCCCCCCAGCGCTTAGAACAGTGCTCTGAACATAGTAAGCGCTTAACAAATGCCATTATTATTATTATTATATAGAGATGGTCCTTACCGAACAACGGGCTCACGGTCTAGAAGGGGGAGACAGACAACAAAACAAAACATGTAGACAGGTGTCAGAATCTCCTGGCAAGAATTGGGCAAGAATTGAAGTGACTTGCCCAAGGTCACAGAGCAGACAAGTGGCAAGTGATTATCATACTCATCATTCTTGTGTCCGTTTATGTCAGGCATTGTTCTAAGTGATGAAAGGTAATCGGGGCAGACATAATCCCTGTCTTACTTGGGCCTCACTTTCCTCACTAAGTAGGAGGAAAAACCAATATTGAATCCCCATTTTAGAGCCGAGGAAACTGAGGCACCGAGAAGGTAAATTACCTGTCGGAGGTCACCCAGCAGACAAGTGGCGGGGCAAGATTAGAACCCAGGTCCTCGGACGCCCAAGCCCGTGCTTTTTCCATTAGGCCTCGCTGTTCCTCTGAATTGGTCAACGTCCAGATTTCTTAACTTCTTAGGGGAAGCAGCGTGGCTCTGTGGAAAGAGCCCGGGCCTTGGAGTCTGAGGTCATGGGTTCAAATCCCAGCTCTGCCACTTGTCGGCTGTGTGACTTTGGGCAAGTCACTTCTCTTTGCCTCAGTTACCTTGTCTGTAAAATGGGGGTGAAGACTGTGAGCCCCACGAGGGGCAACCTGATCACCTTGTAACCTCCCCAGCGCTTCGAACAGTGCTTTGCACATAGTAAAGTGCTTAATAAATGCTATAATAATAATAATAATGGTATTTATTAAGCGCTTACTATGTGCAAAGCACTGTTCTAAGTGCTGGGGAGGTTACAAGGTGATCAGGTTGTCCCTCGGGGGGCTCACAGTCTTAATCCCCTTTTTCCAGATGAGGGAACTGAGGCACAGAGAAGTGAAGTGAAATGCTATTATTAATATTATTAACTGCTAGGCAGAAATTTTGCCCTAAATTACAAATGTTTCTCCCCTTGACTCCTCCAGCCCATGTGACCTCTGGCTTCCCCCCACCCCAGGTTGAAATCATACTTCAAGTTTCTTATTGTGAGAGACCCCTTTGAAAGACTCATCTCCGCGTTCAAGGACAAGTTCGTCCAGAACCCCCGATTTGAGCCGTGGTACCGGCATGAAATCGCTCCGGACATTATCAGGAAATACAGGAGGAACCGGACGGAGACGAGAGGGCTTCAGTTTGAGGACTTCGTGCGGTACCTAGGGGACCCGAACCACCGGCGGCTGGACCTCCAGTTCGGAGACCACATCATTCACTGGGTCACCTACGTAGAGCTCTGCGCCCCGTGTGAGATCGAGTACAGTGTAATCGGGCACCACGAGACCCTGGAGGAGGATGCTCCGTATATCCTGAAGGAAGCCGGGATAGGCCATCTCGTGTCCTATCCCACCATTCCGCCTGGCATTACAGTGTACAACCGGACCAAGGTGGAGCGCTACTTCCTGGGAGTGAGCAAAAGGGATATCCGCCGCCTGTACGCCCGTTTCGAAGGAGACTTTAAACTTTTTGGATACCGGAAGCCAGATTTTTTGCTCAACTGATGCCTGGGATCCGGGGACTGGAATATCTTTATCGTGCAACACGGAAGCCAGAACTGACATAGCCGGGACTGCACCTTTTTTCCGCAGGTTCCGGACTGTTCCCGCGGCCAGATGGCTCTTTTCCCAGCCGAGTGTATTCGTTACAGACCGTACCGTGGATGGGGGAGACCTCCAGGCAAGAGCGACTAAGGGCCCATGCCTTCTGCTTACCTCAGGAAAGAAGAGGACGAGCACACTGTCCAGATGGTGAAGAAAAGTCACACGAAGTAAAAGCGGCCCCTTGGCAGGAGTGGCTTTATTCCCCCACCTAATTGAATGAACTGTAGGTGGGCTTTGTCGCTTGGGAATCATCAGTCAGGGAGGCTAGTGGCTGCAGGAGGATCGGAGAGGTATAAGAGGATGTGAAAACCGGAGGATAAAGTGGGACCAAAACTCAGAGATCAAATTATACCTCTGTGGCAGTCATCCCCAGAGTGGGGGCCGGGGGGTAGGGTGGGCATGCTGTGGCTGGGTAAGAGAGGATCTGATTCACCCCAGACGTCGAATCCATCACAAGGGCATTTTCGGGAAGTTCCTTTCCTAGCAAGCGTGTCTGCGGAGTGGCACTCACCGCTTCCGTCATTCAGTCGAGGGTATTTATTGAGTGCTTACCGTGTGCCGAGCACTGAACTAACCCCTAGGGAAAGTACAGTAGATTTGGTAGACACGATCCTCCTGCCACAACACCGTTCTGAACCCTGAAACTCCAAGGTCCGGTTTTCTTCGGTTTTTCCAAATTGGCCAGTATTCTATGTTGCAATGAGGGCATGCCTTCCAAATGGAGAGAAGGAGTGGTGTTTGAAGCCTCGAGAAAAGTTTGGGTTACTGTCAGTGACAGCAGTAATCAACCCTGGAGCATTATAACTGACTCCTGCCGGGGGTGGAATTGTTATCCCAGCGCAGAGCACTTTTCCCGTCAGGGCAGAGCGCTTTTCCATTTGGAGTAGCACCTCTCCCCGGGGAGACAGAGCTTTGGCTGGGACCATGAGAATGTGGGGCGGCAGTGCTCCTGAGGGGAAGAAAGACAGGATCTTCATTTTCACAGATGCCCTTCTTCGTACTTGGCTCCGGCCAGAAGGGCAGCTTTTCTTCCTTCCAATTCAGTATCAAGAGAATTGCCTGAACCCCATTTGTATATAAAGCCCCAGCCTGGCCCTAGGGACTCACTCTTGGGTTAAAGGTGGGATCCCAGCCCTGAGGAATTCCCCTGTCTTCAGCTCAGTGACAGGCAGAGAGCGGGAACTCCCGTTCCGATGGCTTAAGGTGTGTGAGTTTGGTTTCACCAGCAATAAAACCCCGCGACTGTCAGTGGTGCAGACGGCTACCCCGAGCTGACCGGTCTTGCCCCAGATAAGTGGGCCAGAAGAGACCGTTTTAGGACCTGTCCTGGCCGAAGGGAGACCCCCTCAAGGTAGGCGTACCCCGAGTACCGTGGTATTAGACGAGCTACCCGGCAAATTAACCCGGAAGCCGCCGGAGCGGTCTGTCGTCTCCTACAGGCAGTGTCACTGGCCTTGAGGGTGGCTGAAAGGTAGCTTGCATTGTGGAACTGAAAATACAGGAAAATAAAATATCACGTGCCAAACCTGATGTGCTGCAGTTCAGAAAAAAGCCAAGTCTAGGATCGCAGGACCAAATCCCAGCAGCATCTTGGGATTCCTCCTTAGTAGGAGGAAGGACTCCAAGACGCTGTCGCTAACCGGCCCGTCAGCGGCAGTGGACATCAAGGGCTACTGTGTTTTGTGACAAAGCAGCAGTTACAGTGTCCGAAGCGTTTTAGTTCTTAAAGGATGTAACGGTTTGGTTGTTTTCATCTGGCGTCATAGCCGGGTATATGGTTCAGTACATTTCAGAGCTAATGAGCTGATAGATTACCTCTGTGGATTTAAAATGTAATAATGTGGATAATAATATATGGAGAAGTTAGGCCTTAAAATTAGACCTAATAAAATGTAGAATTTCTCTTTAGAAAGACTGTGGAATGGATGCCAAAGCTTATTTTGTTGCGATTCTCGTCGGGAAGACATTAAATCAACCGGGCAGAGTGTGGCATGTTGCCAGCCTCCTACTCTGCTTAATGGTAGCACTATTATTATTATTATTCCCTAACCTTGCTGGTCTCCTGTTACAACCCAGCCCGCACACTCCTCTGACAGCAACGTAATCAGCCTTTTCTCTTTACCGCAATTTCATCTATCCCACTGCAGACCCCTTTCCCATATCCACCCTCTGTCCGGAAACTCCCTCCTCTTTCATATCTGACAGTCCACCAATCTTCCCACCTTCCAAACCCTCTAAAAGCACATCTCCTCCATGAGATCTTCCCTGACTAAGCCCTTTATTTCCTCTCTCCACCTCCCCTCCGCGTTGACGTAAGCGCCCCACAGAACTTACATAAATAAGATCGTCTACTTCCCCTGTCCGTCATCTATTTTAATGTCTGCCTCCCCCGTAGAGAGTAAGCTCTCTGTAGCCAGAGATCACATCTATCAACTCTGTTGTACTGTACTTTCCCAAGCTCTTCAGACGGTGCTCTGCACAAAGTGGAGGCTCAGTAAATACCAGCGACTGATAATTATGGTATTTGTTAAGCTCTTACTGTGTGCCAAGCACTATTCTAATGCTGGCAAGTTAACGAGGTCAGATATAATCCCTGTCCTTTATGGTACTCACAGTCTAATTAGGAGGGAGGCTAGGTAACTGAGGAAAGTGGGGCGCAGAGAAGTTAAGTGGCTTGCCCGCGGTCGTATAGCGGACAAGTGGCAGAGCTGTCTTCCTTCGGGGCCAATGTTCTTTCCACCGGGACTCACTGCTTCCCAAGAAAGGGAAATATTTTTTAACTTGCCCACCTGTCTGCCACTGCCGCCAGCCACCCTGAAACTATTGAAGAAGCTGAGCGAGAGCTTTCCTGAGCCTCCCCAGGACACAACTGTTCCACCTTCATCGCCGCTCGATGCCTTTCCGCAAGAGGACAACAATTTCCACTTCCTGCTGAACACGCTTTGCCTGACAGCTACTCCCGTGGGAAACCGAGGAGAAGGCTGGTGGTCGACTAAGTCCTTATTGGAGAATCGCCCAAACTGCTTCCTCTTCAGGCTGGGTTAGGAGGGAGATGTCATGTTGGGTATCACGGAGCCTGGGCGGAAAGGCAGGGTTGGGGCGAAGAGCCCCAGCTCAAATCCCACTTCCAGCCTCAGTCCCCGTCCTAACTCTGGCCTCACCCCCAGTTCCAGCCATTCCCCCATCCTGTTGTCCAGCCTCAGTTCCAGCTCTGGTTCCAGTCCAGCCAAAGCCTCAGTCCAGCCTTACCCCCAATCCCATTCATTCGATCATTTATTGAGCGCTTGCTGTGTGCAGAGCACTGTACTAAGTGCTTGGAAAGTACAATTCGGCAACAGTTGGAGACAAGCCCTACCCAACAACGGGCTCACCGTCTAGAAGCGGGAGACGGGCAACAAAACAAGTGGGCATAAGGAGCATCAAAATAGAATTATAGATATATACACATCAATATAGAGTAATAAACGTACAAATAAGCACAAGTGCTGTGGGGCGGGGAAGGGGGTGGAGCAGAGGGAAGGAGTTGGAGTGATGGGGAGGGAAGAGGGAGCACAGGAAAGGAGGGCTCAGACAGTGGATGTGGGTTCTAATCACGATTCTGCCACCTGTCTGCTTTTTGCGACCTTGGGCAAGTCACGTAACTTCTCTAAGCCTCGGTTACCTCATTTGTAAAATGGGGATTGAGACTGTGAGCCCCCAGTGTGGGACATGGACTGTGCCCAACCTGATTACGTTGTATTCATTCAGTCGTATTTATTGAATGCTTACTGTGTGCAGAGCACTGTACTAAGCGCTTGGAAAGTACAATTTAGCAACAAATAGAGACGATCCCTGCTCAACAATGGGCTCACAGTCTAGAAAGGGAAGACACGTGAGCTCTCAGTAGGGTTTTGAAGGGGGGGAGAGAGCTAGTTTGGCAGATATGAGGAGGGAGGGCATTCCAGGCCCAGGGGATGACGTGGGCCAGGGGTCGATGGCGGGACAGGCGAGAACGAGGCCTGGTGAGGAGATTAGCGGCAGAGGAGCTGAGGGTGCGGCTGGGCTGGAGAAGGAGAGAAGGGAAGTGAGGTCGGAGGGGGTGAGGTGATGGAGAGCTTTGAAGCCAATAGGAGTTTTTGCTTCATGCGAAGGTTGATAGGAAACTACTGGAGATTTTTGAGGAGGGGGATGTCATGCCCAGACCGTTTCGGTAGAAAGATAATCCGGGCAGCAGAGTGAAGTATAGACTGAAGTGGGGAGAGATCAGAAAGGATGCTGAGGCCCTACTGAGAGCTCACCTCCTCCAGGAGACCTTCCCAGACTGAGCCCCTTCCTTCCTCTCCCCCTCGTCCCCCTCTCCATCCCCACCCATTTTACCTCCTTCCCTTCCCCACAGCACCTGTATATATGTATATATGTTTGTACATATTTGTTACTCTATTTTACTTGTACATATCTATTCTATTTTATTTTGTTAGTATGTTTGGTTTTGTTCTCTGTCTCCCCCTTTCAGACTGTGAGCCCACTATTGGGTAGGGACTGTCTCTATATGTTGCCAACTTGTACTTACCAAGCGCTTAGTACAGTGCTCTGCACACAGTAAGTGCTCAATAAATACGATTGATGATGATGATGATGATAATCCAGTCGGGATAGGATGGGAGATATAGCCCCAAATCCAGTCCCAGGTCCATCCTCAGTGCAGCCCCATTCCCTGCTCCAGTATTAGTTCCACCTCCAGGCTCAGAGCTAGCCCCCACCCCAGCTCCATTCATTCATTCAATCGTATTTATTGAGCACTTACTGTGGGCAGAGCACTGTACTAAGCACTTGGAGAGTACAATTCAGCAACAGAGACAATCCCTGCTCACAACGGGCTCACCGTCTAGAAGAGGGAGACAGACATCAAAACAAGTAAAGAGGCATTAATAGCATCAACATAAATAAATAGAATTATAAATATGTATACACATCAAAACAATAATAATAGTGATGGTATTTGTTAAGCACTTCCTATCTGCAAAGCACTGCTCTAAGCACTGGGGGGATACAAGGTGATCAGGTTGTCCCACATGGGGCTCACAATCTTAATCCCCATTTTACAGATGAGGGAACTGAGGCCCAGAGCTCAAAGTCACACAGCTGCCAAGTGGCGGAGCGGGGATTGGAACCCACAACCTCTGACTCCCAAGGCCGTGCTCTTTCCACTGAGCCACGCTGCTTCTCTGGGTAAACGAGTAAACAGGCATTCATTCATTCATTCAATCGTATTTGTTGAGCGCTTACTGTGTGCAGAGCACTGTACTAAGCACTTGGGAAGTACAAGTTGGCATTGATAGAACTAAATAGAATTATAGCTACGCACATATATACAGAAGAGCTGTGGGATGGGGATGAGGGTAGAGTGAAGGGAGCGAGTCGGGGGGATCGGGGAGCTGAGGAAAAGGGGGGCTGAGTCTACTCCAACCTTAATCCTTTTCCAGCCTCAGTCCCAGCATTAGCCTCAGCCCATTTGGAGCCCCAATTCCAGGCCACCCCCAGCCCCGGCTCAATTTCCAGCTTCATCTCCAGCTCCTATTCCAGTTCCTACAACCAGTTCCCCCTCATTCATTCATTCAATCGTATTTATTGAGCGCTTACTGTGTGCAGAGCACTGGACTAAGGGCTTGGGCAGTCCAAGTCGGCAACATACGGAGACGGTCCCTACCCAATAACGGGCTCACAGTCTAGAAGGGGGAGACGGACAACAAAACAAAACATGGAGATGGGTGTCCCAAATCCACCAACTGCCTGCTCTGTGACTTTGAGTAAATGACTTAATTTCTCTGCAAATCTGTAATTGGGGATTAAATATCCGTAAATATTGTTACTAATAATAATGGCGAAGCAACGTTGCTCAGTGGAAAGATCCCGGGCTTTAGAGTCAGAGTTCATGGGTTTGAATCCCGGCTCCACCACTTGTCATCTGTGTGA
Organism: Tachyglossus aculeatus; assembly: GCF_015852505.1. Taxonomy (NCBI): domain Eukaryota; kingdom Metazoa; phylum Chordata; class Mammalia; order Monotremata; family Tachyglossidae; genus Tachyglossus; species Tachyglossus aculeatus. The sequence continues at coordinate 17,133,327 of NC_052085.1, read as the reverse complement.
CTTTGGGCAAGTCACTTCACTTCTCTGGGCCTCAGTTACCTCATCTGTAAAATGGGGATTAAGATTGTGAGCCCCCCCCGTGGGACCACCTGATCACCTTGTAACCTCCCCAGCGCTTAGAATAGTGCTTTGCACATAATAATAATAATAATAATAATAATAGCATTTATTAAGCACTTACTATGTGCAAAGCACTGTTCTAAGCGCTGAGGAGGTTACAAGGTGATCAGGTTGTCCCACAGGGGGCTCACAGTCAATCCCCATTTTACAGATGAGGTAACTGAGGCACAGAGAAGTGAAGTGACTTGCCCAAAGTCACACAGCTGACAATTGGTGAAGCCGGGATTTGAACCCATGACCACTGACTCCACTCCACTGACTCTTTCCACTGAGCCATGCTGCTTCTCTAATGCCATTATTATTATTATTATTATTATTATTATGGTATTTATTGAATGCTTACTGTGTGCAAAGCACTGTATTCATTCTTTCATTCATATTCATTCTTTCATTCATTCAATCGTATTTCTGGAACACTGTGTGCAAAGCACTGTATTCATTCTTTCATTCATTCAATCGTATTTCTTGAGCACTTATTGTGTGCTGTACTAAACGCTTGGGAGACCACACTATAACATCAAACACATTCCCTGCCCACAACGAGCTATCCGTTAGACTGTGAGCTCCATGTGGAACAGAGCCCGTGTCCGACCCGATACTCTTGTGTCTTATAATAATAATGACATTCCAGCCTAAATCCCAGCCTCAGTCCCATCAATTTCCAGTTTCAGTCTCAGCCCCAGGCCCAGCCTCATTCTCAGACCCTCCCCAGACATCTTCCGACCCAAACCCTGTCCTCCCCCTGACTTTCCCATCACTGTAGACGACACCACCCTCCTTCCTGTCTCACAAGCCCCGTAACCTAAGCGTTATCTTTGACTCTTCCCTCTCATTCAACCCCATCACTTAATAATAATAATAATAATAATAATAATGGCATTTATTAAGCACTAACTATGTGCAAAGCACTGTTCTAAGCACTGGGGGAGTTACAAGGTGATCAGGTTGTCCCATGGGGGGCTCACAGTCTTCATTCCCATTTTACAGATGAGGGAACTGAGGCCCAGAGAAGTGAAGTGACTTGCCCAAAGTCACACAGCTGACAAGTGGCAGAGCCGAGATTTGAACTCATGACCTCTGACTCCAAAGCCTGGGCTCTTTCCACTGAGCCACTTCACATCATCGCCAAAATCCGCCCTTTCCTCTCCATCCCAACTGCTACCGCGTTAGTCCAATCAGTCGTCCTATCCCGACTTGATTACTGCATCGGCCTCCTTGCTGATCGCCCAATCTCCCGTCTCTCCCCACTCCAGTCCATACTTCACTCTGCTGCCAGGATCATTTTTCTACCGAAAACGTTCAGTACATGTCACTCTGCTCCTCAAGAACCTCCAGTGGTTGTCCACCCAAAAACTCCTCACCATTGGCTTTAAAGCAATCCACCACCTTGCCCCCACCTACCTCATGTTGCTACTCACCTACTCATGAGAAGCAGCGTGGCTCAGTGGAAAGAGCCCGGGCTTTGGAGTCAGAGGTCATGGGTTCAAATCCCAGCTCCTCCAATTGTCAGCTGTGGGACTTTGGGCAAGTCACTTCACTTCTCTGGGCCTCAGTTCTCTCATCTGCAAAACGGGGATGAAGACTGTGAGCCCCTCGTGGGACAACCTGATCACCTTGTAACCTCCCCAGCGCTTAGAACAGTGCTTTGCACATAGTGAGCGCTTTATAAATGCCATCATTATTGCTTACTACAACCCAGCCCGCCCTCTTTGCTCCTCTGGTACTAACCTTCTCACTGTGTCTCCATCTCTCCTGTCTCGCCGCCGACCCGCGTCCTACCTCTGGCCTGGAGCGCTCTCCCTCCTCAAATCCGCCAGACACTGTCTCTCCTCCCACCTTCAAAGCCTTATTGAAGGCACACCTCCTCCAAGAAGCCTTCCCAGACTAAGCCTCACTTTTCCTCATCTCCCACTCCCTTCCGCCTCACCCTGATTTGCTCTTCCCCCCCCTCCGCCCCACTGCATTTATCATCATCAATCGTATTTATTGAGCCCTTACTGTGTGTAGAGCACTGTACTAAGCGCTTGGAAAGTACAAGTTGGCAACATATAGAGACAGTCCCTACCCAACAGTGGGCTCACAGTCTAAAAGACAGTGGGCTCACAGTCTATATTTATGTCTATATCTGTAATTTTATTTATTTATATTGATGTCTACTTGTATTGATGTCTGTCTCTAATAATGATAATAATGATGGCATTAAGTACTTACTATGTGCCGAGCACTGCTCTAAGTGCCGGGGTAGATACAAGGTAATCAGGTTGTCCCACGTGGGACTCCCAGTCTTAATCCCCATCTTGCAGATGAGGTAACTGAGGCACAGAGAAGCCAAGTGACTGGCCCAAAGTCACACAGCTGATCAGTGAGCCCGTTGTTGGGTAGGGGCCGTCTCTATATGTTGCCGATTTGTACTTCCCAAGCGCTTAATACAGTGCTCTGCACACAGTAAGCGCTCAATAAATGCAATTGGAATGAATCAGTGGCAGAGCCGAGATTTGAACCCATGACCTCTGACTCCCAAGGCCGTGCTCTATCCACTAAGCCACACTGCTTCTCTAGACTGTGAGCTCGTTGTGGGCAGGGATGGTGTCTCTTTATTGCTGTATTGTAGTTTCCCAAGCGCTTAGTGCAGGGAAGGAAGGAAGGAAGGAAGGAAGGAAAAGGAAGGAAAAGGAAGGAAGGAAGGAAGGAAGGAAGGGAGGAAGGAAGGAAGGAAAGAAGGAAGGAAGGAAGGAAAAGGAAGGAAAAGGAAGGAAGGAAGGAAGGAAGGAAGGAAGGAAAAGGAAGGAAGGAAGGAAAGGAAGGAAGGAAGGAAGGAAGGAAAAGGAAGGAAGGAAGGAAGGAAAAGGAAGGAAGGAAGGAAGGAAGGAAAAGGAAGGAAGGAAGGAAGGAAGGAAAAGGAAGGAAGGAAGGAAAAGGAAGGAAGGACGGACTCTCAGGCCCTTGCTTTATCCTTGTTTAATCCACTGGAACAGAGAATCAGCGTGGCTCAGTGGAAAGAGCCCGGGCTTGGGAGTCAGAGGTCATGGGTTCTAATCCCGGCTCTGCCAATTGCCTGCGGTGTGACTTTGAACAAGTCACTTCACTTCTCTGTGCCTCAGTGACCTCATCTGGAAAATGGAGATTCAGACTGTGAGCCCCACGTGGGACAACCTGATGATCCTTTATCTACCCCAGCGCTTAGAACAGTGCTTGGCACACAGTAAGCACTTAACAAACACCAACATTATTATTAAGGGAAGCAGCGTGGCTCAGTGGAAAGAGCCCGGGCTTTGGAGTCAGAGGTCATGGGTTCTAATCCTGGCTCTGCCAATTGCCTGCTGTGTGACTTTGGGCGAGTCACTTCACTTCTCTGTGCCTTAGTGACCTCATCTGGAAAATGGGGATTCAGACTGTGAGCCCCACGGGGGACAACCTGATGATCTTGTATCTACCCCAGCGCTTAGAACAGTGCCTGCCACGTAGTAAGCGCTTAACAAATACCAACATTATTATTAAAGGAAGCAGCGTGGCTCAGTGGAAAGAGCCAGGGCTTTGGAGTCAGAGGTCCTGGGTTCTAATCCTGGCTCTGCCAATTGCCTGCTCTGTGACTTTGGGCGAGTCACTTCACTTCTCTGTGCCTTAGTGACCTCTTCTGGAAAATGGGGATTCAGACTGTGAGCCCCACGTGGGACAACCTGATGATCTTGTATCTCCCCCAGCGCTTAGAACAGTGCTTGGCACATAGTAAGCGCTTAACAAATACCAACATTATTATTAAAGGAAGCAGTGTGGCCCGGTGGAAAGAGCCCGGGTTTTGCAGTCAGAGGTCATGGTTTCAAATCCCAGCTCTGCCAATTGTCAGCTGTGTGACGTTGGGCGAGTCAGTTCACTTCTCTGCCTCAGTGAGCTCATCTGTAAAATGGGGATTAAGACTGTGAGGCCCCTTTGGGGCAACCTGATCACCTTGTAACCTCCCCAGCGCTTAGAGCAGTGCTTTGCCCACAATAAGCGCTTAATAAATGCCATTATTGTTATTATTATTGCTGCGACTCGGCAGCTCCTAGCTGAGAGCAATCCACACGTTCTGAGCCGCGATTAGCGACTCGTTAAAGCGTCTGGGAGAACGCTATCAAGTCGTTAAATGTTGATGGGTAATTAATTCACGTTGTTATCACCTCAGTGGGCCCTGTCCTGCTTCTTCTTTCACTCCTCCCGCTGTGAAGAGAGGTGAGGGTGGTGAGGGATTGGCTGTTCCTTCTAATATTATTGAAATACTATTGTAAGCCCAATAATAATAATAGTAAGTGCTTACTATTCTATTTATTTTATTTTGTTAATATGTTTTGTTTTGTTGTCTGTCTCCCCCTTCTAGACTGTGAGCCCGCTGTTGGGTAGGGACCGTCTCTATATGTTGCCAACTTGGACTTCCCAAGCATTTAGTACTTACTCTGCACACAGTAAGCGCTCAATAAATACGATTGATTGATTGATTAGTACAGTGTTCTGCACCCAGTAAGGGCTCAATAAATACGATTGAATGAATGTGCCGAGCCCTGGGGTAATAATAATAATGATGATGGTATTTGTTAAGCGCTTACTATGTGCGAAGCACTGTTCCAAGCGCTGGGGGGGATACAGGGTGATCAGGTTGTAATCAATCAATCAATCGTGGTTGTACCACGTGAGGCTCACAATCTTAACCTCCATTTTACAGATCATCATCATCATCAATCGTATTTATTGAGCGCTTACTATGTGCAGAGCACTGTACTAAGCGCTTGGGAAGTACAAATTGGCAACATATAGAGACAGTCCCTACCCAACAGTGGGCTCACAGTCTAAAAGGGGGAGACAGAGAACAAAACCAAACATACTAACGAAATAAAATAAATAGAATAGATATGTACAAATAAAATAAATAAATAAATAAATAGAGTAAAAAATATGTACAAACATATATACATATATACAGGTGCTGTGGGGAAGGGAAGGAGGTAAGGGGGGGGATGGAGAGGGGGACGAGGGGGAGAGGAGGGAAGGGGCTCAGTCTGGGAAGGCCTCCTGGAGGAGGTGAGCTCTCAGCAGGGCCTTGAAGGGAGGAAGCGAACCCCTTCATTTTACAGATGAGGTAACTGAGGCATGGAGAGGGTAAGTGACTTGCCCAAAGTCACACAGCTGAAACCATTGATGGCCTTCACCTTTAAACGAAGCTATCCCTACCTCCATCTGCTCCCTCTCATCCCCTACATATTCTCTCTCTCTCTCTCTCTCTCTCTCTCTCTCTCTCTCTCTCTCTCTCTCTCTCTCTCTCTCTCTCTCTCTCTCTCTCTCTCTCTCTCTCTCTCTCTCTCTCTCTCTCTCTCTCTCTCTCTCTCTCTCTCTCTCTCTCTCTCTCTCTCTCTCTCTCTCTCTCTCTCTCTCTCTCTCTCTCTCTCTCTCTCTCTCTCTCTCTCTCTCTCCTCTCTCCTCTCTCCTCTCTCCTCTCTCCTCTCTCCCCTCACTCACTCTTTCTCTTTTCCAGGGGGAGAGAGGGTGGAGTAGATATAAGGTAATCAAGTTGTCCCACGTTCATTCATTCATTCAATCGTATTTATTGAGCGCTTACCGTGTGCAGAGCACTGTACTAAGCGCTTGGGAAGTACAAGTTGGCAACATATAGAGACGGTTCCTACCCAACAACGGGCTCACAGTCCAGAAGGGGTTCCTTCCCATCCCGCTCCGGGACTTGGCTCAGAAACCGTTTCGCCCCTCCTCCTTAAGGGTATCTGCTGGCCAATGCACAGTCCTTACTACCCCCTTCCTAAATATAAGAATGATGGCATTTATTAAGCGCTTACTATGTGCAAAGCACTGTTCTAAGCGCTGGAATCACTAGCTGTCAGGCAGGGCCTGCTGAATGCAACTCTCTGGGGGTCCAGAGGGAGATAAGGATCCCTCCTTAAGGGATATCTTTCTTTCCATGCTTGCCTTTAAGGGGTTTCACACTTCATAAGACCACCTTTCCCAGGAAGACGTCTCAGTTGCAGCAATACCGTTAGAGAACTTCAAGTGTTGAGGTTTATATTCTGGACTGCATGAGGGATGAGGGTGTGGGATGGAGGCTTTTGGAAGCAGAAACATTCCCCCAGAATCATTCAAGGGAGAGAAGAGTCCCAACTATCCACTCCGCACCCTCCCTCTGCCACCCCCCACATTCAAGGGTAAAGCTGGGTGTGGGAATGGGAGTTCTTCTTGCCCCATGTAGCCCTGCCCGGCCTACAAATGATTCCCCACCTAAGACCGTGAATCCTGGAAGACAGAAACCAAGCCAGGAAGATCCAGATTTTGGAGGGAACGTGTTTTATTGTGAATGGATTAAAAGTCCGGAAGGCACTCCCTAAATCGATGGACTAAAATCTTCCCGGCCAGTGATAAATCCCAACAGAACTGGTCCTAGAGCAGTCACACCGAAGTTGGCGGGAGGAGGGGAAGAGAAAATGCACTGATCTAGCAGAAGGTTTCCAAGACGTGATCTACTTGAAATCAAGTATCCCATGTTGTCTCCTGGAGGAAGGTTTCTCTTATTCCAAAAGCTCTTCCCTCTTCCTGCTCCTTCCTGAATAGTAATAATAATAATGTTGTTAAGCGCTTACTATGTGTCAAGCACTGTTCTAAGCGCTGGGGAGGTTACAAGGTGATCAGGTTGTCCCACGTTGGTCTCACAGTCTTCATCCCCATTTTATAGATAAGGAAACTGAGGCACAGAGAAGTGAAGTGACTTGCCCAAGCCGACAAGAGGCGGTGGCAGGATTAGAACCCATGAGTTCTGACTCCCAAGCTTAGACCCCAGACTTAAAACCCCCAGAGAGTTGCATTCAGCAGGCCCTGCCTGACAGCTAGTGATCCCAGCGCTTAGAACAGTGCTTTGTACATAGTAAGTGCTTAATAAATGCCATCATTCTTATATTTAGGAAGGGGGTAGTAAGGACTGTGCATTGGCAGCCGAGAGCTCTGTCTGGACACAATGCAGACCATCCTGAGTGAGCGTGTTATGCTATCCTCGTGGGGAAGGTTTCCCACCAGTCAGAAGATCCGGAGAATCAGCAATTCCGAAATGCTCTTCAGCATCGCCAGGTCGCCAAAACTGCCCGTCCCCAAGGTGCGCTCCACCAACCTCTCTGCCCGGGCCAGGAGGCCGAATATATTGGTCCTCCCAAGCACGGTCACCACAACGGGGTCGGTAGCCACACTCCCAAAGCCTTCGGGAGGCCTAGTCTTACGAAAGAGTCCCTGCAGGCCCCGGAGCTTGCTAAGCATGTGGTCCGAGTCCATCGTCCGGAGACGGCGCTGAATTTGTCTGGCCGTCAGCAGTGTTGAGGTGCAATCAAGTTCACAACGCTGCCCGTCCATCGCGCGTCGCAGAGTCAGTTGGATTCTCCTGGGGCCTAGCTCGCACAGAGCGGTCCAGGCATGGGCCAGGATGTACATAGCAACGCTCTGCCCAAGCTGGCCCAGGCCTCGCACTAGCTGGTCGTTTTCATGGAGGGCATCGACCATCTCTTCCATGTCCTTCTCCATTTGTTCTAGATCCTCGAGACACAACAGGAAACCAACCTCTTCCAGCCTCCTGACAATGTCCCCCATCGCCTCCAGGGAGGCCAGGATCAGCTCCAGATGAATGTCGTTGGCCATGTCGAAGCAGAGATCTAGTTCAGAGGGTAAGACTCGCCTTACATAAGGAGAGCACAGAACCATGATGGGCAAGTTCACGCATTCTGATTATGTTCTCTGTGTCCACAGGTCAGTCAGCCTAGTGTGAACTCCTGATCATTCCCAGGGAGTGGCCAGGAATGGGAGTTCTAGTTAAACTCACACATTTTTTCAAGGGTTTTAGTATTTTCCCACGCTCATTGAAAAATCTGAATTTGTCAGTAATAGTAATAATAATAATAATGGCATAAGGCCCTGCTGAGAGCTCACCTCCTCCAGGAGGCCTTCCCAGACTGAGCCCCTTCCTTCCTCTCCCCCTCGTCCCCCTCTCCATCCCCCATCTTACCTCCCTCCCTTCCCCACAGCACCTGTATATATGTATATATGTTTGTACATATTTTTTTTACTCTATTTATTTATTTATTTAATTTATTTGTACATATCTATTCTATTTTATTTTGTTAGTATGTTTGGTTTTGTTCTCTGTCTCCCCCTTTTAGACTGTGAGCCCACTGTTGGGTAGGGACCGTCTCTATATGTTGCCAATTTGTACTTCCCAAGCGCTTAGTACAGTGCTCTGCACATAGTAAGCGCTCAATAAATACGATTGATGATGATAAGACCACCTTTCCCAGGAAGACATTTCAGCTGCAGCAATAGCGCTAGAGAACTTCAAGTGTTGAGGTTTATATTCTGGACTGCGTGAGGTCTGGGGTGTGGGTGTGTTAATAATGGCATTTATTAAGCACTTACTATGTGCAAAGCAACCTTGTTGACAGTCAAATAAAAGATCCTGGACGTGCAGCGTGGAATCAGATGAATACCTGAAACCAAACCCCTTCTCTTTCCTAAACTGTCACTGTAGGGGCCAGGATTTTTTTTAAATTTTAATTTATTAAACGTTTGATCCAGCAAACATTCAGAGTTATTATTCCAATGACAGAAAGGGGTGAGATCTGTTGAGAAAAATACCTGTTCTGCGTCCCTGTTCTTACCTTGTAGGTCAAAGAGAGGATGGGGGGAAAGATGGGGGGAGAAAGAGAGAGTCCTCGGGTCACTTGGAGAGCCCGGGTTAGCCAAGTACCTCTGAGTTGCCAGGAGCAGCAATTTACCCAGGTATACAAGGCTTTTATGAGGGGACGTTGATGTGGAAGCCAGGTGTTGGTATTCTCCTGACCAACCGGGCAAGTAAACCATATCACTGTCACATTTTGGAAAAGATTATCTGCCCGTGATACATAACATTGAGTTTCTTCAGCATGAACCACAGTCTACATATCAACTTTCATGGAAACTGCAGGCGGGGAAGATTCCGGGGAATTTGGGTGAGTTGTTTAGTCCTTGTTAAGTGCCACACAGTAAGCACTTAACTACAAGTCATTCATTCATTCATTCAATCGTATTTATTGAGCGCTTTCTGTGTGCAGAGCACTGTACTAAGCGCTTGGGAAGTCTTTCGTTACCCATACATAAACAACTAAGAGTATGTAGCAGTCCTCGGATAACAGAGGAGATGGTGGGCCTTTTCAAAATGGAGTCGGTCTGGCTCGCTCCCGTTGGACGGCTGTGGACGTATCTCAGACCAGGTTTACGCCACGTTACTTCTCTTTTTTGATGCTTGGGTGGTCTCCAAGACAATGGCTAATCTGGGGTAATGTCAGGATAAAAAATACTCTAATCCAGACCTCCCCTTCCTGATTCCCCTACCCTACCCTGAGTCTGGGGAGTTCAGTGAGTGAACTCCTGGACTACTTGTGGGCAGAGAACCTGTCACTTCCTAATTCTGTACTACTCAAGTTTCTAGCACAGTGCACATCACCAACTAGACACTTAATACATTTTGCTGCTACTACGGCCACTCGTGGCTTAGTGGATAGGGCATGGGCCTCGGAATCAGATGGACCTGGATTCTAATCCCGGCTCTGCCTCTTGTCTGCTCTGTGACCTTGGGCAAGTTGTTTCATTTCTCTGGGCCTTCATTACCTCATCTGAAAAATGGGGATTAAGACGGTGAGCTCTGTGTGGGACTGTGCCCAACACAATTACCTTGTATCTACCCCAGTGCTTATTACAGTGCCCGGCATATAGCAAGTGCTTAACTCTTCCTTCTACTACTATTACTAGTAGTAGTGATCCATGAAAAAGGTTTTCATTTTTAAGTTGACAATTCTTTTTACTGAAATTTAACTTGGCTCTGAAGGGCAGATTTCCGTTTTATAAAGGATTGAGTGGAGTCTCAAGGAAGATAAAAAAAATAAAAATTAAAAAAAATAATAATAATGGCATTTGTTAAGCGCTTACTATGTAAGCGCTGTTCAAAGCGCTGGGGAGGATACAAGGTGATCAGGTTGTCCCACATGGGGCTCACAGTCTTAATCCCCAATTTACAGATGAGGTAACTGAGGCCCAGAGAAGTTAAGTGACTTGCCCATAGTCACACAGCCGACAATTGGTGGAGCAGGGATTTGAACCCATGACCTCTGACTCCCAAGCTCATGCTCTTTCCACTGAGCCATGCTGCTTCTCCAAGATGAATTTATATGTATATATTTTATATAGTAATTATTTTTTTATTTTCACAAGGGAATATAGCTTCCGGTAGGGTGTCGATTCATGTCCTAGACCAGTGGATTACTCTGCTGAGGATGAAGAGACAGATACTGGACTAATGATATTCGTCAGTTCTGAAATCATGCTCTTTTTAACAAAGCCATACTATGCGGGACACAGGAACAGAATGAACGACAGCAGGATACTCAAACAACTATTATATGGAGAGCTGAAATCGCTACTCCTCTCATAAAGTGTCAGATTATTCTGGGAAGAGGAATGTGTTTGGAGGAGACCAGGATAGTCAGTCTGACACGTAACATATTGGGTGCCCCGTCTCTGAAGCGAACACTTACCGAATGGGCAAACCTCACCTTGTGTGGGTAGGGTTCCACTGAACAAGAAGTGGGGCAGATGGATAATTTCCTAGCCATTCATTACACAAAGACGTGGAAGCCTGCTGAGGATATATTTTTTTAAATAGTAGAATTTGCTAAGCCCTTATTATGTGCCAGGCACTGTTCTAAGCGCTGGGGTAGATACAAGATAGTCAGGTTCATTTATTCATTCAATCATATTTATTGAGCGCTTACTGTGTGCAGAGCACTGTACTAAGCTCTTGGGAAGTACAAATCGGTAGCATATAGAGACGGTCCTTACCCAGCAGCAGGCTCCCAGTCTAGAAGGGGGAGACAGACAACAAAACAAAACAAGTACACGGGTGTCAATGCCATCAGAATAAATATAATTATAGCTATATACACATCATTAATAAAATAAATGAAGTAATGAATATGTACAAATATACACAAGTGCTGCGGGGAGGGGAGAGGGGTAGGGCAGAGGAAGGGAATGGGGGAGATGGGGAGGGGAGGAGGAGAAGAAAAAGGGGGCCCTGTCTGGGAAGGCCTCGTGGAGGAGGTGAGCTCTCAGTAGGGCTTTGAAGGGAGGAAGAGAGCTAATTTGGCGGATTTGTGAAGGGAGGGCATTCCAGGCCAGGGGTCAATGGCGGGACAGGCGAGAACGAGGCACGGTGAGGAGGTTAGAGGCAGGGGACCGGAGTGTCTGGCTGGGCTGTAGAAAGAGAGAAGGGAGGTGAGGTCGGAGGGGGCGAGGTGATGGAGAGCTTTGAAGCCAATAGTGAGGAGTTTTTGCTTCATGCAAAGGTTGATAGGCAACCACTGGAGATTTTTGAGGAGGGGAGTGACATGCCCAAAGCATCTCTGTACAAAGATCATCCGGGCAGCGGAGTGAAGAATTGACTGAAGCGGGGAGGGACAGGAGGATGGGAGATCAGAAAGGCTGTTCACAGTCTTATTTCCCCATTTTACAGCTGAGGTAATGGAGACACAGAGAAGTGAAGTGACTTGCCCAAGGTCACACAGCAGACGAGTGGTGGAGCCGGGATTAGAACCCAGGTCCTTCTGACTGCCAGGGCCATGCTCTAACCAGTTAGCCATACTATTTCTCAGCTACTGGCATCTGGGCCAAGGACGTATACCTGCAGAAAGCATCATCATCCAGGAAGAACGGACAAAACTCCGGACGCAGTAACACATTCCACTTGAGGCAGGTGAGCAAGTAGAGTTCGTTGTAAAGGAGCTGAAGCGATGGATATATGTGAAGTCCTACAACTCACCAATGAACTGCCCAGTGTGACCAGTGAAAAAACGGAATGAAACAAGGAGATTAACAATTGACTAATGAACACTTGATGAGGCCCCGGCACTAAGGTTAGTTACGGCAACCTGTCTCAATCTCCTAGGTCAAGTTCCTACAGAAGCCCTTGTATTTCTGCATCATATTTTGGAGTCTTAAATAGGACGAGTCCAGTGGGATGAAAATGGAATTTGCATTGGGAGGTCAGCAATTCTGCCGGAATAAATTTCCAAAAGGCTTTCCCATGTCACCCATTTTAGTCCATTAGGAAGTGGATTGATAGCTTCTCCCAGAAACTGAGAGGGTGACACAATATGTAAGTGATCTACTCATCTGGGGTTGGACCCCAGACCAGTGTCCAAACAGGTTTTGACTGGCCCTGGAGCACTTGCAAGATGGGTGAGGTGTGAAATGTAATGGAACCACGGCACAATTCAAAGTGACGTATTTGGGCATGCACACTGGGAAGGAGAATTGTATGAAGTTGCTCTGGTACCAGATTTCCCACCTCCTGGTACAATCAACGCTTTGCAACCCTTCCTGAGCCTGGTGGGGGTTGGTAGGGGCATTATACCTCTGGAAAGTTTTTTGGGAAATCCTCTCCAGTGGTTGTTGCTGGATAAAGATTTCCACCGGTTTCCAGAACCTAACAAGGCCTGATTGAAATTGAAGGGTGCCTTAAAAAATGCCTCCACCCAATAATGCTTTCAGGATGGACAGCCGGTGAGAGAGATGAGACACCACTGGAGCAATTGCTTGCAAATTAAGAATGAGATTAATCAACCAGGTATACTTGGGCCCCTAAAATATTCTTCCCAATGGCTGTCACCAGTGAATGCCCGATATCGTCAGTGTGAGACCATCTGCTGGGCTCTGGAGAAGTTTAAACACCTGACAGGTGGAAGCAAAATTTGTGTACGGAACACTTACAAATCCTCTGACCTCTTTCTGTCTGTCCTATCCCCAGATTGTGTGACAAGACCCATTGGAATTTACTCATTCTGGTCTAATCGATCAGCCTTATTGCTTATCCAGCCCTTTCACTAGCCCTGGGAGGTGTGGGAAGTATGAGCTCAGCTTGTTAGCCTGGCCAGGGTGTAACCTGTCACTCACTGTAAGAAGATAATAATAATAATGGCTTTGTTAAGCGCTTACTATGTGCAAAGTACTGTTCTAAGCGCTGGGGAGGTTACCATAATAATAATAATAGTATTTGTTAAGTGCTTACTATGTGCAAAGCACTGTTTTAAGTGCTGGGGAGGTTACAGGGTGATCAGTTTGTCCCACGGGGTGGGGGTGGGGCTCACAGTTTTAATCCCCATTTTACAGATGAGGGAACTAAGGTACAGAGAAGTTAAGTGACTTGCCCACAGTCACACAGCTGACAAGTGGTGGAGCTGGGATTTGAACCCATGACATCTGATTCCAAAGCCCATGCTCTTTTCACTGAGCCATGCCACAAGGTGATCAGGTTGTCCCACGGGGGGCTCACAGTCTTAATCCCCATTTTACAGATGAGGGAACTGAGGCACAGAGAAGTGAAGTGACTTGCCCAAAGTCACACAGTTGACAATTGGCGGAGCCGGGATTTGAACTCATGGCCGCTGACTCCAAAGCCCGTTCTCTTTCCACTGAGCCACACTGCTTCTCAAGAAGATGTACTTACCATGGCTAAAACTCTGGTCTGGAAGAATTTCTCCCGTGGGGAGTACCCTGGATGATCGACACCAGTGGTCTTGTCTTCAGCAGAAAGGTAACAGAAGAGTTGAGTAGAATTCATTCATTCATTCAATCGTATTTATTGAGCGCTTACTGTGTGCAGAGCACTGTACTAAGCACTTGGGAAGTCCAAGTTGGCAACATATAGAAACGGTCACTACCCAACAGCGGGTTCACGGTCTAGAAGGGGGAGACAGACAACAAAACAAAACATAATAACAAAATAAAATAAATAGAATAAATATGTACAAGTAAAATAGAGTAATAAGTATGTACATACATATATATAATATATATATATATATATATATATATACAGAATTTAGGAGATTATTTTTTAAATGTGGCTTTCCAAGCATCTGGGCAGGTGGAAAGAGTAAACAGAACCATCAAGGATGATTTATGACACTCCTCCTTCTTTCCAGGCCCTGGTCCTACATCAGGGACTACTGTCAGACTAGTTCAAAGCGTCCATATGCTTCCCTGCCCGCGAGGTGCACAGGAGAACTCCAAGCCCCCTGACCAGAATATATCTCCTGGGGCCACTGCTGCTTGGGCCAACTTCAGCCCTGTCCCCCTAGTAGTCTTGGGATCAACTCCAGCAATCCCGTATTTCCGCAATACCTTCACATAAATAATAATAATAATAAAAATGATGGCATTTATTAAGCGCTTACTATGTGCAAAGCACTGCTCAGAGTGGAAAGAGCATGGGCTTGCGAGTCAGCAGATGTGGGTTCTAATCTCGGCTCTGCCACTCATCTGCTTTGCGACCTTGCGCAAGTCACTTAACTTTTCTAGGCCTCAGTTACCTCATCTGTAAAATGGGAATTGAGTCCGTGAGCCCCCAATGTGGGACATGGACTGTGCCCAACCTGATTACCTTGTATTCATTCAGTCATATTTACTGAATGCTTACTGTGTGCAGAGCACTGTACTAAGCGCTTGGAAAGTACAATTTAGCAACAAATAGAGACAATCCCTGCTCAACAATGGGCTCACATTCTAGAATGGGGAGACAGACAACAAAACAAAACAAGTAGACAGGCATCAATAGCATCCAAGTAGATAAATAGAATTATAGCTATATACACATCATTAATAAAATAAATAGAATAATAAATATGTACAAATATACACAAGTGCTGTGGGGTGGGAAAGGGGGTAGAGCAGAAGGAGGGAGTTGGGGCGATGAGGAGGGGGGAGGAGGAGCAGAGGAAAAGGGGGGCTCAGTCTGGGAAGGCCTCCTGGAGGAGGTGGGTTTTCAGTAGGGACTTAAAGGGGGGGAAGTGTGCTAGTTTGGCGGATGTGAGGAGGGAGGGCATACCAGGCCAGTGATAGGACATGGGTTGACGGTGGGACAGGCAAGAATGAGGCCCAGTGATGAGGATAGTAGCAGAGGAGTGGAGTGTGTGGGATGGGCTGTAAAAGGAGGGAAGGGAAGTAAGGTAGGAGGGGGTGAGGTGATGGAGAGGGTGAGGTGATGGAGAGCTTTGAAGCCGAGTGAGGAGTTTTTGCTTCATGCGAAGGTTAACGACTGGAGATTTTTGAGAAGGTGGGGGGACATGCCCAGAGCGTTTCTGTAGAAAGATAACCCAGGCAGCGGAGTGAAGTATAGACTGAAGCGGGGAGAGACAGGAGGTTGGGAGATCAGAAAGGAGGCTGATGTGGTAATCCAGTCGGGATAGGATGAGAGATTAAACCAACAAGGTAGCTGTTTGGATGGAGAAGAAAGGGTGGATCTTGGCGATGTTGTGAAGGTGAGACTGGCAGGTTTTGGTGACAGATTGGATATGTATGTATGTGTGTATGTATGTATCTACCTCGGTGCTTAGAACTGTGCTTAGCACAAAGTAAGCGCTTAGCAGTTATCATTATAGGAGAAATGAGGATTTAGCTGAGGAAGACCTCTTGGAGGATATGTGATTTTCAAAAGGCTTTGAGGAAGGAGAGAGTGGTGGTGGTCTGCCAGCTATAAAGAGGGAGTTCCAGGCCAGAGGCAGAACATGGGAAAGGGGTCAGTGGGCTAGATGAGGTTGAGGTATGTTGAGTAGGTTGGTGTTAGAGAAAAGAAGTGGGCATGCTGGGTTGTGGAAAGAAATTAAGTAAGATAGACCAGGGCCAGCTGATTGAGTGCTTTAAAGGCGATAGTATAGAGTTTCTGTTTGACGTGGAGGGAGATCCACGGGAGAGAGACTCAAGCAGAGGCCTAACCATTCCATTCCTAGCTTGGGCAGTGGCTAGCAAGTGGAAAGCAATCTGCTACAAGTCAGAACTCACCCGTGCTGGGCAGCAGCAGCATGGGAGAGAATAGAGGGTGGAGACTCATGTTTACCGCAAAAAAGAAGGCAATGGTAAACCGGTTCTGTTTTTTTTTACCAAGAAAACTCAATGGATAAACTACTAGAATGATTGCAGATGGAGGTGGGCTGTTCTGGGAGAAATGTATCCAAGGAGTCCAAGGCACACACCCCAACACCAAAGGGGGCCGCAGCGTGTGCGACAGCAGGGCATGTCGGGCGCCCGCCCTATCGCAGCTTGAGATTGACCCAACCTCCCCATTTTTCCCCAACACCGTGATGTTTGGGGGTGTCCTCCCCGTCTCTGCCCAGGCCACACGACTCCAAGATGGCAGATCGGGCCACGAGGCGGAGATCAATGGACTGTTGTAGGAGGGACTAAGAGTGATGAATGGAGACCATCTTAGAACAGTGCTTGGCACATAGTAAGCGCTTAATAAATGCCATTATTATTATTATTATTATCAACAAATGCTATTATTATTATTATTATTATTATTATTATTATTCTCTGGGCCTCAGTTCCCTCATCTGGAAAATGGGGATGAAGACTGTGAGCCCCCCATGGGACAACCTGATCCCCTTGTAACCTCCCCAGCACTTAGAACAGTGCTTTGCACATAGTAAGCGCTTAATAAATGCTATTATTATTATTATTATTATTATTATTATTATCATTATTCTCTGTGCCTCAGTGACCTCATCTGTCAAATGGGGATGAAGACTGTGAGCCCCCCGTGGGACACCCTATTTATTATTCTATTTATTTTATTTTGTTAATGTGTTTTGTTGTCTGTCTCCCCCTTCTAGACTGTGAGCCCGCTGTTGGGTAGGGACCATCTCTATATGTTGCCAACTTGTACTTCCCAAGTGCTTAGTACAGTGCTCTGCACACAGTAAGCGCTCAATAAATGCGATTGAATGAATGAATGAATTGGAGAACAAGGGATGCCAAGGTCACGCTCAACCACCAGTGAGAAGCCATGGAACCCAATGGACAGCACGAGGGCTAATGAGGGTTCGCTACCTTGGCAGCATCTTTGGGAGGGCCGGTGGGGAGCTGGCCAGAGGTGGGATTGTGTAAATGAAAGGATGTGTTAAAACTCTCCGGCCATGTAAGTGGACGGCTCAGTCTTCCTGCCACTTTGTCCCTGGACCGGTGGTCGGATGCTGGGCCCTCCCAGGAGGGAGCGGGATTAAGAGTGCCGGACTTGTAGCAAGCTGCGGTCTTCGTGTTTTCTACGCTACACCTCACCAGGAGTGGTAGCAACCGGGATCACGTCTCCTCACTCTATTCTCTTCTCCCCAACACCTAATACAGTGCTCTGCCCCCGGAAGCGCTCAGTAAATGCCACCATTTGATTCACTGTGTTCACTTCTTTGAACTCCCCTCTGCATCTGGAAGTGCAGAGTTGGTTTAAATAGAACTAGTAAGGATCTAGTCGTTTAGATGAATTAAAAATTTAAAATAAAACCAATTAAGCACCAATCAGAACTACCAAGGGAGCATAATTTCTTGTTTGTATGATGCAAACCTGCAAAACTGCAAGCAACAAAGAGCAAAGAAAACCAATAGATGGGGCTGTCTGACAAAAAAAGTGCTATGCACTGACTAACTCCATCCTATTTTCTTGATAGTATAAAGTAAATACAAAATAAATACAAAGAGACATTTGAAGAGACATTCTGGATCACAACCTCAATCATTTTGCCTTTCCTATCGAAAAATCCAATGGTAATTCATTACCTAGAAAAATATATAGAAACACTAGAGATCTCGGTTTAACCTAACTTATCTTCCTTTCCTCCTGAAAAGTTTAACTGTCTTGCCTCGGTTATTCTTTCCTCCAGTGAGTACAAAGTACTGATCCAAGTTGCATAAATGATAAAACACCGTTTCTGCAAACTCTATGCCTCCTAAGAATAATAATTTGAAGCATCATCTAGCTATCCTAAAACTATAAAGGCGTACTTACAAGGTCCCTCAAACTGCAGAATTATAAACAAATATGTAATGAGCTGAATTCCCCCTTATTTTGCATGTTATGGAAATTCAGGAACCTAAAAATGAATGGAGCAAAGTACTGGGATTCCTATATGAATACTACTCAGTTGTCCCAGGCTATCTATCTACTCCAGCACTTAGTACGGTGCCTGGCATGTAGTAAGTGCTTAACAAATATCATAAAAAATAACTGTACACTTATTTATTGAACTATTTCTCCTTCCTTGTAACAGCTGTAGTGTTTTTTTCCCCCTCCTACAATTATTTGTGCCCATCAGCCTCCTTGAGGACTTGAACCCGAGACAGAGATCTGCCTGAGAACACTGAGATCTTTCCTCCAAGGGACCACAAACCAGCATGGACCAACCAACATCGCCCGGGTCAGAGACCTGCCCGAGGACACTGAGATCTCCCCTTTGAGCGGCCTCAGCCAGACCAGGTCATCGGACATTGGAACCACTGCCTATCACCCGCCCAGCAACCAGGACTCTGACATTTGGTTCCCGAATTGAGACCAAGAAGCAGCCCGTCACTTTATCTGCCCCCTTTCCCTGATGTCCAGGCCTGAATCCCCGGTGGAGAACACAGAACAGCCGTGGCTGTATGACACGCGGATGACACAGACTTGGATTTGTATGATTATTATTATTATTAAGTGCCATCGAGTCATTTCCGATTCATAGTGATTCCATGGATATACTTTCTCCAGAACGTCCTGTCCTCTGCCATAATCCATAACCTTTCTAACGGTTCTTCCGTTACCGTTGTTATGGTCTCTATCCATCTAGCTGCTGGTCTGCCTCTTCCATGATTTCCCTGGATTTTCCCTAGCATTAGTGTCTTCTCCAAAGAATTAGTTCTCCTGATTATGTGTCCAAAGTATGCAAATCCAAGTTGTCATTTGGCCTTCCAAAGAACACTTTGGTTTAATTTGCTCTAAAATCCGTTTGTCAGATTTTTACATATCAACAATTACCTACCTTTAGACCTGCCCAGCTTCTGGGTTCACTCCTAAACTCTCACCTCTTCACCCCTAAGCTCTCATCTCTTCACTCTCAAGGATCCAAGGACCTGAATTCAATCGTATTTATTTTGAGAGCTTACTGTGTGTAGAGTACTGTGCTAAGCGCTTGGAAAGCACAATACAGCAATAAATAGAGACAGTCCCTGCCCACAATGGGCTTACAGATTGGGGCAGGGGGAGACAGACATCAAAACAAGTAAACAGGTATCAATATAAATAAATAAAATGATAGATATATACATAAGTGCTGTGGGGCAGGGAGAGGAAGGGAAGAGCACAGGGGGTGAGTTGAGATGACACGGAAGGGAGGAGGAGGGGAGGAAAAGGGGGCTTAGTCTGGGAAGGCCTCTCGGAGAAGGTGTGCCTTCAGTAGGGCTTTGAAGGGGGGAAGAGCGATTGTTTTGCGGATTTGAGGACGGAGGGCGTTCCAGGCCGGAGGTAGGATGTGGGCTAGGGGTCGGCGGTGAGAGGTGAGATCGAGGCCCAGGGAGAAGGTTGGCATCAGAGGGCCGGAGTGTGTGGGCTGGGATGTAGGAGGAGAGAAGGGAGGTGAGGGAAGAAGGGGTAAGGTGATGGAGAGCTTTGAAGCCAAAGCAAGGGATTGTTTTTCAGCAATGTACTCAGGAAACCAGCAGATTAAGCAGTCATTACTGTTGATAACCTCAGCTACAACCCTTAAACTTCCCTCACTTCGCCATGACCCTTCAATCCCCACCCTCCAGTCAGTCCATCCCTGTCCCCCCTTACCAGCAAAACCCCTCCTTTCCCTCCACCCAAGCTCTTCCCACCCATTGTACTGTCCACACCCCTTCTCTAGACACCATCCCTATAACCCTGACCCAATGCCACCCCATTCCTCTCCCCCCACACTGGCCCCCATCAGCTCACCCCTATCCAATCTGTCCCCATCCCTCACGCCGCCCCCTCCTCCAGGACCCCTCTACGGCCTCATCCAAGTTGGGCCTGAGGATCAAGTTGGGCTCCATCATGGGAAAGCTTCCCTTCATCCTTGACCTGTTCCTAATCAGTCACCGCTCCTCTTCGCCATCACTGAAACTGGTTCCCCCCAGATGACATGGTCTTCCCTGCTGCTCTCTCTGGAAGGGACCTCATCTTTGCCCAGTCCCCCAGACTCACTGGGAAAACAGGAGTTTTCCCAGTCCCTTCTTACTCCCCAATGCCACCATTCCATCTCCCTCATCCCCCTCTTTCCCTTCCTTTGAAGCCCATATCTACCCCAGTGCTTAGTTCAGTGCCTGGCGCATAGTAAGTGCTTAACAAATATCATTAAAAAAAATGAAAGTGTCACCATCCACCAAAATGGAGGTTGATATAGTCCCCACTTCCTTAGATTATGAACTCCCCCGGGCCCCACCAGTATATTCTCTGCAAGTGCTTAGTGCAGTGCTGTGCACATATTCAGTGCTTAATAAGTACTATTACTACTACTACTTACCCCCATCATCACCAAGAAGTGGAAAGATTAATTTTAGAGTATTGGGCATTCAAGATTTTATTCGTCTTTATTCACAACGGTACTGGAGAAAAACCAAATTTCAACCCACATGGGTTTTTTTTTTTTTATCACCCCGGTCTAAGGGAATAATTTCAGTTCATGAGATAGTTGGAGTTTTTCTAAGAAATCATTTTTAAATTTTGCATTTGCGTGTGATTTATTTTTCCCACCTCGTGGTGGTTTTAAACTAGAATCCCAATTTGTTCTCAGGGTTAAAATGCCCCTTATTGTCTTCACCTTATGTACTTTGAAAATGAAAATTTCTATTTCAGCTTTCATTTACATTCAAATGCCTGGATGGCATCGCATTCAGCATGGCATGATTTTAGATACGTTCACATCATGATAAAAGCTACACTTTTCCCATCTCGCGGTGGTTTTAAACTAGAATCCCAATCTGTTCTCAGGGTTAAAATGCCCCTATTGTCTTCACCTTATGTACTTTGAAAATGAAAATTTCTATTTCAGCTTTCATTTACATTCAAATGCCTGGATGGCATCGCATTCAACATGGCATGATTTTAGATAGGTTCACATTATGATAAAAGCTACACCGACAATAACTTTAAACAGTTTGCTATTTGCCTGGTATTCTACTACAGAACTACTGGGTATTACAGGGTATTACTAGTCCATTTGTCTCTGAATCAGCATCTGAATCGTGGATGGGTTTTCCGCCTGACTTTGAAGCCTTCATAGTTAGTGGTCCCTTAAAGTAAGTCTAGCAAACTTACTGGAGGGATTATGACTGGGGCCCAAACTGCTGGAGAAGGGAAGGAGTCCAGTAGAATGGGTTAACATACGAGTATTGAGTGCCAGCTATAAAAGAGTTGTGCCAAACCGGAGTTGCCCCTTTTGATATGGCAGGGTAAGCATCCGAGCTCCTCTCAGGGAAGCAACTCAGCTAAACACCTTAGGGGCTGGTAGAGTGGGGAGGGAAAAGGATGCATGGAAGCCGTCAGGGAGGGGAGTCAGTTACTAGTCTCTTGGGCGTTCAGTACAGTCCTGAAGCCAAGCCGGGCCTATGGTCCTTCCTTAAACCCATTCGACCGCTTCTGGAAGTCAATTCACGCGTAGTGACCCATGCATCACTGCATTGCTGTTGAGATCACTGGCGTACCTACAGCACGTAGTCCCCCCTTCTCGTAGTTGCTACCGATCAGGCTGGCCTGCGGGCTGCAGTCCTCTTCCAGTAGCCCCCGGCTCTCCTGGATTGTTTTAGAATATGCCTAATTCATTCAATCGTATTTATTGAGCACTTACTGTGTGCAGAGCACTGTACCAAGTGCTTGGGAAGTACAAATCAGCCTAATACATCAGCAGAGCTGACATTTGTCCAAGCAACCTCTGAGAAAGACTAATTACCATGTATTAACCCACTTAAGGGTTGCTGGGTGTTTGATCTAAGCGATGATCACCTTAACGAGGACTTTCTCTTGTCAGGTTTAATCAACGATAGGGCTTGGAGAAACTGGAGCTGGTTTGAAGTTTTAACAGGGCTGGAGTTTAAACTGGAATGGAACTGGTTTAAAGTTCCGTTGATCGGAAAAATTGGAATTATCCAGATGGGAACATTTCAAAACTCCACACGAAATATCAACATAAGGTAATTAATTGCTACAATTCTTCATCTCTTCATGAAGAGCAGCTCATTAACAGGTAAGAGCAGGGGAACTCCAAGTTAATTGCAAATAGAGGTAAAAAGAAAGGTCTACAAAAAAGAGAGCCTCCTTAAGATGGGCCTCCAGAGTTGACATTGCCGCTCAGACCAGCCTCCCCTGGAACAAGATTTGGTCTCCCCCTCTAGAGTGTAAGCTTCTTGTGGGCAGGGAATGTATCTACCAACTCTGTTGCATTGTACTCTCCCAAGCTCTTAGTACAATGCTCTGCACCTAGTAAGGGCTCAATAAATCTTTTAGACTGTAAGCCCACTGTTGGGTAGGGACTGTCTCTATACGTTGCCAATTTGTACTTCCCAAGCGCTTAGTACAGTGCTCTGCACACAGTAAGCGCTCAATAAATACGATTGATGATGATGAATAAATGCCATTGAATGAACGATCAATTGATTTTTAGACTGTTCAGGAAGAAATACCTTTACAAGCATTAAATTGTAAGATCTTTAAATTGTAATAGATGTAACTGTAGTCACAAAAATACAAATTGTCAACTCTATGGTGTTTCCAGTGACAGTGTATGGATCCAAAAGCTGGACAGTGAAAAAACACGACAGAAAGAACATCGATTGTTTTGAAATGTGGTGTTGGAGAAGGCTTTTGCAGATACCATGGACGGCCCGAAAGATAAACAAATGGATTTTAGAGCAAATTAAACCAAAGTGCTCTTTGGAAGGCTCAATGACTCTACTTAGATTAGCATATTTTGATCTCATAACCGGGAGGACTAATTCTCTGGAGAAGACACTAATGCTAGGAAAAGTCCAGGGAAAATGTGGAAGAGGCAGACCAGCAGCTAGATGGATACAGACCATAAAAACAATAATGGAAGAACCATTAGAAAGGTTGTGGATTATGGCAGAGGAAAGGATACTCTGGAGAAAGTATATCCACGGAGTTCCTATGAATCGGAAATGACACAGGGCGCTTAATAACAACAAATTGCAAATACCTTTATAATCTTTAAAAGATGGGAAGGCTGATCTGCATTTAAGGACTCCTTACCTGGAGCAGCAGGGAGTCTGTGGACTCCCACCCCCCTGATCCATTCTTTCATTTGTCCTGTGAATTGATTGTTGTCATTGTCTTCTTTGCTTGTTGTCTCTGTGGCTTGTTGTTTTAACTGCCTCTAGCCACCTAGACTGAGAGTCCCATGTAATATTAATAATAAACTGTTATTATTATGGCATTTGTTAAGTGCTTACTATGCTCCAGGTACTGCACTGAGCCCTGCGGTGGATACAAGCAAATCGGGTTGGACAAAGTCCCCGTCCTCACAGTCTCAATCCCCATTTTTCAGATGAGGTAACTGAGGCCCAGAGAAGTGAAGTGACTTGTCCAAGGTCACCCAGCAGACAAGCGGCGGAGCCAGGATTGGAACTCATGACCTTCCGACCCCCAGGCCTGTGTTCTATCCATGAGGGGAAGGGACTAGGCCTGATCTGTTTTTATGTACCCCAGGGCTTGGCACATAGTGCTTCATGCTCAATAAATGCCACAAGTAAATAACTAAAACAAAAGGAAGATTTTTAAAAGTTCACACTCTAATGGTGGAGATGGGTAGATACAAATTATTTACAGATAGAACAAAGAGACATAGTAATGCTACAACTGTTGGTAGCAAAAGTTTCGCTGAATGAATAGATAAATAAGTGTATATTAACATAACTTGAAATATAGGTAAGTCGTAAAGATAGGCGTACAAACATAAGTATTTAAGGTGTATATTTATTGTATGAGTTATTGGTTAAAGTCTTTTGTCTCAATTGTACTCTCCAAGGAACTAATTACATTGCACACTGTATTTAGTAACGTAAGTACAGCGTGCTGAGCAGCGTGGCTCAGCGGAAAGGGCCAGGGCTTTGGAGTCAGAGGTCATGGGTTCAAACCCCGGTTCTGCCAATTGCCAGCTGTGTGACTTTGGGCAAGTCACTTCACTTCTCTGTGCCTCAGTTACCTCATCTGGAAAATGGGGATTAAGACTGTGAGCCCCCTGTGGGACAACCTGATCACCTTGTAACCATCCAGCACTTAGAATAGTGCTTTGCACATAGTAAGCACTTAATAAATGCCATTATTATTATTATTATTATTATGACAGCTCAATAGTACTATTTAGTGATTGGTTGGTTGTCAGGGGATAGGTTTCCAGCCGTGACTCGACATGACCAATTTCTTGTAGGTTTTTTTTTATATGGTATTTGTTAAACACTTTGTGCCAGGCTCTGTTCTAAGTGGTGGGGTAGATACAAGCTAATCAGTTTGGACACAGTCCACGTCCCACATGAAGCTCACAGTCTTCATCCCCATTTTACAGATGAGGGAACTGAGGTCCAGAGTAGTGAAGTGACTTGTCCAAGGTCACATAGCAGAGCAATGGAGTTCATGATTTACTGTGGCCACCCATCTCTTACACCTATTCACCTTTATAGGGGTCTCAGGAAAGACTCTAAAATCTAGGAGTTTATGATTTATTGCAGCCACCCGGCTCTTACACCTACTCAGTAGGGGGTCTCAGTAGCAATATTATTGAGTGCTCATTTGGTGCATTTCACTGTACTAGGCCCTTGATTTTTATAGAATAAGGAAGTGACATATTCCCTGCCCACATGGAACTTACATTTTAGCAGGGGAGGCAAACATAAAAACATTCACAACTGGAGTGGTCAAAATAAATGAATTGAGCTGACATTCATTCATTCAGTCAATCGTTTTTATTGAGCACTTACTGTGTGCAGAGCACTGTACTAAGAGCTTGGGAAGTACAAGTCGGCAACATAATCTGACATAATCATGACAGACATGATCTGACGAACTGTGGTAATGAGTGAATGGAAGAGGGAGAGGAAAGAGTGAGGTTAGCTTAGGAAGGATGCAGACAATGAGTTGGAGAGCAGGAGAAGATTGCAGATAGGAAGGTGGGGCCAGACAGTGGACACACTTGGAGCCAAATGGGAGTCACAGATAGCCAGTGGAGGGGTTTGAGGATTCGACAGACGTGGGTCAGTAATGATTCAGGAAGACGATACACACAATCGCATAGGTATAGATTGGACTTGAGGGGTGTTGGGGAGACAGGGAAGCAAGGAGAATAATGCTAGCCATGACAAAACCAGAGCTTGTACGAGGTGATGGTGGTTTGGATGGAGAAGAAAGGGCAGATTTGGGAGACGTAGTACACAAAGAACTGGAAGATGTGGCAATGCGGACCAGCTGAACCAAGATTACCATGCAACGTGAACTTTTTCCCTCTCCAGTCTCCAACAGTCCTCCTTGGTTCATTCATCCATTCAATCGTATTTATTGAGCGCTTACTGTGTGCAGAGCCCCAGGGCCGTTTTCCTCTCCTCTGAGGCATCACCCGGGCACTTCGCCTCACCTCACTGCCTCACCTCCTTCCCCTCCCCACAGCACCTGTATATATGTATATATGTTTGTACATATTTATTACTCTATTTTACTTATAATAATGATAGCATTTATTAAGTGCTTACTATGTGCAAAGCACTGTTCTAAGCGCTGGGGAGGTTACACGGTAATCAGGTTGTCCCACGGGGGGCTCACAGTCTTAATCCCCATTTTACAGAATCTGGGGATCTGTAAAATGGGGATTTTACTTGTACATATTTATTCTATTTATTTTATTTTGTTAATATGTTTTGTTTTGTTGTCTGTCTCCCCTTTCTAGACTGTGAACCCGCTGTTGGGTAGGGACTGTCTCTATATGTTGCCAACTTGTACTTCCCAAGCGCTTAGTACAGTGCTCTGAACACAGTAAGTGCTCAATAAATACAATTGAATGAATGAATGAATGGATTTTGGGTTGTGGGACACCTGCAGAGGAGGGGAGTATCATCTCACCCTTCACCTCTAGACTGTAAGCCCGGCGTGGGCAGGGATTGTCTTTATTGCTGAATTGTACCATTGATTTATTGCTATGAGGGACCCTGGATCATAAAAGCCATGGGAAAGGGAAAGTGAGATTAATTAATTAATTAATTAATTAATTCAATCATATTTATTGAGCACTTACTGTGTGCAGAGTACTATACTAAGCGTTTTACAGATGAGGTCACCGAAGCCCAGAGAAGTGAAGTGACTTGTTCAAGGTCACTTAGCAGACAAGTGGCGGAGCTGGGATTCCTCCTTTGATTCCCAAAGCCCGGGTTCTTGCCACTAGGCCATGATGCTTCCCAAGGAGGTAAGGAGTTTCTGTTTGATGTGGAGGTGCATTGACAACCATTGTCGGTTCCTGAGGAGGGGGGAGGCATGGACTGAAAGTTTTTGTTTAAAAATGATCTGCGCAGCCGAGCAAAGTATGGACTGGAGGAAGCCGTGAGGTCAGCGAGGTGTCAGATACAGTAATCAAGCTGGGATAAGGCTTAGTACAATTCCTGGCACATTGCAGGCATTAAACAAATTCCAGTGTTATTATAAGTGGTTGGATCAGCATGGTAGCATTTTGGATGGAGAGGAAAGGAAGGACTTCAGTAATTTTGTGAAGGTAGAAACAACAGGATTTGGTGACCGACGGAATATTTGGGCGGTATGGGAGAGATGAGTAGAGGACATCACCAAGTTTACGGGCTCGTGAGATAGGGAGGTTAGTGGTATAGTCTACAGTGATGGGAAAGACAGGGGCTCACTGGAGCACGCGAGAGCAACTTTTATCCCCAGCCTGACGGGTACGGAACATTCCAGGGGCAGGGGCCCTCGGAGGTAGGAGGGAAGGTGGCGGAAACTAATCTTTGTTGTAGGAAATCCAAAATAAGGATTCTGTCATTGAGTGAGTCAGTGGTATTTATTGATCACTTACTGCATCAGTACTTGTACTTCCCAAGGGCTTAGTACAGTGCTCTGCACACAGTAAGTGCTCAATAAATACGATTGAATGAATGAATGAATGAATGCATGTTGAGCACTGTACTAAGCACTTGGGAGACTATGATACAATAGAGTTGGTAAACATGATCCCTGCCTTCAAGGAAATTCAGTCTAGTGGAGGAGCTACTTTTAGGTGACCCGTAAGCCAGATTTCTCCGCATCCTTTTCCCTCATGCTCTCTCTTAATAATAACCCTTACTTCCCAGATTTTGGGGTACATAATCAATTTCCCTGAATATACATCTTGCAAAAGGCAAATACGGTATTTAGAAATGGAAAAGAACACGCCACATATGGATGGTGTTTAAGAAAAATTTTTCCTTTTAGGATGATGAAGGAACATTACATCGTGAACGTAGGGAGAGCCTCGATTCAGTCACGAAGATTTCATGACCAAAAACCTGCACCAAAAGATTGATTATAATGGTATTAGTAGCAATAATATGCCCCGCTCAGGGTCGCACCTGGAGAGTTTCCAGTACTCTACCAGTCTCGACTACGGGAGGGAGAGTCAAGCAGAGGCCTGCCCGTTCCATTCCTAGCTTGGGCAGTGGCTAGTGAGTGGAAGGCAATCGGCTACAAATCAAAGCTCACCTGTGCTGGGCAGCAGCAGCATGAGAGAGTTGAGGGCAGAGACTCAATTTGACTGTGAGGAAGGAAGCAGTGGTAAACCACTTCCCTATTTTTACCCAAAAAACTCTATGGATACACTCCCAGAACGATTGCAGATGGAGGTGGGGTATTCTGGGAGAGATGCGTCCGTGGGCGTCGCTACGGATCTGAGACGACTGGACGGCATAAGACAAGAGGAATAATATAATTATTTTTGGAGTACCCACTTGGATCAGCGCATTGCACATGGAAAGTACACAACAAAGAAGCGACACTTTCCCTTCATTCATGCAATCGCATCTACCGAGCGCTTACAGTGTGCAGAGCAGTGTACTAAGCGCTTGGGAGAGAACAATATAACAATAAACAGACACATTCCCTGCCCACAACGAGTACACGCACTAACTGGGGACACAGCCATAAAAATATTTATAGAGAGGTGTGTGTGGACATCTGAGAATGGATTAAAATAAATTCATCAGTGCCGATGGGATTATATGATTTAGGAAATGAATGTGGAAATTTAGAAGGGCTTTGAATGTGGAGAGAGCTCTGCTCCAGCTGATTTGGAGAGGGAGGAAGTTCCAAAGTGGGGGAACAACAGGAGAGAGGGAATGGAAGTGGAAGAAAGGAGAATGAGGTACAACTAACAGGTTAGTACAGGCAAAATAAAAGAGATGCTAGATACCGTGGGTGGTTCTTTGGTCAGATTCCTTTACAACTGATGGCATAGTCCCATCAGGCAATCTTCTCTTCTGACTTTCATTCCTCTCACCATGTTGAGGTGAAGGCTTGAAGCCAGGGTTCATGCTTGCTTACTCTATTGCACTCTCCCCAGCGCTTAGTACAGTGCTCTGAACACAGTAAGCACTCAATAAATACAATTGAATGAATGAATGCTTTGTACACAGTAAATGCTCAATAAATACCACTGATTAAATGACTGATCCTATGATAAGTCCCACAGGTATAAATGGCATGATAGAAAGGTGAATTCAACTGTTTCCACTTTTTTATGTTTTGAAAATTCCACTAAACATTTGGCTACTTTCAATCAATCAGTCAATCATATTTTTAAGCACTTACTGTGTGCAGGGCACTGTACTAAGTGCATGGGAAAGTCCAATATTACAGTAAGCTTGTAGTCTACTGTGCCACACAACTCCCGAATACTAAAGTCTAAAGGAGAAGTAGGGAATTAATGGAAATTAAATTACTTGCAGGGAAGGCATGATTTATTGCTAAAAAAAATCCTCCAAAACCACCTGCAAAGTAGATAAAATAGTCAATTATCAGATTGGTAGTATTCTAATGACCTTTGTCTATATGCAGGCCCCAGTTTATTTTTAACAACTAGGATTCTTTGTTATTTCATCAGATTACGAAGGGACACGCTCAAGGTTAGAACTGAACTTACTTCTGTACCTGGAGGTTAAGTGATGCAAAGTTTCCACATAATATTCACAGGGTTGGGAAAGAAGGTGGCAGGGCCACTAAGGAACAGGTCTTTTGACTATAAAAGTAAATGCAAAGTGAGATGGGCAGTAAATTTTGCGAGCTATTAAAACGCTCATACCTGCAAAAAGTGAAAGATGGAGAAATATACCGGAAATATTTTGAGAATGAACAACGAAAATCCAGCTTTGAAAGACAAGTTGAGCAAAGAACCTATCTTGGATATTTTGTTTCCATTTTTTTTTATGGTATCTGTTAAATGCTTACTATGTGCCAGACTCTGTACTAAGAGCTGGGGTAGATAGGAGATAATCTGTTTGGACACAGTCCAAGTCTCATGTGGGGCTCATAGTCTTAATCCCCGTTTTACGGATGAGGTAACTGAGGACAGAGAAGTTTGCCCAAGGTCGCACAGATGATTGGTGGCTCCAAATTAGAACCCAGGTCCTTCTGATTCCCAGGCCGATGCTCTATCCGCTTGGCCCTGTTGCTTCTCACTCTTGCCTCCCTTTTTGATGTTGTGCATTATGTGACTGTGCAATAGAGCTGCTTCTGTAAAGGTTTTGAATCTTAATTGTGTGGTCTTTGACTGGAGATTGCTCTAAAAAATTAGATTTAAAGGGGAAAGTTCCAAATGACATTGTAAAATCTGGGAAAACTGTACATTTGGTCAGAGAAAAGCCAGCAGCGTGGCTCAGTGGAAAGAGCCCGGGCTTGGGAGCCAGAGGTTGTAGGTTCAAATCCCAGCTCCACCGCTTGTCAGCTGGGTGACTTTGGGCAAGTCACTTAACTTCTCTGTGCCTCAGCTACCTCATCTGTAAAATGGGGATGACTGTGAGCCCACGTGGGGCAACCTGATTACCTTGTATCCTCCCCAGAGCTTAGAACAGTGCTTTGCACATAGTAAGTGCTTAACAAATGCCATAAAAAAATCCTACTTGAAAAGAGATACAAAGGTTTAAATTTCATAGAATCAGCAAAATACGAAGATTAACACTGGAACTGTGGAATTTACATTTTATGGTTTCTCTAACATCCTGTGAAATACATCACCAAGCATTCACAGGGAAGATCTCCAAATGGCCTTAATTCTAACCCTAACCCTAATTAGTTTGTTTTTTCATCTATACCTTCGGGGTAGGGAATCTGTGGTAATGATAATAGGTGGCTAAGAAACTACAAAAAAAGAGGAAAACAACTTCAAGGGCAGCAAAAATGCAACATAAGCTTGAACTCTAATGGCCAATTCTCTAAATGTGAGAGAAAAGGAAGTATGCAAATACAAGTAGGGCTCACCTTACTCATTCATTCATTCATTCATTCAATCGTATTTACTGAGCACTTACTGTGTGCAGAGCACTGTACTAAGCGCTTGGGAAGTACAAGTCGGCAACATATAGAGACAGTCCCTACCCAACAACGGGCTCACAACCTAGAAGGGGGAGACTGGCACTTAGAAATATCTAAGATCTGGGCTTCCCATGCTGGTAAGGAAGGGTGGTCTATCAATCCAACTCTTGAGGATCTTTCAGGAAGGAGTCTCCCCAACCTTTTTTGGTAAAATGGCTTGAATGTCTTATAATTCTCACTGGGAAGGGATGTCTCCCTATGACCAATCAAAATTCCTCCCACTTCCAGTTTATCAGTGAAAACAGCAGTGAGAACAGCAGGAAGTTCACATCCGACAGCACTCCTGTGCTGTAGATCTGCAACTCGGTCGAAAGCCTGCTAATGCACAGCCACCACACTGCGTTTGACAATTTCCACAGGTCCTAATGATGATTTTGTCCCCTATTTCCTTGTTTATCTTTATTTGTTGATCACCATGCTGCCTAGGTAGCGGTGCTTAACTTGGTTTGTCCAGTGTAGATTTTTTGGTTGTGTCTATGGCTTCCCTGATGCTGGCTGATATATTATTTTGATTTTCCGCGGGCCCGGTTGACTCCGGGAAGCGGTTTACAATCATTTGCATTTCTTCTTGGGTATGTATCTGTACAGCCCAGTCCTCCACATGCAGCAATTCTTGAGTGACTGTCTTTAGGTCCTTGGGCGATGCTCAAAATCTGCTGCGGATGAAGTTTCCCAGAGGAGCGGAAGGTTATTCTAGCACTTGCATTCAGGTCTCTTGCAGAAATCCAGTAATCAGGTCTAGTTACGCATTCGCACGATCCAGAGCACATTGTTTGGTGTTTCACAATCTGCCCTTGCATGGGATTTGCGCTGGAAACTGAAGACATTTCATTTCCAGGATGAAGTTCACGGGGTTAGTTTAAACTATCAAGGCGTAAGTGACCTGGAACCTAATTATGTGAGAAATTTCCTATTTCTTTATGCACGCTCACGGCGATTGAGGTTAATCTAAGCATTACAACTAACGGTCCCTAGCTACGAACTTGAGGGAATGGGGGAGATGATTTCCTGGTTCTATTTTTATCTCTGAAATCACATCCTTCTGGTATCACAAAGCCTCCGTTTATCAATTATAATCAAAATCTCAATGGATCATAGTACCAAATTTTTTATAGCAATTTCCCAGTTATTCCTCACACCCCCAGAAGTGGGTCAATACTATTGATTTCACAGCACTTTAATAGGACATTACAATTTAGTTTCTTTCCTTATTTTGCTTATTGTAGATGTAATTTAGTTTCTTCATTATTTTGCTTACTGTAGATTTTACTTATTGTATACATGTTATGAATTTTCATGTTTATGGTATTATTTTATGATAGCTTATTAGAGAAGCAGCATGGTTCAGTGGAAAGAGCACGGGCTTTGGAGTCAGAGGTCATGGGTTCAAAGCCTGGCTCCGCCAGTTGTCAGCTGTGTGACTTTGGACAAGTCACTTCACTTCTCTGGGCCTCAGTTACCTCATCTGTAAAATGGAGATTAAGACCGTGAGCCTCCCGTGATACAACCTGATCACTTTGTAACCTCCCCAGCGCTTAGAACAGTGCTTTGCACATAGTAAGCACTTAATAAATGCCAATATTATTATTATTATTAATAATGTTTTCATGTCTAGAAGTCAATCAATCATATTTAATGAGTGCTTATTGTGTGAAAAGCACTGTATTGGGAGATTACAATACAACAATATAACAGACACATTTCCTCCCCACAACACGCTTACAGCCTAGAGTGGGAGACAGACGTCAAAACAAGTAAACAGGCATCAATGGCATCAATATAAATAAATAGAATTATAGCTATCTACACAGCAAAGCCAGTAAACAGGCATTAATGTGAATAAATAAATTACAGATATGTACATGAGTGCGGGGGGGCTTGGAGGGAGGGAGTTGAGGATGGGGGGTGTGAATAAAGGGAGCAAGTCAGGGTGACACAGAAGTTAGTGGGAAATGAGAAATGGAGGGCTTAGTTAGGGAAGAGGAGATGTGCCTTCAATAGAGAAGCAGCTAGAGAAGCAGTGTGGCTCAGTGGAAAGAACACAGGCTTGGGAGGCAGAGGTCACGGGTTCAAATCTTGTCTGCTGGGTGACTTTGGGCAAGTCACCCTCTCCATCCCCCCTCCCCCTCTCCATCCCCCCATCTTACCTCCTTCCCTTCCCCACAGCACCTGTATATATGTTTGTACGTATTTATTACTCTATTTATTTATTTATTTTACTAGTACATATCTATTCTATTTATTTTATTTTGTTAGTATGTTTGGTTTTGCTCTCCGTCTCCCCCTTTTAGACTGTGAGCCCACTGTTGGGTAGGGACTGTCTCTATATGTTGCCAACTTGTACTTCCCAAGCGCTTAGTACAGTGCTCTGCACGCAGTAAGCACTCAATAAATGCGATTGATGATGATGATGATGAAGTCACTTCACTTCTCTGGGCCTCAGTTACCTCATCTGGAAAATGGGGATTAAGGCTGTGAGCCCCCTCTGGGCCAACCTGATCACCTTGTAACCTCCCCAGTGTTTAGAACAGTGCTTGGCACATAGTAAGTGCTTAATAAATGTCATCGTTATTATTATTATTTTCCTCAGCTCCCCCTCCCCTCCCCGTAGCCCCAACTCACTCCCTTTGCTCTACCCCCCTCCCCGCCCCACAGCACTTGTGTATATATGTACATATTTATTAATTCTATTCATTTACATTAATGCCTGTTTGCTGGTTTTGAGGTGTCTATATCTATAATTCTATTTATTTACATCGAGGCTATTGATGCCTGTTTACTTGTTTTGACGTCTGTCTCCCCCTTCTAGACCGTGAACCCGTTGTGGGCAGGGACTGTCTCTCTTTGTTGCCGAATTGTACTTTCCAAGCGCTTAGTACAGTACACACAGTGAAAGCTCAGTAAATACGATTGAATGAATGAATGAGTATGAAAAGGGAGAGTGTTTCAGCCCAGAGGCAGGATGTGGGTGAGATATTGGTGGTGAGGTAGACAATAATAATGTTGGTATTTGTTAAGCGCTTACTATGTGCCAAGCACTGTTCTAAGCGCTGGAGAGGTTACAAGGTGATCAGGTCGTTCCAACGGGGGGCCCACAGTCTTCATTCCCATTTTCCAGATGAGGGAACTGAGGCACAGAGATGTGAAGTGACTTGCCCAGAGTCACACATCTGACAAGTGGCGGAGCCAGGATTAGAACCCACAACCTCTGACTCCAAAGCCTGGGCTCTTTCCACTGAGCCACGCTGCTTCTTAAAGCTGATAATAATAATAATAATAATAATAATAATGGCATTTGTTAAGCGCTTACTATGTGCAAAGCACTGTTCTAAGCGCTGGGGGGGATACAATGTGATCAAGTTGTCCCACGTGGGGCTCACAGTCTTAATCCCCATTTTTACAGATGAGGTAACTGAGGCTCAGAGAAGTTAAGTCACTTGCCCAAGGTCACACAGCAGACTTGTGGCGGAGCCGGGATTCGAACCCATGACCTCGGACTCCAAAGCCCGTGCTCTTTCCACTGAGCCACGCTGCTTCTGATGGTAAGGAGTTTCTGTTCGATGCAGTGGGCACCCGCTGGAGGTTCTTAAGGAGTGGGGAAATGTGGCCCGAATGTTTTTGTAGAAAATGATCCAAGGAGCAGAGCCAAGTATTGACTAGAGGAGTGGGGAGAGACAGGAGACAGGGAGGTCACCAAAGAGGCTGATGCGATTAGCAACGTGGGATAGGATAAGTGCTTGGAATTATGTGGTAGCAGTTTGGATGGAGAGGAAAAGATGGATTTTAGTGATGTTGTGGAGGTTGAACCGACGGTAGGGAAGCAGTATGCTCCTTAGTGGGCAAAAAAGAATCCAGCAGTTTTGGTTTCTCCCCTGTGAAAATCCTAGAAAACCTCTAGGAGCAGGTAAGAGGAATACCCTTATGGCCACTGCGGTAATTTTTAGGAAGCAACATTATTTCCAAGAAAAGCGAAGTCTCAGAAATGATCGTGGAGGATTTGGCCTTATGAACTCTAAGGGTACTCATCCAGCATCAAGTTTGCAGAGTAATTGCTCGCGTCCATTTCAAGAGAAAAACAAAATCAGTAAGGGCAAGGAGATAATTCCTTCTTCATAATTATGGCTCCAGTATGAGTGAATGGGAGGTGTCATATAATTCAAAGAGGATGTCTGAGTCCAAGAGGCCTTCCCAGACTAATCCCCACTTTTCCTCATCTCCCACTCCATTCTGCGTCACCATGATTTGCTTCCTTTGCTCTTCCCCCTCTCCCCGCCCCACGGCACTTATGTACTGATCAGTAATTTTATTTACTTATACTGATGTCTGTTTACTTGTATTGATGTCTGTCCCCGCCTCTAGACTGTGAGCTCACTGGGGGCAGGGATTGTCTCTCTTTATTACTGTACTGTACTTTCCCGAGCTCTTAGTACAGTGCTGTGCACACAGTAAGCACTCAATAAATACAATTGAATGAATGAATCATCATTCATTCATGAAATGAATGAAATGACGTACGTGAGTGTTTGGTAACAGAAGAGTCGGGAAAGATTGTAAAGGAACTCACCAATGTACCCTTCGAATACATCTACATGTGCTGACTGTGTAATGTTCCTAGCTACGTAGCCAGAGGAGTTTTGACAGC
Source organism: Tachyglossus aculeatus (assembly GCF_015852505.1). Classification (NCBI taxonomy): domain Eukaryota; kingdom Metazoa; phylum Chordata; class Mammalia; order Monotremata; family Tachyglossidae; genus Tachyglossus; species Tachyglossus aculeatus. The sequence goes on along the minus strand of NC_052085.1, from coordinate 17,098,084 downwards.
AGAATTATTTTGGTAACACTCCCTGATATTTGAAGAATAGTTTATGTACCAGAGAAGGAATTCAGACAACCGAACGGCCTTAGAAACACTCCCTTATGGCTGCAGAATAGCGCGCTTCCGGCAGGATTGGCAACATCTAAAGGTCAGCAGAAACGGAGCAAGCCAGTTCCAGAGAAACAGAGGAAGCGTTAGGACAACTTCAACACCCTGAATGCTCATAAACAAGGTAAGAAAGGGTACAAGAAGACCCAGCTCTTCAGAACGACCCCATAGTCCGAAGTCTTGTGAAAGGCAGTTTCCCGGCTTCAGATCAGCACCCGGCCCTCGGCGTGGCGAGCTAAGAGCTATGTATGGGTAGGTGAGTGTGTTAGGGAAACCTGCTAGTTAAAGATTTCATTAATAAATTTGTGATTTGCTGTAGAAACACCAAGAGCGTTCCTTGGCTCCATTAGGTCAGTGTAACTGATTTGGGGTAAATCTCCGAATGCCAGAAAATCCAAATCCCGGTGCTGGAAAACCGGAACAAAATAACACCAGCCAAACGAGGGACAGAACTCTGCCCCTTATTCCACTTCAATTTACATTTAAAATTTATTTTATAGTTGTGATGCAAGTCACTCAACTTCTCTGTGCCTCAGTTACCTCATCTGTAAAATGGGGATTAAGACTGGGAGCCCCATGTGGGACACCTGATAATAATAATAATGATGGCATTTGTTAAGTGCTTACTCTGTGCCAAGCACTGTTCTAAGCACTGGGGAGGTTACAAGGTGATCAGGTTGTCCCACGGGGGGCTCACAGTCTTAATCCCCATTTTACAGATGAGGGAACTGAGGCACAGAGAAGTGAAGTGACTTGCCCAAAGTCACACAGCTGACAATTGGCGGAGCCGGGATTTGAACATGACTTCTGACTCCAAAGTCCGAGCTCTTTCCAGTGAGCCACGCTGCTTCTCATCACCTTGTATTCCCCCAGTGCTTAGAACAGTGCTTCGCACATAGTAAGTGCTTAACAAATGCCATTATTATTATTATTATTATTATTATTATTATTATTATGAGTGAAATTTAACAGTAGCCAGTTTCAGCAAAGCCAGCACCGTGCCAAAGGCTGGAGTGATTACAAGGTTAAAAAGATGACATAGGGCCTCGTCCCTGGAGGGACTCACAATCTAAAGACATAATGACAGTGAAATACGGAAAATAAATGACAAAAGCAACATTTTTAAGACGCAATACGAAAGGAAAGTATGCTCCACATATTTCCCAAGGCGTCAACCGCAGCCTTTGGTTACAAACTCTGGTCGTCTCCCTGGTGTTTGATCAGATGTGCGGTTTGCTGCAGGGCAACGGGTTCTTGGGTCCCACTGGGCTTTGGCGGGAGGCAGCAAGGCGTGATCTTCACAGGGCATCCGTATTATTACATAAAATTATTGCACCCTGGTAGCGGAAATAGAACGCATTCAGTCCCAAAGGTTGCAAAGAGGCAAAACTGCAAAATCGAAGAGAGTTGCATCCAAAGTGACGCTGGCAGAAACTTTATTCGCTTATAGACGGTTTAGATTCTCTATTAAAATAGAGAAAAAATAGTAAATAGTATAGTATAATAGAGAAATAGTAAAATAGTAATAGTATAATAGAGAAATAGTAAGAATACCTTTACGGCGAATAATTACTTGCCTAGGTTTTTAATCGGTTCTTTGTTTCCATCTTTGACGGTGAGGGCTCATTGCATCCCGTTTAGCTCGATGCTTGGGGGGCGGGGGTTTGGGCAAGTCACTTCACTTCTCTGGGCCTCAGTTACCTCATCTGTAAAATGGGGATTAAGACTGTGGGCCAACCTGCTCACCTTTCATTCATTCAATCGTATTTATTGAGTGCTTACTGTGTGCAGAGCACTGTACTAAGCACTTAACAATGTCACTGAAAAGCAATGACAGTGGAAAGCTAACCTCATGGCTCTGTGGAAAGAGCCCGGGCTTGGGAGTCAGAGGTCATGGGTTCTAATCCCGGCTTTGCCACTTGTCAGCTGGGTGACTTTGGGCAAGTCACTTCACTTCTCTGGGCCTCAGTTACCTCATCTGTAAAATGGGGATTAAGACTGTGAGTCCCCCATGGGACAACCCGATCACCTTGTATCCCCCCCAGTGCTTAGAATAGTGCTTGGCATATAGTAAGCGCTTAACAAATGCCATTATTATTATTATTGTATCTACTCCAGCGCTTAGAACAGAGCTGGCATATAGTCTCCCCCTCCTCCCCCTCCCCCCCGTCTTAACTCCTTCCCCTCCCCGCAGCACCTGTATATATGTTTGTACGTATTTATTACTCTATTTATGTATTTATTTTATTTGTACATATTTATTCTATTCGTTTTATTTTGTTAATATGTTTTGTTTCGTTGTCCGTCTCCCCCTTCTAGACTGTGAGCCCGCTGTTGGGTAGGGACCGTCTCTATATGTTGCCAACTTGTACTTCCCAGGCGCTTAGTACAGTGCTCTGCACACAGTAAGTGCTCAGTAAATACGATTGAATGAATGAATGAATGAAAGTAAGCGCTTAAAAATGCCAGTATTATTATTATTATTGCTATTATTATTGTATGTACCCTAGAGCTTAGGACAGTGCTTGGCACAAAGTGCTTAACAAATGCCATTATTATTATTGTATCCACCCCAGCGCTTAGAACAGTGCTTGGCACATAGTAAGCACTTAACAAATGCCATTATTACTATCATTATTATTATCATATCTACCCCAGTGCTTAGAACGGTGCTTGGCACATAGCGCTTAACAAATGCCATTATTATTATTGTAGCCACCCCAGCGCTTAGAACAGTGCTTGGCACATAGTAAGCACTTAACAAATGCCATTATTACTATCATTATTATTATCATATCTACCCCAGTGCTTAGAACGGTGCTTGGCACATAGCGCTTAACAAATGCCATTATTATTATCATATCTACCTCAGTGCTTAGAACGGTGCTTGGCACATAGCGCTTAACAAATGCCATTATTACTATCATTATTATTATCATATCTACCCCAGCGCTTAGAACGGTGCTTGGCACATAGCGCTTAACAAATGCCATTATTATTACTGTATCTACCCCAGTGCTTAGAACAGTGCGTGGCACAAAGTAAGCACTTAACAAATGCCATTATTATTATTATTATTATTGTATCTACCCCAGCCCTTAGAACGGTGCTTGGCACATAGCGCTTAACAAATGCCATTATTATTACTGTATCTACCCCAGTGCTTAGAACAAAGTAAGCACTTAACAAATGCCATTATTATTATTATTGTATCTACCCCAGCCCTTAGAATGGTGCTTGGCACATAGTGCTTAACAAATGCCATTACTATTATTATTATTAATTATTATTATTATTATTATTATTATTATTATTAGTGCTTACCATCATTATTATTATATATGGGTAAGGCGGGATGGTCCCTTAATAGTCCGAGGGGGGCGACTAATTTGGCGACCGCTCTTACGCCTCCCGGGTGGTAACTTATGTCATCAGTCCAGGGCTCCGCACACAATGAGCGCTCACTAAATACGACTGAATGAATGAATGACTGAATGAATGAATGAATGACTGAATGGGAGGGAGCCAGCCAGCCCGGGCTTGGGAGTCCCGAGGTCGTGGGTTCAAATCCCGGCTCCGCCACTGGTCAACTGGGTGACTTTGGGCAAGTCAGTTCACTGCCCTGGGCCCCAGTGACCACATCTGGAAAACGGGGAGGAAGACCGGGAGCCCCACGTGGGGACACCCTGGTCACGTGGTAGCTACCGCAGCGCTTAGAACAGGGGTTGGCACATAGTAAGCGCTTAACAGACACCATTATTATTATGATGATGATTATTATTAGTAGATGGCCCCCCTCTTCCTCCTCCCCTCCTCCTTCTCGTCCCCCTTCCCCTCCTCTCCTTCTTCCTCCCCCTCTCCTCCTCTCTTCTCTCCTTTTTCCTCCTGCCCCCTCCCCTTCTTCCTCCTCCTCCTCCTTCTCCTTCTCGTCCCCCTTCCCCTCCTCTCCTCCTCCCCCTCCCCTTCTTCCTCCTCCTCCTCCTCCTTCTCGTCCCCCTTCCCCTCCTCTCCTCCTCCCCCTCCTCCTCTCTCCTTTTTCCTCCTCCCCCCTCCCCTTCTTCCTCCTCCCCTTCCTCCCCTCCTCCTTCTCGTCCCCCTTCCCCCCTCTCCTTCTTCCTCCCCCTCTCCTCCTCCTCCTCCTCTCTTCTCTCCTTTTTCCTCCTCCCTCCTCCCCCTTCTTCTTCCTCCTCCTCCTCCCCCCTTCCTTTTCTTCCTTCCCCTCCTCCTCTCCCCCTTCTGCCTCCTCTTCCCCTCCCTCCTCTCCTTCCTCCCCCCTCTTCCTCCTCCCCTTCATCCACCCCTTCCCCTCCTCCCTCCTCCTCCCCTTCTTCCCCCCCCTTCCCCTCCTCCTCCTCCTCCCCTCTTCTTCCTCCTTCTCTTCCCCTCCTCCTCCCCTCCTTCCCCTCCTCCCGGCCCTCCCTCCTCCCTCCCCCTCCCCGTCCCGGGGGCGTCAGTGCGGGCCCGGCCGCATCCCGCCGGTGCCGGTGCCGGTGCCGGGGCCGGCCCCTCCCGGCCCGGCGGTGCGGCTTTCCCGGAGGCGCGAATTTCGCCCCGGTCCCTGAGCGCATCCCTTTTCCTCCTCCGTCCCCCTTGGCTCTTCCCCCTTCCCCCTTCCCCCTTCCCCGCTCTCCCCTCCTTCCCCGTCCTCCCCGCTGCCGCCGTAGGTCCCTTTCTCCGTTCCCCCCCGGTGCCCCCCCCCGCCCCCCCCCCTGCCCTCGGGGGGCTCCCGGCCGCCCTGCAGCGGCTCCGGCCCGGGAACAGGAGGGAGGGAGGCGGGCGGACGGACACAGGGCGACGAGCAGGCACAGCGGGAATCCCAGGCGTGTTGCCGCGGAGCAGGTAGGGCGCGTTCGGTTCCGTTGGGTGTCCCGTCCCCCCCCCCACCGCGGCGGAATGGGGGGGGGCACCGCCCAGCGGAGGGGGCGGGCGGTCAGTCATTCATTCATCCATTCGGGCGGGCGGGGGGGGGGGGCGGCTTTACCGACCGCCTGCCCTGCGTCGAGCACTGGGCTAAGCGCTGGGGACCCCGGCCACCCGGAGGCACGGGCCCCAGCCGCTCAGTCAGTCGGCTTTACTGAGCGCTCAGTGTGTGCGGAGCGCTGGGCTAAGCGCTGGGGACACCGGCCACCCGGAGAGACGGTCCCTAGTCAGTCAGTCATTCAGTCGGCTTTACTGAGCGCTTAGTGCGCGCGGAGCGCTGGGCTAAGCGCTGGGGACCCCGGCCACCCGGAGAGACGGGCCCTAGTCAGTCATTCAGTCGGCTTTACTGAGCGCTCAGTGCGTGCGGGGCGCTGGGCTAAGCGCTTGGGACACCGGCCACCCAGAGAGACGGGCCCTACTCATTCATTCAATCGGCTTTACTGAGCGCTTGCTGTGTGCGCGGACCACTGGGCTAAGCGCTTGGGACACCGGCCACCTAGAGAGACGGTCCCTAGTCATTCATTCATTCAATCGGCTTTATTGAGCGCTTACCGTGCGCGGAGCACTGGGCTAAGCGCTTGGAAGTGCAAATCGGCAACCTAGAGACGGTCCCTAGTCATTCATTCAGTCGTCTTTACTGAGCGCTTACTGTGTGCGGAGCACTGGGCTAATCGCTTGGGACACCGGCGACCTAGAGAGACGGTTCCTAGTCATTCATTCAACCATTCGTCTTTATTGAGCGCTTACTGTGCGCGGAGCACTGGGCTAAGCGCTTGGAAGTGCAAATCGGCAACCTAGAGACGGTCCCTAGTCATTCATTCATTCAGTCGTCTTTACTGAGCGCTTAGTGTGTGCGGGGCACTGGGCTAAGCGCTTGGGACACCGGCCACCTAGAGAGACGGTCCCTAGTCAGTCATTCATTCATTCATTCAGTCGGCTTTATTGAGCGCTTACCGTGCGCGGAGCACTGGGCTAAGCGCTTGGGAAGTGCAAATCGGCAACCTAGAGAGACGGTCCCTATTCATTCATTCATTCATTCAGTCAGTCAGTCAGTCAGTCGTCTTTATTGAGCGCTTAGTGTGTGCAGAGCACTGGGCTATGCGCTTGGAAGGGCAAATCGGCAACCTGGAGAGACGGTCCCTATTCATTCATTCAGCCAGTCAGTCTTTATTGAGCTCGTACAGTGTGCAGAGCACTGTACTAAGCGCTGGGGAAATACAGAGCGGCAGCCTTAGAGAGACGGTCTCCATTCATTCATTCGTCTTTATTGAAGGCTGACTGTGCGCGGAGCACTGGGCTAAGCGCTTGGGAAGTGCAAATCGGAAACCTAGAGAGACGGTCCCTACTCATTCATTCAGTCGGCTTTACTGAGCGCTTACTGTGTGCAGAGCACTGGGCTAAGAGCTTGGGAAGTGCAAATCGGAAACCTAGAGAGACGGTCCCTATTCATTCATTCATTCATTCAGTCAGTCAGTCAGTCAGTCGTCTTTATTGAGCGCTTAGTGTGTGCAGAGCACTGGGCTATGCGCTTGGAAGGGCAAATCGGCAACCTGGAGAGACGGTCCCTATTCATTCATTCAGTCAGTCAGTCTTTATTGAGCTCGTACAGTGCGCAGAGCACTGTACTAAGCGCTGGGGAAATACAGAGCGGCAGCCTTAGAGAGCCGGTCTCCATTCATTCATTCGTCTTTATTGAAGGCTGACTGTGCGCGGAGCACTGGGCTAAGCGCTTTGGAAGTGCAAATCGGCAACCTAGAGAGACGGTCCCTATTCAGTCATTCATTCATTCATTCAGTCAGTCAGTCAGTCAGTCAGTCAGTCGTCTTTATTGAGCGCTTAGTGTGTGCAGAGCACTGGGCTATGCGCTTGGAAGGGCAAATCGGCCACCTGGAGAGACGGTCCCTATTCATTCATTCAGTCAGTCAGTCTTTATTGAGCTCGTACAGTGCGCAGAGCACTGTACTAAGCGCTGGGGAAATACAGAGCGGCAGCCTTAGAGAGCCGGTCTCCATTCATTCATTCGTCTTTATTGAAGGCTGACTGTGCGCGGAGCACTGGGCTAAGCGCTTGGGAAGTGCAAATCGGAAACCTAGAGAGACGGTCCCTACTCATTCATTCAGTCGGCTTTACTGAGCGCTTACTGTGTGCAGAGCACTGGGCTAAGCGCTTGGGAAGTGCAAATCGGAAACCTAGAGAGACGGTCCCCATTCATTCATTCATTCTGTCTTTATTGAGTTCGTACAGTGTGCAGAGCACTGTACTAACCGCTGGGGAAATGCAAAGCGGCAACCTAGAGAGACGGTCCTAATTCATTCATTCATTCCTTCAATCGTCTTTATTGAGCGCCTACTGTGCGCGGAGCACTGTGCTAAGCGCTTGGGAAGTGCAAATCGGCAACCTAGAGAGACGGTCCTAATTCATTCATTCATTCCTTCAATCGTCTTTATTGAGCGCCTACTGTGCGCGGAGCACTGTGCTAAGCGCTTGGGAAGTGCAAATCGGCAACCTGGAGAGATGGTCCCTATTCATTCATTCATTCAGTCGTCTTTTTTGAGCTCGTACAGTGTGCAGAGCACTGTACTAAGCGCTGGGGAAATACAAAGCGGCAACCTAGAGAGACGGTCCTCATTCATTCATTCCTTCAATCGTCTTTATTGAGCGCCTACTGTGCGCGGAGCACTGGGCTAAGCGCTTGGGAAGTGCAAATCGGCAACCTAGAGAGACGGTCCCTATTCATTCATTCATTCATTCAGTCGTCTTTATTGAGCGCTTACTGTGTGCAGAGCATCGTACTAAGCGCTTGGAAGTGCATATCGGCAACCTGGAGAGACGGTCCCTATTCATTCATTCATTCAGCCGTCTTTATTGAGCACTTACTGTGTGCAGAGCACTGTGCTAAGCGCTTGAGAAGTGCAAATCGGCAACCTTAGAGAGACGGTCCCTATTCATTCATTCATTCAGTCAGTCATCTTTATTGAGCGCTTACCGTGTGCAGAGCACTGTACTAAGCGCTTGGGAAGTGCAAATCGGCAACCTTAGAGAGACGGTCCCCATTCATTCATTCATTCATCTTTATTGAGCGCTTACCGTGTGCAGAGCACCGTACTAAGCGCTTGGGAAGTGCAAATCGGCAACCTTAGAGAGACGGTCCCTATTCACTCATTCATTCATTCAATCGTCTTTATTGAGCGCTTACTGTGTGCAGAGCACTGGGCTAAGCGCTTGGGAAGTACAAATCTTGGCAACATAGAGAGGGTCCCTATTCATTCATTCATTCAGTCAGTCGTCTTTATTGAGCGCTTACTGTGCGTGGAGCACTGGACTAAGCTTGCGACACTGGCGACCTAGAGAGACGGTCCCTATCATTCATTCATTCAGTCGGATTTATTGAGCACTTACTGCGTGCAGAGCACTGGGCTAAGCACTTGGAGCTTTGCACATAGTAAGCGCTTAACAAATACCATTATTATTATTATTATTAAGTGCAAATCAGCAGCCTAGAGAGACGGTCCCTATTCATTCATTCATTCTGTCGTCTTTATTCATTCATTCAATCATATTTATTGAGCGCTTACCGTGTGCGGAGCACTGGACTAAGCGTTTGGGAGAGTACAAATTGGCAGCCTAGAGAGATGGTCCCTATTCATTCATTCATTCATTCATTCAGTCGTCTTTATTGAGCATTTACTGTGTGCGGAGCACTGGACTAAGCGCTTGGACAGTGCAAATCGGCAACCTGGAGATATGGTCCCTATTCATTCATTTAATCGGATTTATTGAACACCCTACTGTGTGCAGAGCACTGGACTAAGCGCTTGGGAAGTACAACTCGGCAACCTAAAGAGACGGTCCCTACCAGACAGAGAGGCACCGTGGCTCACTGGAAAGAGCCCGAGCTTTGGAGTCAGAGGTCATGGGTTCAAATCCCGGCTCTGCCAATTGTCAGCTGTGGGACTTTGGGCAAGTCACTTCACTTCTCTGGGCCTCAGTGGCCTCATCTGGAAAATGGGGATGAAGACCGTGAGCCCCCCTGGGTGACAACCTGATCACCTTGGAACCTCCCCAGCGCTTAGAACAGTGCACATAGTAAGCGCTTAATAAACGCCATTATTATTATTATTACCCAACAACGGGCTCCCAATCTAGAAAGGGGCTCCCCTCCCCTCTAGAAAGTTTCCTGTCGATGGGGGTTTATTCATTCAATCGTATTTATTGAGCGCCTACTGTGTGCAGAGCACTGTAATAAGCGCTTGGGAAGTAGAAATGGGCCACAGTTTACTTCCTACTGCTGTGTGCAGGGCGGGGCCGGCCCGTAGTGGGCCACACTGGGCCACACTGGGTAGGGACCGTCTCTATATGTTGCCAATTTGTACTTCCCAAGCGCTTAGTACAGTGCTCTACACATAGTAAGCGCTCAATAAATACGATTGATGATGACGATGGGCCACACTGGGCCGCCTCGCGGCCTCTCCGGGAGCCCACGTGCGTGGCTCGCGCAGCCGCCCCCCCCCCTCCCTCCCGCCCGGCCGCCGACGCACCCCATTGGCTGGATTCCCCGGCTCCCGCTAGCTGATTGGCTGAACGCACTCCCCCTTTGCCCCCCCTCCCGGCCGTGGTGGAGCCTTGTTGCCATTCATTCATTCATTCACTCGTATTTACTGAGCGCTTACTGTGTGCAGAGCACTGTGCTTAGTACAGTGCAAGCGCTTAGTACAGTGCTCTGCACACAGTAAGCGCTCAATAAATGCGATTGATGTTGTGCTGAGCGCTTGGGAAGTACAAGTTAGCAACGTATAGAGACGGTCCCTACCCAACAGCAGGCTCACGGTCCCTGCCAATGCCAGGGACGCACATGGGGAGAGGTTCATTCATTCATTCATATTTATGGAGCGCTTACTGAGTGCCGAGCCCTGTAATAATGATAGTAATAATAATAATAATGATGATGGCATTTATTAAGCGCTTACTATGTGCAAAGCACTGTTCTAAGCACTGGGGTAGATAATAATAATAATAATAATAATAATAATAATAATAATAATAATAATAATAGCATTTGTTAAGCACTTACTATGTGCAAAGCACTGTTCTAAGCACTGGGGAGGATACAAGGCGATCAGATTGTCCCGTGTGGGGCTCACAGTCTTAATCCCCATTTTACAGATGAGATCACTGAGGCACAGAGAAGCTAAGTGACTTGCCCAAGGTCACACAGCTGACCATTGGCAGAGCTGGGATTTGAACCCGTGACCTCTGACTCCAAAGCCCGTGCTCTTTCCACTGAGCCACGCTGCAAGATGATAAGGTTGTCCCACGGGGGGCTCACAGTCTTAATCCCCAGTTTACAGATGAGGGAACTGAGGCCTAAAGAAGTGAAGTGACTTGCCCAAAGTCACGCAGCTGACAATTGGCGGAGCCGGCGTTTGAACCCATGACCTCTGACTCCAAAGCCCGTGTACTAAGCGCTTGGGAAGTATAAAGCAGCAACATACAGAGACGGTCCCTACCCAACAGCGGGCTCAAAGGCTAGAAGGGGGAGACAGACAACAAAGCAGAACAGGCAGACAGGTGTCACTACCATCCGAATAAATAGAAGTATGCCCATCGTTAATAAAATGGCTAGAATACTACATAGGTACAAATGAAATCAATAGAGTAATAAATATGTATAAATATACACAAGTGCTGTGGGGAGGGGAAGGGGGTTGGGTAGAGGGGGGTGATGGGGAAGAGGAGGAGGAGAGGAAAAAGGGGGGGAATCAGGCTGGGAAGGCCTTGTTCATTCAGTCAGTCGTATTTATTGAGTGCTTACTGTGTGCAGAGCACTGGACAGACAACAGAACAAAACAAGTAGGTGTCAATACCATCCGAATAAATGGAATTATAGCTATATAGACATCATTAATAAAATAGAGTAATACATATGTACAAATAAGGTAGAGTAATAAATATGTACAAATATATACAAGTGCTGTGGGGAGGGGAAGGAGTGAATGCAGAGGGAGGGAGGGGGCGATGGGGAGGAGGAGGAGGAGGAGAGGAAAAAGGGGGGGCTCAGAATGGGAAGATCTTGTTTATTCATTCAATCGTATTTATTGAGCGCTTACTGTGTGCAGAGCACTGGACTAAGCACTTGGCAAGTACAATTCGGCAACAGATAGAGACAGCTGATGGGGGAACTAAAGGGGAGAGGATACTGTCTCTCCCCGCACTTTCCTCCCATCCCTTCAATTCAACTCCCCACCTTCAGCCACCTCCCTCCAGCCCTTTATCTGCTTTCTGTCTTTCTCTTGCCTCCCTCTCACCCGTTTTTACCGCCAAGGACGGTGACAGCCGGTTGCTTTTCACAGTTGTTATTATCGTAATTGGACCGTGAGAGGCGACAAATTCAAGACCCGAAGCGAGGACGAGGGTGGATGTGAGGAGGACGCCAACCACGCTGCTCCTCGTTGATCATTTATTCATTCCAGTCAGTTCATTCAATCGTGTTTGTGGAGCACTTACTGGGCGCAGAGCGCTGTACTGAGCGCTTGGGAAAGTACAATGCAGCAATAAAGGGAGACACAAGAAGCTCACAGGCCTTCGTGGTCATTGTTGGAAACAGAGTGGTCCGCCGATGGACCGCTTTTCTTACTCATGGAGCTCTTCATGATCTTACTCAGTGGAAGGGTGGTGGTATTGGGATGGAACTCATGTTTTTGAAGATGCACTGGTGAACTAAGGTGTTGTGTAAAAGTAGCTTGGTTTGGGGATGGCCTGTGGAGCTCAGGGAGGAGAGTGACAAAAGGTTGCCCCAGTGACTGTGAAAATAGGAGAAGGGAAAAAGTTATGGGTTAATTAAAGAGGCGATGGAGATAGGTGTGTTAGGGAAAGACCAGAGAGGGTCATCTATATAGTGTGTAGTGAAAGAGGGAACGCTTGTTCTAGAGAGCTTCTGGGAATATTTGTGTGATGGAGAGCTCTAGGAGTTAAGGGAGTCATTTGGGGAAACACCCATTCCTTTCCAACATTCGTTCAGCGTTGCCTCCCCTATAATCGGAGGTATCGTAATGCGGTGATGCAAAGCTCTCGCTGCTTTTGAAAATAATTCACTGTTCCGTCACACAGATTTCTGAATGGTGTGACTAAGGAAATGCCTGGTGATTAAATGTTATGGTGCGTTTGAAATAAAATAGAGGGTAATGGATGTGATTTACATAAAATTCCCCCTAAATACCTTTTCAAAGGTTTTAGTTAAAAGTCTCTGTAGACATATGTACCTAGTCATGTAAATATATATGGTAATGCTTTCATGCTTTATTTTTAGATACGAATGCCTCGTATTACCTACCAGATTTTAATGGCTTCAGGGTATTCTGATGATGCTCTAATCATCTCCAAAGTAGTGTATCTGCATCTAGGAATTATATTAAAATCCTTATCTTTAGAAGTCATGCATTCAGTCTAGAACCAGCTGCAACTAACGCAAGTTAATATTGACAATTGTGTATTAGTTACTCTGTTGTAAGCGTATGTAATGTGTAATCGTAGGATAGCACAAGCCAAGCATGATTGCTCTCCCCCCGAGGAATCCATTTCAAGACAAAATCTGTATTGTGCGAGGGTACTCCAGGGAGGACAAATCAGTTATTTTTCAAATCTGATAGTTGAAATGAGAGGTAAAAACGTCTGCACACTCTTTTTATGGTATTTGTTAAGCGTTTACCACGTGCCAGGCACTATATTAAGCGCCGGGGAAGATACAAGCTGATCAGGTTGGACACAGTCCCTGTCCCACATGGGGCTCACAGTCTTAATCCCTATTTTACGGGTGAAGGAATTGAGGCACAGGGAAGTGAAGCGATTCTTCCAAGGTCATACAGTAGACAGATGGCAGAGCTGGATTAGAACCCAGGTCCTTCTGACTCCCAAGCCTGTGGTCTATCCACTTGGGCACGTCGCTTCTCATTCTTGCCTGCCTCTGTGATATTATGCCTTGTAAGAATGCGCTGCCTTCCCCCTCGCTGGTTGCATCTTTTTTTCCTGTCAGAACATACCGGGCAGGGTGGAGGGAATGTAAGTAGGATTACACTAACCACTCACACTAGAATCACTTCTTTTCCACAAGCTCTCGGTCTCCAGAGTCTTCAGATACTGGACCGAGGCCATTCTTTCATTTACGGTAGGAGACTTCAGTCATCCTTGTGGACGACATGTTAAAATACTTTGGATGGCTCTGAAGGAAGATGGTGGGGCTTCTTTGAATTCCTTTTTCTTTTTCCCAATCCTCTCCCAAAATTTGATTTCGTTGACAGATTGGGAATTATCACCGTTGTGGACCTTTGTGAGCGTAAAGTTCTGCAATGCCCCAGTTAAAGTGCTCGTAATTGGTTCCCCGGAAATAAAGTAATAACTTGAAAGAGCCCTTGTGATCATCAATCAGTGGAATTTATTGAGCTCTTACTATCAATCAATCAATCAATCATATTTATTGAGCGCTTACTATGTGCAGAGCACTGTACTAAGCGCTTGGGAAGTACAAATTGGCAACAATTTGTTACTACGTAACAAATTTCTTACTATGTGCAGAGTACTGTGTTAAGGGCTTAGGAGAGTACAGTACAACAAAGTTAGCGGACACGTTCCCTACCCACAAAGAGCTTGCAGTCTAGTGGGGGACAGACATTAATAAAAATAAATAATTATTGCTTTTCACAGACATTAATATAAATACATAATTTACGATATATAATTTAAAGGTGTACGTAAGTGCTGTGGGGTTGAGGGTGGGGCGAATATCAAATGCTCAAATGTCACAGATCCAAGTATATAGATGACACAGAAGGGAGAGGAAGTCCATCAGAACACTGTACTAAGCGCTTGGGAGAGTTGGTAGACATGTTCCCTGGCCACAACAAGCTTGCAGTTTAGAGGGGCGATAAGGAGGACTTAATCAGGGGAGGCCTCTTGGAGGAGATGTGACCTTAAAAATGCTCTGAAGGTGGGGATGGGGGTGGTCTGGCATATATGGAGGGAGAAGGAGTCCCAGACTAGGGGGAGGACGTGAGAAATGGGTCAACGGGGAGAGAGATGAGATAGGGGCAGAGTGAGTAAACTGGTCCTAGAGGAGCAGAGTGTGCTGGCACTGAATTTATTTAGCACTTACTGTGTGCAGAGCACTGTACTAAGTGCTTGGGAAGTCCAAGTAGGTAACATATAGAGACGGTCCCTACCCAACAACGGGCTCACAGTCTAGAAGGGGGAGACAGACCACAAAACAAAACATGTAGACAGGCGTCAGAATGATCAGAACAAATAGAATTAAAGCTACGTGCACATCATTAACAAAATAAATAGTAAATATGTAGTAGGCCTCTTGTCTGCTGTGTGGCCTTGGGCAAGTCACTTCACCGCTCTTTGCCTCTGGGGAGTCATTCATTCAATCATATTATTAATAATAATGATAGCATTTATTAAGTGCTTACTGTGTGCAAAGCACTGTTCTAAGCGCTGGGGAGTTTACAAGGTGATCAGGTTGTCCCACGGGGGGCTCACAGTCTTCATCCCCATTTTACAGATGAGGGAACTGAGGCACACATCTGGTATTTATTATTATTATTATTACTACTACTACTACTAATAATAATAATGGCATTTATTAAGCACCTACAATGTGCAAAGCACTGTTCTAAACGCTGGCGAGGTTACAAGGTGATCAAGTTGTCCCACCGGGGGCTCACAGTCCCCATTTTACAGATGAGGGAACTGAGGCACAGAGAAGTCAAGTGACTTGCCCAAAGTCAAACAGCTGACAATTGGTGGAGCCGGGATTTGAACTCATGACCTCTGACTCCAAAGCCCGGGCTCTTTCCACTGAGCCACGCTGCTTCTCACTCTTACTGTGTGCAGAGCACTATACTAAGCACTTGGGAAAGTACAATACAACAATAAACAGTGACATTATCTGCCTGATTAAGACTCTGAGCCCCATGCTGGGCAGGGACTGTGTCCATCCCAGTGCTTAGTACAGTGCTTGGCACATAGAAAGTGCTTAACAGATACCACAGTTATTATCATTAGTATTATTACCATTATCTTATCAGTGGAGTAAGGTAGGGTGGGGCGATGAAAGGTGATGGTATGGAGTCTCTGACGCAGAAGTGGATGAGCATTGTAATGTGAATCACATTACTGTAATACAGTCTCAAGATCCAAAACACTGACAAAATGTGAGTACACTAAAAACAGTGATAAAAATGCAATAAATAGTTATGTGACCAAACAGCTGTATCAATCAATCATATTTATTGAGCTCTTACTGTGTCCAGAGCACTGTACTAAGTTCTTGGGAGAGCACAATACAACAGAATTAGCAGACACATTCCCTGCCCACAATGAACTTAATTATAACAATGGTGGTATTAGTTAAACACTTACTATGTCGCAGGCACTGTACTAAGTGCTAGGCTGGATACAAGCAAATCAGGTTGGACCACAGTCCCTGTCCCACGTGGGGATAACAGTTTCAATATCCATTTTACAGATGAGATAACTTATGCCTAGAGAAGTGAAGTGAGTTCATTCATTCATTCAATCCTATTTATTGAGCACTTACTGTGTGCAGAGCCCTGTACTAACTGCTTGGAAAGTACAATTGGGTCACAGATAGAGACGGCCCCTACCCAACAATGGGCTAACAATCTAGAAGGGGGAGACAGACAACAAAACAAAACAAGTAGACAGGTGTCTATACCATCAAAATAGATATATGCACATCATTAATAAAATAAATAGAGTGATAAATATGTACAAATATACACAAAGTGCCGTGGGGAGGGGAAGGGGGACGGGCAGAAGGAGGGAGTGGAGGTGTCACATAGCAAAGAAGTGGAGCTGGGATTAGAACCCATGGTCTTCTGCCTCTCCCAGGCCCATACTCCACTACGCTATGCTACTGCTTCTAATGCTTACAGTCTAGAGGGGGAGGCAGACATTAATAGTAATAAATAATTTATAATTTATAATATAATGTAAAGATCACTCATCATGTCCCGACTGCATCAGCCTCCTTTCTGATCTCCCATCCTCCTGTCTCTCCCTGCTTCAGTCTATACTTCACTCTGCTGCCTGGATTATCTTAGTACAGAAACACTCTGGGCATGTCACTCTCCTCCTCAAAAATCTCCAGTGGTTGCCTATCAACCTTTCTACCAAGCAAAAATTCCTCACTATTGGCTTTAAAGCTCTCCCTCACCTCACCTCCTCCTACCTCACCTCCCTTCTCTCCTTCTCCAGCCCAGCCTGCACCCTCCGCTCCTCTTCCGCCAACCTCCTCACTGTTCCTTGTTCTCTCCTGTCCCTCACCTCCTCCAGGAGGCCTTCCCAGACTGAGCCCCCCTTTTCCTCTGTTCCTCCTTCCCTCCCCATCGCCTCTGCTCTACCCCCCATCCCCGCCCCATGGCACTTGCGAATATATGTACGTTTTTATTATTCTATTTATTTTATTAATGATGTGTATAATATCTATAATTCTGTCTATTTGCATTGATGCTATTGATGCCTGTCCACTTGTTTTGTTTTGTTGTCTGTCTTCCCCCTTCTAGACTGTGAGCCTGTTGGGCAGGGATTGTCTCTATTTGTTGCTGAATTGTACATAGTAAGCTCTGCACACAGTAAGCTCTCAATAAATATGAGTGAATGAATAAGTACCCTAAGTGCTGTGGGGTTGGAAGTGGGGCAGATATCAAATGTCCAAAGGTCACACTGATGTGCATAGACAACACAGAAGGGAGAGCAAGCTGGGAAAAGAGGACTTAATTGGGAAGGCCTCTTGAAGGAGATGTGACCTAAACGTACCATCAATGTGATTTTGAATATAGGTTTGTTTTTAATACGTGCATGTGCACAGTTTTAATTTCCAAAATGTTATCTTTCACACTGTTAGTTAAATGCCTGAACTTCAGATCTACCATTACCAAAGATATGTCATTATTAATGATAAATTGGAATGAGTTGTAATAACGATTTGTCAGTCAAAATACCTTAAAGGTTTAGGGAGAGAGGAAAGGAGGAGCTTATGCCAAAGTAAACTTTGCAGCGATCCATTAATGCCATCATGAAAATGAGCTCAAAAAAGCGTGTGATTAAAAGGGATTGACTGATTTCATGTACCTCAATGGGTTTGGGCTCATTCATTCATTCATTCATTCAATCGTATTTATTGAGCTCTTACTGTGTGCAGAGCACTGTACTAAGCACTTAGGAAGTACAAGTTGGCAACATATAGAGATGGTCCCTCCCCGACAACGGGCTCACAGTCTAGAAGGGGGAGATCAGTTCAAGGCAGGTAATAATGATAATAATTGCGGTATTCGTTAAGTGCTTACTGTGTGCCAGGCACTGTACTAAGTGCTGGGTTGGATACAAGCACATTGGGTTGCGCACACCCATGTGGGGCTCACAGTCTCAATCCCCATGGTACAGATGAGGTAACTGAGACCCAGAGAAGTGAAATAACTTGCCCAAGTTCACACAGCGGACAGGTGGCAGAGCCGGGATTGGAACCCATGACTTTCTGAGTACTGGGCCCTATCCACTAGGCCATGTTTCTTCCCACTAAGCTGTGTTGCTTCGTGTCGACTTATTTTTGAGTACGTATCTCTGATTTGACGGTTATTTTGCAGGAGGGCTGGTGGCCGGCCTCAGCGTGGCTTTGCTCCAGCACTTTGGCCCAGTTAGGGACTGTGTGCCCGCCCGAGAGGTGGTGTCACCTCTCCCCACCTCCAGTCCCTTGCTCTCTGATGGCCGAAGCTCTGCCTCTCCCACTTTCACACTCTCGCCTTAGTCTGTGGCCCTGGACTGCATGCCCGGCGTTAACCTGGGTAACGTCACTTATCTCTTCCTTGTTGGCCACCCTTAATGCCTGAGAATATGGGAAGAGCAAGTTGGAAGAGGACCAAAAGTCCTAACAAACTCCAGGTATGGGCTGGGCTGAAGAGAGGAAGAGTTTGCTTGAGTCCTTCAACACCATTCATTCATTCAGTCATATTTATTGAATGCTTACTGTGTGCAGAGCACTGTACTAAGCGCTTGCGAAGTACAAGTTGGCAACATATAGAGACGGTCCGTACCCGACAACGGGCTCACAGTCTAGAAGGGGGAGACAGACAACAGTGTAAAACATGTGGACAGGTGTCAAGTCGTCAGAACAAATAGAATTAAAGCTAGATGCACATCATTAACAAAATAAATAGAATAGTAAATATGTACAAGTAAAATAAATAGAGGAATAAATCTGTACAAACATATATACAGGTGCTGTGGGGAGGGGAAGGAGGTAGGGCGGGGGGATGGAGAGGAGGAGAGGAAAAAGGGGGCTCAGTCTGGGAAGGCCTCTTGGAGGAGGTGAGCTCTCAGTAGGGCTTTGAAGGGAGGAAGAGCGGATGTATGGAGGGAGGGCATTCCAGGCCAGGGGGAGGATGTGGGCCGGGGGTCGACGGCGGGACAGGCGAGAACGAGGTACAGTGAGGTACAGCGAGGTACACTACCCCCCCTCAACCCATCTTGAAAGCTTGCTCACTGGCTCTTGGCTCCTCATTCCCCTCTAACCACAACACCCGCTTGCCATTCTGTCCAAAGTTTTAAAAATTCTCCCTTCATATGTAGTGGCCATTTATTAAAAGGGCCCTTTTAGCCATGGATGATAAGGGTAAAATTGGACAAAAAATTTTTATGTTTAAAAAAAAAAAACCCTAAAAACTTTCCTATTAATAACCCAAGCCATCAATGCCTATCTTTTTTGTTACAGTTCACTTCCTATATGAGTAACTTGCATTACGGTAAAGTGTGGGGAGATTCTTTGTCGGACCGGGGCAGTCAAAGGTGAAATTGCTTGAAGTGTGGCTTTAAAGTGTAGCAAAATGCAAGGCAGTACTGTTTTTCTTAAAAGAAAGAAGGCAGTATGACCTCGTCTATAGAGCACGGGACTGTGAGTCAGGAGACCTGCATCCTAGTCCTGTCTTTGCCGCTCGTCTGCTGCGTGACTTGGGCAAGTCATTAAATTTCCCTGTTTTTTCATCTGTAAAATGAGGATTAAATGCGTAAATTAAATATTCTCCCTCTCAATCAATCAATCAATGAATCAGTGATATTTATTGAGCCCCTGGGAGAGTGCAGTACAACAGAATTAATGGACATGGTCTGTACCCATTCCAAGCTTACAGTCTAGAGGATTGAATGCCACTCTGACCCTCCGCCTCCCCGTCCACCCCACCTGGCCCCAGACACTACCCCCCTGGCCCCCCCCAGACTTTGTGCCTCAAGTGGGACAGGGTCTGTGCCTGATGTTATAATTTTACAATCTACCCCAGGATTTAGCACAGTGTAAGTGCTTTGTAAACAACATCATTTTATTACTAGAAAAGAAAAAGACTGAGTGGAGTTAAGTATTTTATTTAAAAAACAATAAAAATGTATCACAAAATTACTGTCATATTTCTTGGATATGATCAGTTTCTTTGCTGAAAGGAAGTGAAGCATTGTACTGTAAGCATTCAAAGTGAATTGGTAAGGTACTAAGTTTTATAATGAATAAAAGTTATAATTACTGTCAGTGTCATAATTAAAAATTATGACATAGATTTAGTGTCTACGGATGGCAAAATGTTAAATCCATCCCTGGGAATAGGCTCGATTTGCAAAAACTTTGTAATATTAGGTCAGACCCATCGGCAAATCTTTATCATTTTTGTCTTGCGATTGTCCAAAAGGTGGCCCTGTGTTTAACTATACAAAGCATTATCACTTTGGAACTGGGAAATAGATCACGGGATCAGACAGTAGTGTTTTGTTGCCTGGCAACCACCCACTGTGAATGGAAAACAAAATGCTAGCATCTGCGTCCTCATTTTGATTATCATATTTGAACTCAGTGAGGTAGATCTGTTAATCTCACGTTTTAGGTTGAAACTAGTTCTTTTCTGCCCTCTCTTATCTTTCTGGAGGATTTTAAGTACTTCTATTTAGTGACAGTAACTTTTATTATGTGACACGTAATGAAAGCTGATTTCACTTTTTTAATGACCAGCCTCATCTGCCTTAGGTAGGTTCCCTACTCCATTATTTATGATTTTTAAATTTTGCAAGTACTCTTTACATTGTACAAGCATCAGTGAAAACTTGAATTCCTTTAGGTACCGGAATACTTGCCTCTCACCTTATACCTGAATTTTCACAATTCCAAACAAACTGCTCTTGGTTATTAAAAGGTAGTGAAATTAGATTATTGGCTGGCATCTTTGAAATATCCCAAAACTACAATGCCACATAGACAGTGAAGGCCAGTTTTGAGAACGGATCAGAGTTGAGTAATCCTCCAAGAAGCTGCTATTGGATTGGAGCCTGGCTCATTGCTGGAGAAACATTCTACAATCTTGGAAAGTTTTTGACATCTGCCATTCTGAACGTGCTCTTGGAGATGAAATGAGAATTTCATTTGACTCACATGAACAAGTGTCAGCGAGAATGCCACAAATTTCATCTAACTCACCCTGAGCACGCCTTTTTTTCTTAATGGAATTTAAGCACTCAAGGACTGTTCTAAGCACCGTGGGAGATACAAGTTGGATACGTGTATGTACCATGTGGGGCTCATAGTCCTAATTCTCGTTTATCAGATGAGGTAACTGAAGCCCCAAAAAGTAAAGTGACTTGCCCAAGGTCACAAAGCAGACAAAGTGGCGGAGCCGGGACTAGAACCCAGGTCCTCTGCCTCTCAGGTCCGAGCTCTTTCCGTGCTTCTCCTCTCCTTGGTTTAGTCACCGTAAATCAAGAAAAGCAGGAATACTGTTATTCATTGATTCGTGTCTGTCAAGCAAATGGGATATGTATAGTGTACTCTTCAATACTGATCTTTGTCTGCCTTCCTATTTGTTTTCTTACAAAAGTTGCCTTTCTCAATGGAGGAAGAAGAATTTTAAGCCTATTAGAGTGGCTTCTACTGCGTCCTAATCCTCCTTGACTTCTCAGCTGGACAGAGTCAGTGAAGCCAAAGTTGGATGATGTTTCCAGGAGAAGGGAGTGGTCCACGGTTTTGAAGACAGCTGAGAGGTCAAGGAGGGTAAGGATGGAGTAGAGGTTGTTGGATTTGGCAAGAAGGAGATCACTGTTGACTTTTGAGAGGGCAGTTTCTGTGGAGTGAAGGAGACGGAAGTCAGATTGGAGGGGGTCAAGGAGAGAATTGGAGGAAAAGAATTTGAGACAATGGGTGTAGACACCTCGCTGAAGGAGTTTGTAGAGGAATGGTAGGAAGGGGATGGGGTAAAAACTGGAGGGAGTCATGGGGTCAAGGGAGGGGTTTTTTAGATTAGGGGAGACATGGGCATGTTTGAAAGCAGTGGAGAAGAAGCCGTCTGAGAGCGAATGGTTGAAGATGGCTGCTAGGGAGGGAAGAAGGGAGGGGGTGAGCATTTTGATAAGGTATGAAGGTTGGGTGTGCAGGTGGAGGGGGTGGATTTTCAGAGGAGTGAGGAAATCTCCTCTAGAGATACTGCTGGGAAGGATGGGAGAGTTGAAGAGGGGGAGAGACTGGAGAGGGGCAGGGGCGATTTTAGGGAGCTCACTCCTGATAGTGTCAATTTTCTTAATAAAGTAGTTGGCCAGCTCATTGAGGGCAAGGGATGGGGGAAGTGGAGGGGTGCGCGAGGAGGAAGTTAAATGTCTGGAACAGCCGTTAAGGACAATGGTCATGGGTGTGAAGAAGGGTGGAGAAATAGTTTTGCTGGGCAGTGGAGAGGGCGCAGATAAAGCAAGCAAGGACAAACGTGAAGTGGAAAGAATCAGCCTGATATTTAGATTTCTGCCAGCAACACTCCGCGGCACAAGCGCAAGAGCGACGGAGACAGAATGTTCAGGTGATCCAGTGTTGTGGGTTATTGGTATGTGAACTCGCTGTTGGCAGGGAAAGTGTCTGATGTTATATTGTGCTCACCCAAGTGAGCTTAGTACAGTGCTTAGCATGCAGTAAGCTCTCAATAAATACAATTAATAATAATAATGAAATCAGTGAAGGGATAGGGGAGTGACTGAGTTGAGTTCAGTAGAGAGGGTGGAGTTGGGTGCATCTGTTTGGTCCTCAAGGGAAGGTAGTTTGATTATGGAGGCTAAATGGGGTATGAAGAGTTCATTCATTCATTCATTCAGTCGTATTTATTGAGGGCTTACTGTGTGCAGAGCACTGTACTAAGCACTTGGGAATAATAATAATAATAATGATGGCATTTATTAAGTGCTTACTATGTGCAAAGCACTGTTCTAAGCTCTGGGGAGGTTACAAGGTGATCAGGTTGTCCCACGGGGGGCTCACAGTCCTAATCCCCATTTTACAGATGAGGTAACTGAGGCCCAGAGAAGTGAAGTGACTTGCCCAAAGTCACACAGCTGACAATTGGCAGAGCAGGGATTTGAACCCATGACCTCTGACTCCAAAGCCCGTGCTCTTTTCCATTGAGCCACACTGCTTCCCTACAGTACAAGTTGGCAACATATGAAGAGTTGAGAAAATTGGATGGGGTCCAGAGATCGGGAGTCTCTGTGGGGGAATAGTACAGATTTATGGGGAGGAGGTGTATGGAAGAGGAGGCAAGTGAGGAGGTTGTGGTGAGATAGAGGGATTTCAGAGTTGTTGAGGGTAGAGATTGTGCAGTGGTTACAGGTGATGAGATCGAGTGTATGTCCACATTGGTGAGTGGAGGAGATGGGGTATCAACTACCACCTCTGTGCGGATGATACCCAAATCTACATCTACAACCCTGATCTTTCTCCCTCTCTGCAGTCTTGCATCTCCTCTTGCCTTCAAGTCATCTCTACTTAGATGTCCTCCCGTCACCTCAAACTTAACATGTCCAAAATTGAACTCCTTATCTTCCCACTCAAATCCTGCCCTCCCCCTGACTTTCCCATCACTGTAGACGGCACCACCATCCGTCCTGCCTCGCTAGCCCATAACTTCGGTGATATTATTGACCCCTCCCTCTCGTTCAATCCACATACCGAGTACATCACTAAATCCTGTTGGTTCCACCTTCACAACACTGCTAAAGTCTGCCCTTTCCTCTCCATCCAAACTGCTACCACGTTAGTACAGTCACTCATTCTATCCCACCAGGATTACTGCCTCAACCTCCTTGCTGACCTCCCAGTCTTCTGACTCTTCCCATTCCAGTCCATACTTCACTCTGCTGCCCGGATCATTTTTATACAAAATCCTTCAGGACGTGTCACCCCATGTCTCAAAAAACTCCAGTGGTTGCCCATTCACCTCCGCATCAAACAAAAAACACCTCACCATTGGCTTTAAAGCACACCACAGGGTGATTTGTGGACAGGAAAGCTTGCCCCCTCCTACCTCATCTCGCCACTCTCTTTCTACAACCCAGCCCTCACACTTCGCTCCTCTGGTGCTAACCTTTTCATTGTGCCTTGATCTTGCCTGTCTTGCCACCGATGCCTAATCCATGTCCTGCCTCTGGCCTAGAATGCCCACCTTCCTCAAATCTGCCAGACAATTCCTCTCCCCCGCTTCAAATCGTAAAGAAGGCACATCTCCAAGAGGCCTTCTCAGACTAAATCCCCCACTTTGCTCTTCTCTCACTTCCTTCTGCATCAACCTGACATGTTCCCTTTGTTCTTTCCTCCTCCAAACACCACAGCACTTATGCACATATCTGATTTATTTATTTGTATTGATGTCTGTCTCCCCACCCTAGACTGTAAGGTCACTTTGGACAGGGAATGTGTCTTTTTAATGTTGTATTGTACTTTTCCAAACAGTACAGCGCTCTGCACACAGAAAGTGTTCAATAAATACGACTGAATGAATGAATGAGTGAATGAACAGCATTTGGCATTGTAGATCACCCCCTTTTCTCTGAAACATTATTGAATTTTGGCTTCACCGTCACTGTCCTCTCCTGGTTCTCCTATCTTTCTGGTCACAGTGTCTTTCACAAGTTCCTTCTCTGCTTCCCACCCTCTAAGCGTGGGAGTTGCTCAAGACTCAATTCTGGGTCCTCTTCTATTCCCCATCTATACTCATTCCCTTAGAGGATTCATTCGCTCCCATGGCTTCAACTACTGTCTCTAGGCAGATGATTCCCAAACCTTTCTGCAGTCTCACATTTCCTCCCGCCTTCTGGACATCTTTACTTGGATGCCTTGCCGACACTTCAAACTTGGCATGTCCAAAACAGAACATCTCATCTTCCCACCCGAATCTTGTCTCTCGCCTATCGTCCCCGCCATGCTCCCTGTCTCACAAGCCCGTAACCTTGGCATTATCTTCGACTAATCCCCCCTATTCAACCCACATATTCAGTGTCACCAAATCCTGAATGAGAAGCAGCGTAGCCTAGTGGAAAGAGCCCAGGCCTGAGAGTCAGAGGAACTGGTTTCTAGTCCTTGCTCTGCCACTCGTCTGCTGGGTTACCTTGGGCAAGTCACTTCACTTCTCTGTGCCTCAGTAATCTCATCTGTAAAGTCGGGATTAAGACGGTGAGCCCCATGTGGGACATGGACTGTGTCCAAAGTGCTTATCTTGCACCTACCCCAGCAATATGCCTGGCACATAGTAAGCGCTGAATGACTACCATTAAAAAACCCAAAGTTCTACCTTCACTATACCGCTAAAACGTGTTCTTTGCTCTCCATCCAAAGTGGTACTATGTTGCCATTGGTATTTACCCCACTCTCAGCTCCACAGCATCTATGTATATATCCATATAGACCGTCAGCTCGTAACGGACAGGGACTGTGTCTACCAACTCCATCGCACTGTACTCTCCCAAATGTTTGGTACAGTGCCCTTCAGACAGTAAGTGCTTAATGAATACCATTAATTGATTGATTGATCCAAGTACTTATAGCCCACCTTGATTACTACATCAGTCTCCCCACTGACCTCCTTGTCTCCTGTCTCTCCGCTCCCTTGTTCACAATTCACTCTGCTGCCCATATCATTTTTCTAAACAAAGATTCAGTCCATGTCTTCCCTCTCCTCAAGAACCTCCAGTGGTGACCTCTCTACTTCTGCATCAGACAAAAACTCCTTACCATTGGCTTTAAAGAATTCAGTCAGCGCTCCTCCTCCTACCTTGCTTTGCTGATTTCTTACCACAACCCAGCCTGCACACTTCGCTAATTCCAAGGTCAGTCTACTAACGGTACCTTGATTTTTGTCTGTCTCACTGCCCATCCCTTGCCCACATCCTCCCCCGGCCTGTAAGTCACTCCCCACCTTCAGAGCCTTATGAAAATCACATCTTCCAGAGATCTTCCCTGACTCAGCCCTCATTCATTCATTCATTCATTCATTCATTCATTCATTCAATCGTATTTATTGAGCGCTTACTGTGTGCAGAGCACTGTACTAAGTGCTTGGGAAGTATGGCATGATGGATAGAGCCCAGGCTTGGGAGTCAGGAGGTCATGGGTTCTAATACTGGCTCTGCCACTTGTCTGCTGTGTGACCTTAGGCAAGTCACTTCACTTCTCCATGCCTCAGTTACCTCATCTGTAAAATGGGGATTGAGACTGTGAGCCCCACATAGGGCAGGGACTGTGTCCAACCTGATTGCTTATATTCACCCCAGTGCTCAGTACGGTGCCTGGTACATAGTAAGAGCTTAACAAATACCATAATTATTATTATTATTGTTATTCCTCTATCCCCTCTCCTTTATGCATCACCTGTGCATTTTCTTCAAATGCCCTTGAGTCGTTTCTGACCCACAGCAGCTCCATGGACTCATCCTCCTCAGAACCTTCTGGAATTGTGTACCCATAGACTTTTCTTGGTAACGATATGGAAGTGGTTTACCATCACCACCTTCCGCGAAGTAGAAACCTTGAGTCTCTGTCACTGTCTTTGATCAATGGTTTGATCACTTGACTTAGACTCTTTCCCATGCTGCGGCCGCCCAGCACAGGTGAATCGACTTTGATGCTTTGCTGTAGAACTTTCCAGTATGGGTAACCCTTTATGGCAGAGCCCTAAGCTTCATTAACGCATTGATTCCTAAGAGAGCTGTACCCTTTAAGCAATTTCTATTCACCCCATCCTCATCCCCACAGCTGTTACGTACATATCCATAATTTATTTTAACGACAGCCTCCCCTCTCTAGACTGTAAATTCCTTGTGGGTATGGAAGGTTTCTACCACCTCCGTTGTAGTGTAGTCTTCCAAGTGCTTATTCACTCATTCATTCATTCAGTCGTATTTACTGAGCGCTTATTGTGTGCAAAGCACTGTACTAAGCCCTTGGGAGAGTACAATGCAACAATAAACAGACACATTCCCTGCCCACGAATTCACAGTCTAGAGGTGGAGTATAGCAGCTGAATAAGTACCGTTGAATGATTGATACAACTTGGATAGTCATTCATTCATTCAGTCATTTACCTAATGCTTACTGGGTGCAAAGCAATGTACTAAGCGCTTGGGAGAGTGTACCATAAATTATAATGATTTAATACAGTTATTCATTCATTCAATCGTATTTATTGAGCGCTGACTGTGCGCAGAGCACTGTACTAAGCACTTGGGAAGTACAATTGGATCACGTACGCCTCTAAGTAAAATTTTTGCTAAGCTTGGGATATGGATTTCCTGACCTAGCGTTTCACCATTTGTGTCTTAAGAAGGAATTCTTCTCAAATATAACCCATAGTTATCCCAGAGTTTAGGAATGAATTAACAGAGGATTCATGTTGTGCTAGTATCTAATGCCGCTGAATTAGTGTTTTCACTAGAAAAGCATGTACTTAAGGGGATTTTCTGGGGTAAACAAATGGTTTCACAGCATGTTTGACCTAATTTCAGGCATCTACTATCAGCTTACTAGAGCTAGAAGCACTTTTAAGCCGGAAAATAGTTTGGCCAACTGCATCCTACCTCCATTGAATTTTTTGAAATCACTTGCAGCTTAATTGCATGTAATAGGGAAATATTTGCTTACTAGATTGTAGACTTAATCTGAAATACATGTTCACATTTTTGTTCCTTGAATTTGTTGTATGTATTTTTCTTAAATACTATTTTATAATATTTCTATTTTAGGGTGGCTCCTCCTCTCCTAGCCATCGCCCCAACTCCCTCCCTCTGCCCTACCCCCCTCCTGCCCCACAGCACCTGTTGTATATATGTACATATTTATCATTCTATTTTATTAACGTTATGTATACATCTATAATCTTATTTATTTATATTGGTGCTATTGATGCCTGTCTACTTGTTTTGTTGTCTGTCTCCCCCTTCTAGATTGTGAGCCCGTTGTTGGGTAGGGAATGTCTCTATTTGTTGCCGAATTGTACTTTCCAAGTGCTTAGTACGGTGCTCTGCACCCAGTAAGCGCTCAATAAATACGATTGGAATGAGTGAATGAATGACAGGCCTCCCAATATTGTTTCTTTTTGTTCTTATTTGTCCAGGTTTATGTAGCGTGGCTCAGTGGAAAGAGCCCGGGCTTTGGAGTCAGATGTCATGAGTTCAAATTCCAGCTCCTCCAATTGTCAGCTGTGTGACTTTGGGCAAGTCACTTAACTTCTCTGTACCTCAGTTACCTCATCTGTAAAATGGGGATTAAGGCTGTGAGCCCCCCCATGGGACAACCTGATCACCTTGTAACCTCCCCAACACTTAGAACAGTGTTTTGCACATAGTAAGTGCTTAATAACCCACCATTTTCAAAAAAAAAGAAAAAGGAAAGGATCATTAGATCTTTGGGATTTCAAATGTATGCAGATTTATTTTAAAATTTTCAACCACGCAGTCAGTCAGTCATATTTATTGAGCACTTTCTGTGTGCAGAGAACTGTACTGAGCAC
Organism: Tachyglossus aculeatus; assembly: GCF_015852505.1. NCBI lineage: Eukaryota > Metazoa > Chordata > Mammalia > Monotremata > Tachyglossidae > Tachyglossus > Tachyglossus aculeatus. The sequence continues at coordinate 17,070,203 of NC_052085.1, read as the reverse complement.
TTGGGAGAGAACAATAAAATAATATAAGATTTACATTCCCTGCCCATAACAATTTTACAGCTGATCCCAATGATGATAATAATATTGATGGCATTTATTAAGTGCTTACTATTCATTCATTCATTCAATCGTATTTATTGAGCTCTTACTGTGTGCAGAGCACTATGTGCAAAGCACTGTTCCAAGCCCTGGGGGGGATACAAGGTGATCAGGTTGTCTCACGTGGAGCTCACAGTCTTAATCCCCATTTTGCAGATGAGGTAACTGAGGCCCAGTGAAGTTAAGTGACTTGCCCAAAGTCACACAGTTGACAAGTGGCGGAGTTGGGATTGGAACCCATGACCTCTGACTCCCAAGCCCGGGCTCTTTCCACTGAGCCATGCTGCTTCTCTATGATAATGATGATTACGGCATGTGTTAAGCGCTTACTGTGTTCCAGGCACTGTACTCCCATTCTGTTATCAGTGGTTTTACACATTTTTTCACCCACACGTCTTTTAAAGAATTAGTGCCCATTCTTGATGTTCCCCTCCCAAACTGGATAGTGACCTCACAGTTTAGTGATGGCCACCATAGAGTGGACCATGAAGCAGGTGTCTCTCCCTGCCCTCCTAGTGATAGTCACCCTCTCCTGGATGAATATCCTATTGATCCTGCCGGGCCGTGTCCCCTTTTTAGGAGTGTGGCGTTCTCCATCACTGATTTTGAAAGTATTTTATAAGTTTGTTTTCCGGCTAACTGCTTCCTGCATCTTGTCCACCCCGCTAATCTTCAATATTAATGAATAATAATAATAATGGCATTTATTAAGCGCTTACTAAGTGCAAAGCACTGTTCTAAGCACTGGGGAGGTTACAAGGTGATCAGGTTGTCCCATGTGGGGCTCACAGTCTTAATCCCCATTTTACAGATGAGGTAACTGTGGCACAGAGAAGTGAAGTGACTTGCTCAAAGTCGCACAGCTGACAAGTGGCAGAGCCGGGATTTAAACCCCTGACCTCTGACTCCGAAACCCATGCTCTTTCCACTGAGCCAGCCACGCTGCTTCTCGTGATCGTCTCTCTTAGGAATGCGGTTAAAAAATCCCTTCACAATGATCCTCCTTGAGGTGTGTAAAAAAGCGGAGATGGTACTTACAAGCTGACATTTCTCCCTACGCACTTGCCGTGTGTACACTTCCAAGTCCGTAAGAGCACACCTCCCAGACCGCTCTTCCACAGACCTTCTCATTGTCACTTGAGGGACAATAAAGAACCTTCCCAACTTCTCTTCCCCAATCTGGGAAACACTTCATACCCACTGTCACTTTGCATGCCGTTCATCCTCTTGTGTCTTCAACCTCACTTCCTTTACTAGAAAAATGTCCCATCTCCCTCTGTTTATGGCCTCATATACCACAATTCCTGCCTCGTGGGGTTTCATACTGTTCACGTTTGTTATTGCTGTTTGCAGAACACATCAGATTCGGGGGTGAACTTCCCTCCTAACATAGCCTTGTCGACCTCCCTCTCCATCTCCAGGCTCGCCCCTTTCTTCTTCCCTCACTTTTTGTGTGGGAACTGGAAAATTATCAAGGCACAGTCGGGAAGCTTGGGGAGAGCCTCCAGAAGGGTCGGCCAGAGTTCTAGGCCAGAAATCCATAGGAGACTTAAAGACGGAAGCCGCAGCTGGAGCAGAATCATGGAACCCATAGCTAGAATTGTCATCCAGAGAGCGTGTCTGTGTTCAGTCTGTGTTTCTCCTCGTGGAGGGAGAGCAGTTCTGTATGACCACCTCCTTGGAGCTGGGGTCGAGGGAGTAGGTGGCCATTTTGTGGAGCTGGGAAGAAGAGGGGAGAGGGGATGGATTTCCAACAGGAGGGAGAGCGGAGCTCGGGACACAAGCAACCCTGGGACTTAGGGTATTGCAGTGGCAACAATGCCCCTGTCCCCTTCCCTGGCATTTTCCCTCCCACACCTCATTCTGGGGTCGAGGAAGGAGCCGGGTCAGGCTGGGTGATATGAGGTGAGGCTGGGGGGTGGCTTGGGCCAGGTGGGCTCCATGCCTGAACACAATGTACCCAAGCCACACAGTGTCAATGCCCAGAGATTCAGAGTGCCCAACCCTTCCTCCTCCCCTCCCTCCCCAACACGGGACCTCTTACCCTCATTCCCTTGATTCAGTCGTATTTCTTGAGTGCTTACTGCGTGCAAAGCACTGTACTAAGCGCTTGCTTGGGAAAGTATAATATAGCAATACAGATAGACAATCCCTGCCCACAGCAAGCTCACAGCCTGGGTGGGGGGAGACAGACATCAATACAAGTCAACAGACATCGATATAAATAACTAAGTAAATAATAAGTAAATATATACTGTATATATACAGCATGGTTCAGTGGAAAGAGCACGGGCTTTTGAGTCAGAGGTCGTGGGTTCGAATTCAGGCTCCGCTACATATCTGCTGTGTGACCTTGGGCAAGCCACTTAGCTTCTCAGAGCCTCAGTTACCTCATCTGTAAAATGGGGATGATGACTGTGAGCCCCGTGCGGGACAACTTGATCACTTTGTATCCCCCCAGCGCTTAAGAACAGTGCTTTGTGCATAGAAAGTGCTTAACAAATATAATAATAATAATAATAATAATAATAATAATAATAATAATAATAATATACATAGATGCTGTGGGGTGGGGGGGAAGAGTGAAGAGAGTGAATCAGGTGACGTGGAAGGGAGTGAGAGATGGGGAAAAGTGGGGCTTAGTCTGGGAAGGCCTCTTGGAGGAGGTGTGCCTTTGGTAAGGCTTTGAAGGAGGGGAGAGTCATTGTCTGGCGGATTTGGGAGGGAGGGCATTCCAGGCCAGGGGTGGGATGTGGGCCAGAAAACAGGTGAGATGGAGGCACAGGGCGAAGGTTAGCACTAGAGCAGGGAAGAGGGAGGGCTGGGTTATAAGATGGAGAGAAGGGAGGTGAGGTGTTGGGGGGAAGGTGATGGACAGCTTTAAAGCCATGGCCACACCTCCACCCCACTCCTCCAGAAGGAAGTGGGAGCCCACATCTCAACCCCAACTTGTGAGGGGGGCCGGCGACTCCAGAAGGCCCACCACGGCTCCGACATGGCTGGCTCCAAAACCCCAAGGACCTGTCCTGGTGTTGCTAGTCTCTCTCCTCCCTCCATCCTTCCCTTCCCACAGAAAAATACTTAAACCAAGGAGGACAGCCTGGAGAGTGAGGGATGGATGCCCAGGAGCAATAAGACCATTCCACACTTATTCCCTTAGTTTAAATAGGTTTAAACTAGAGTAAGAGGGGAGGGGAACTAGAATTTCTTGAGGAATGAGACAGTGAAACCACCCTTTAACTAAAGACCATTCAAAAGGAGTGTCTGTTTTTATTTCTAGTCCAGCCCCCGCAGGGCTCAGCCTGAAAATGGACAAAGCGATTGTATGCTGATGGCTTGCATCCTCACTCTGACTGACACATCAATTATATAAAATCAATCTCCTCATCCAACAGAGGAATTTTATGTGAGGGGGGAAAAGGGGCACAGTTAATTATTTTTTCAAATGAGGGAACTAATCTATTTTCAGTGTTGGAGGATGGAGGGGCAAATGTATCTGGCTCCCCTCCCGGCTTACACGTGGTAAGCATTCAGCAAATGCCAATAAAAATAGTAATAAAAATAAGAAAAAAACTGAGAGCAATGATAAGACGTACTCTATACAGATATGGGTGTTGCTAATGTGCATAGATGACAGAAAAATTCCGGTTCTGCTATCAGTTTGCAAGCCATGCAAACATTTAAAACACGATGACTAGTTAGGAAGCAGCAGGCCTCTTGGGAAGAGCACGAGCTGGGGAGTCAGAGAACCTGGGTTCTAATCCCGGCTCTGCCACGCGTCTGCTGTGCGATTTGGGACAAGTGGCTCACCTTCTCTGGGTCTCAATTACCTCATCTGATTAAAACTGTGGGACAGGTACTGTGTCCAATCTGACTAATTTGTACCTACCCCAGTGCTTAGAACAATGCTTGGCACACAATAAGCACGTAACAAGTACCATAGTTACTAACAAGGGCCATCATTGTAAGTCAATGAAATATTACTTCTGATCAATAAAAGCTCATGATTGCCATTATACACTAGTAGTAGCTTTCAGAATCTGGGGAAGCTTTAATCCCAAATCTAAATTGAATGTGAATCCTGAGCATCTTCCTCTCTCTTCACTCAGTAACATTTTTGAAGTGATTTTAATTTTTTTTTGTTATTGCTGTGCTGAGAAGGGAGGTCTTCCCAGACTGAGCCCCCTTTTTCCTCTCCTCCTCCCCAACTCCCCCACCCTACCCCCTTCCCCTCCCCACAGCACTTGTATATTTATTTATTTTGTTTGTGCATATTTATTCTATTTATTTTTTTGTTAATATGTTTTGGTTTTTCTCTGTCTCCCCCTTCTAGACTGTGAGCCCACTGTTGGGTAGGGACTGTCTCTATGTGTTGCCAACTTCTGCTTCCCAAGTGCTTAGTACAGTGCTCTGCACACAGTAAGTGCTCAATAAATACGATTGAATGAATGAATGTTTGTACAGATTTATTACTGTATTTTACTTGTACGTATTTACTATTCTATTTATTTTGTTAATGATGTGCATCTAGCTTTATTTCTATTTGTTCTGATGACTTGACACCTGTCCACATGTCTTGTTTTGTTGTCTGTCTCCCCCTTCTAGACTGTGAGCCTGTTGTTGGGTAGGGACCGTCTCTATATGTTGCCAACTTGTACTTCCCAAGCGCTTAGTACAGTGCTCTGCACACAGTAAGTGCTCTATAAATGCGATTGAATGAATGAATGAATGAATGAATGGACCTGTGATTCTCTGTGTGAATACACAGAGGGTGGGAAAATGTCAAGAAGTTTCACTTAACCCCTGGAAACCTAAGAGTGCCAGGAGCCATGAGAAGCAGGGTCCAGTGAGGGGGAGTCATTTCCTGGAGATGCAGCCAGAAGGTGTTCCCTGGACCTCCCATGGAGATCCAGCCCCCGGGAGAGAGACCTAAGATATCCAGCCTGGATGAAGACAATAGTCATTGAATGCAGGGAACTTCTGGGAAGCTCATAGACTAATCAGTCAGCTGGGACTTCCCAGGATCCAAGGGAACCAGTGTGTGGGAAAGGGAGGATGGTAATAATAATAGCATTTATTAAGCACTTACTACGTGCAAAGCACTGTTCTAAGCACTGGGGAGGTTAGGAGGTGATCAGGTTGTCCCACAGGGGGTTCACAGTCAATCCCCATTTTACAGATGAGGTAACTGAGGCACAGAGAAGTTAAGTGACTTACCCAAAGTCACACAGCTGACAATTGGAGGAGCCAGGATTTAATGGTAATAAAAGTCCTGGTCTTTCTCTTTCTCTCTCTCTCTGTCTCTCTCTCTCTGTCTCTCTCTGTCTCTCTGTCTCTCTCCACCCCCGCCCCCCGCATCTTGAGCGGAGACACTGTGTTAAAGAGCATCTTCCTAACCATGAGGCCCACCTGATGGCAAACAAATATTTCTCAATTTCTCAATAAGAAGCGATCGTTCATTCAATTGTATTTATTGCATGCTTACTGTGTGCAGAGCACTGTACTAAGCGCTTGGGAAGTACAAGTCGGCAACATATAGAGACGGTCCCCACCCAGCAACGGGCGGGCTCACAATCTAGAAGGGGGAGACAGGCAACAACACAAAACATGTAGAGAGGTGTCAAAATCATCAGAACAAATAGAATTAATGCCACATAATTAACAAAATAAATAAAATAGTAAATATGTACAAGTAAAATAGAGTAATAAATCTGTACAAATATATACGAGCGCTGTGGGGAGGGGAAGGAGGTAGGGCGGGGGGGTTGGGGAGGAGCAGAGGAAAAAGGGGGCTCAGTCTAGGAAGGCCTCCTGGAGGGGGTGAGCGCTCAGTAGGGCTTTGAAGGGAGGAAGAGAGTGAGCTTGGAGGACGTGTGGAGGGAGGTCATTCCAGGCCAGGGGAAGGACGTGGGCCAGGGGTCAACGGCGGGACAGGCGAGAACGAGGCCCAGTGAGGAGGTTAGCCATGGCAGAGGAGCGGAAGGTGTGGGCTGGGCTGGAGAAGGAGAGAAGGGAGGTGAGGTAGGAGGGGGCGAGGTGATGGACAGCCTTGAAGCTGAGAGTGAGGAGTTTTTGCTTGATTCGTAAGTTAACCGGCAGCCCCTGGAGATTTTCACTTAGTCTTCACGGGACTTCACATAGTCCTGACTCTGCCACTTGTCTGATGTGTGACCTTAGGCAAGTCACTTCACTTCTGGGTGCATCAGTTTCCTCATCTCTAAAATGGGGATTAAGACTGTGAGCCCCATGGGGACATGTGGGACATGGGCCGTGTCCACCCTGCCATCTACCCCAGTGCTCAGTACAGTGCTTGGCATATAGTAAGCACTTAACAAATACCATTAAAAAACAAAAACAAAAAACCCATCTGCAATGACTGCCCAGTTCCTTAGCCAGAGGTGGAGAGGGAGGAAATGAGAGAAGGAGCTTCCAAGGAGGGCTGTTCCGACCCTAGACTTCATTCATTCATTCAATCATATTTATTGAGTGCTTACTGTGTGCAGAGCACTGTGCTAAGCGCTTGGGAAGTACAAATTGGCAACATATAGAGATGGTCCCTACCCAACAACGGGTTCACAGTCTAGAAGACGTTGTCAAGATCCGCCCTTTCCTTTCCATCCAAACCACTACCCTGCTCGTTCAAGCTCTCATCCTATCCCGTCTGGACTACTGTATCAGCCTCCGCTCCGATCTCCCATCCTCTTGTCTCTCCCCACTTCAATCCATACTTCACGCCGCTGCCCGAATTGTCTTTGTCCAGAAACGCTCTGGGCATGTTACTCCCCTCCTCAAAAATCTCCAGTGGCTACCAATCAACCTACACATCAGGCAGAAACTCCTCACCCTGGGCTTCAAGGCTGTCCATCCCCTCGCCCCCTCCTACCTCACCTCCCTTCTCTCCTTCTCCAGCCCAGCCCGCACCCTCCGCTCCTCTGCCGCTAATCTCCTCACCGTTAGGCCTCGTTCTCGCCTGTCCCGCCGTCGACCCCCGGCCCACGTCATCCCCCTGGCCTGGAATGCCCTCCCTCTGCCCATCCGCCAAGCTAGCTCTCTTCCTCCCTTCAAGGCCCTACTGAGAGCTCACCTCCTCCAGGAAGCCTTCCCAGACTGAGCCCCCTCCTTCCTCTCCCCCTACTCCCCCTCTTCATCCCCGCCGCCTTACCTCCTTCCCTTCCCCACAGCACCTGTATATATGTATATATGTTTGTACATATTTATTACTCTATTTCATTTGTACATATTTATTCTATTTATTTTATTTTGTTAATATGTTTTGTTCTCTGTCTCCCCCTTCTAGACTGAGCCCACTGTTGGGTAGGGACCGTCTCTATATGTTGCCAACTTGTACTTCCCAAGCGCTTAGTACAGTGCTCTGCACACATTAAGTGCTCAATAAATATGATTGATTGATTGATAGAATGGGGAAACAGACAACAAAACAAGTAGACAGGTGTCAATACCATCAGAATAAATAGGATTATAGCTATATACACATCATTAATAAAATAGTGTAATAAATATGTTCAAATATATACAAGTGCTGTGGGGAGGGGAAGAGGGTAGGGCAGGGGAGGGGTGATGGTGAGGGGAAGAGGCTCAGTCTGGGAAGGCCTCCTGGAGGAGATGAGCTCTCAGTAGAGCTTAGAAGGGAGGAAGAGAGATACTGGCACCTCTCCTCATCACCTCCCCTAGGTCTGGGCCCCTGCAGCCCAGCAGACACTCTGGGTGGGGGGAGAGAGTATTAGCCTTCCCATCCCCCTGTAAACTTCCAGCCACTCCATTTTCCTGAGGGATGGCTCTGTAATAAACGTGGTATATGTTGGGTGCTTACTATATACCAGTCACCGTACCAAGAGCTAGTGTATACACAAGATAATCAGGTCAGACAGTGACTCTGTCCCCACATGGGACTCTCAGTCTAAAGGGGAAGGAGAACATCTATTTAATAATAATAATAATAATAATGGCATTTATTAAACCTGTACTATGTGCAAAGCACTGTTCTAAGCACTGGGGAGGCTACAAGGTGATCAGGTTGTCCCACTGGGGGGTTCACAGTCTCAATCCCCATTTTCCAGATGAGGTAACTGAGGCCCAGAGAAGCGAAGTGACTTGCCCAGAGTCACACAGCTGACGATTGGCGGAGCCAGGATTTGAACCCATGACCTCTGACTCCAAAGCCCGTGCTCTTTCCACTCACCCACGCTGCTTCTCTATTTAATTCCCATCTTACAGTTGAGGAAACTGAGGCACAGATAAGTTAAATGACTTGCCCAAAGTCAACTAGAAGGCAAGCGGCAGAGCTGGGATTAGAACCAGTTTCCCCGACTTCCAAATCCATGCTATTTAAAGTAGGCTACTCTGCTTCCCAATATGCGTAGCAACATGACTACACTGCTAATTGATTACCTTTTCCAGGAAACAGATGTATTCTGATTCTGTTTTGTGTGGGAGAGTTTTCTTGTGTTTCTGCCAGCGGCTAGGCGGATGGAATATGTAACAATTCAAGGACCCGTCTAGCCTTGAGATTTTAAGATCTAGGTCGCAATTTGGTCACATAGTGCTTTTTTTGAACATTATTATTTATTCATTTTCAGAAACTTATGGCCACTGCCTTGAGCCTTCTAGCCTCTGTCCCAATGGTATATCATCTTACACCGAGTGTAACTGAGGATCTTTTTGGAAATGGGAAATAACACAACTGATTGCACTATATTAAGACATAGAATAGAATGATAACCTTCCTTATATCATCCCTCCTGCCTGGAATTCAATCAATCAATCAATTGTATTTAACAATCAATCAATCAGTGGTATTTATTGAGCACTTACTATGTGCAAAGCACTTGTACCAAGCGCTTAGAGAGTAGAATACAACAGAATTACCAGACAAGTTCCCTGACCATTACAGGGAACAGTCCTCACAGTCCATTTATTGAATGCTAACTTTGTGCAGAGCACTGTACTAAGCATTTGGGAAAGTACAATATAACAGTATAACAGAATTGGTAGACCGATTCCCTGTCCACAACGACTCTATAATAATAATAATAATAATGATGATGGTATTTGTCAAATGCTTGCTATGTGCCAAGCACTGTTCTAAACACTGGGGTAGTTACAAGGTAATCAGGTTGTCCCACCTGGGGTTCACAGCTTAAATCCCCATTTTACAGATGAGGTAACTAAGGCACTGAGAAGTCAAGTGGTTTACCCAAGGTCATACAGCAGACAAGTAGCAGAGGTGGGAGTAGAACCCTTGTCCTCTGACTTTCAAGCCTGTGCTGTTTCCAATAAGTCACATTGCTTCTCTTTCTCACTTTGTATCCAACTCTCCCCACCTTCAAAGCCTTACTAAAAACATGTCTCCTAAAGAAACCTTCACTGACTAACCCCTTATTTCCCAATCCTTTTTCCCCTCCATTCTGGGTCGCCTGTGAAATTGGCTCTTTTCCCATTAAGCACTCCGATGCTCAGCCCGCTCCCAACCCCACAGCACCAGTGTCCAGATTTTTATTCCTGCTACTTCTCCCGAATTGTAATTTATTTTGATGTCTGTCTCTCCCACTGGATGTTAAACTCTTCGGGGGCAGGAATCATGACTACCAACTATATTATATTTTTCAAGCACTTAGTACAGTCCTGCACACACAGCAAGTGTTCAATAAATACCACTGATTGATTGATGGATTGACTGGTAGCAGTAGGAATAGTGATAAATCAATCATATTTATTCAGCACTTACTATGTGCAGAGCACTGTACTAAGTGCTAGGGAGAATATAATCCAACTTGTACTTCCCAAGCGCTTAGTACAGTGTTCTTCACACAGTAAGCACTCCATTCATTCAATTGTATTTATTGAGCGCTTACTGTGTGCAGAGCACTGTACTAAGCGCTTGGGAAGTACAAGTTGGCAATAAATTGAATGAATAATACAACAGAGTTAGCAGACCTGTTCCTTGCTCATAAAAAGATTGCAGTCTAGGGGGAGACAGACATTAATATGAATAAATAAGGAATTTATAATATATAATTTAAAGATATGTACATAAGTGTTGTGGGGTTGGGGATGGGGCGAATAGCAAATGTCCAAAGGTCGCAGCCCCGCGTGCATGTAAGATGCAGAAGGGAGAGGGAGCAAGGGAAAGGAGAGCTTAATGAGGGAAGGCTCTGAAGGTGGGGAGAGTGATGATCTGGTGTATATGGAGGGAGAGGGAATTCCAGGCTAGGGGGAGGACTTGGGAAAGGGGGTGGCCGTGAGATAGTCGAGATAGATGAGATTGGGGCACAGTGAGTAAATTGGTGTTAGAGGAGCAGAGTGTTTGGGCTGGGCTGTAGTAGGAGATTAGGAGGTGAAGTACGATGGGGCCAACTAATTGAGTACTTTAAAACAAATGGTAAGGAGTTTCTGTTCGGTGTGGAGGTGGATGGGCAGCCATCGGAGGTTCTTGAAGAGTGGAGGGACACGGACTGAACATTTCTGTCGATTAGTGATCTGTGCAGCGGAATGAAGTATTGATTGGAGTGGGGAGAGACAAGAGGTAGGAAGGTCAACGAAGAGGCAGATGCAGTAGTTAAGGCAGGATAGGATAAGTGCTTGGATATTTATTTTGTTGATGATGTGCATATAGCTTTAATTCTGTTTAATAATAATGATAATAATAATGATGGCATTTATTAAGCACTTACTATGTGCAAAGCACTGTTCTAAGCGCTGGGGAGGTTACAAGGTGTTCAGATTGTCCCACAGGGGTCTCACGGTCTTAATCCCCACTTTACAGATGAGGTAACTGAGGCCCAGAGAAGTGAAGTGACTTGCCCAAAGTCACACAGCTGACTAGCGGCGGAGCCGGGGTTTGAACCCCTGACCTCCGACTCCAAAGCCGGGGCTCTTCCCATTGAGCCACGCTGCTTCTCTGACTATATATGTAGTCATTCATTCATTTGTATTTACTGAGCAGTTACTGTGTTCAGAGCACTATATTAAGAGCTTGGAAAGTACAATTCAGCTTCAAGGAGAGACAATCCCTGCTCATATGGGGCTTACAGTCAAGAAGCGGGGAGACAGACATCAAAACAAGTAAACAGGCAGCAAATAGAATTACAGATATATACACATCAAAACCAGTAAACAGGCATTAATATAAATAAATAGAATTACAGCTATGCACATATATACTCAAGTGCTGTGGAGCAGGGAGTGGGGCAAAGGGAGCAAGGTGGAACGACGGAGAAGGAGAGGGAGCAGAGGAAAAGGGGGGCTCAGTCTGGGAAGGCCTCCTGGAGGAGGTGAGCTTTCAGTAGGGCTTTGAAGAGAGCTAGTTTGGCAATAACGTTGTGAATGTAGGACCTATGGGATATGGTGACTGATTGAATATGTGGATGGAATGAGAGAGAGGAGTTGAGGATGATGCCAAGGTTACGAGCTTGTGAGATAGGGAGGATAGTGGTGTTGTCTACAGTGAAGGGAAAGACAAGGGGAGGAAAGGATTTGGGTGGGAAGATAAGGAGCTCAGTTTTGAACATGTTTAATTTGAGTTGTCGGCGGGACATCCAAGTAGATTTGTCTTGAAGGCAGAAGGAAATGTGAGATTTCAGGGAAGGAGAGAGGTCAAGGCTGGAGATGTAGATTTGGGAATTATCTGCATAGAGTTGGTAAGTGAAGTATGGGAACAAATGAGTTCTCCATGGGCTAGTAGTTAGAGAAGCAGCATGGCTCAGTGGAAAGAACACAGGCTTGGGAGCCAGAGGTCGTGGGTTCTAATCCCGGCTCCGCCACTTGTCAGCTGTGTGACTTTGGGCAAATCACTTAACTTCTCTGGGCCTCAGTTAGCTCATCTGTAACATGGGGATTAAGACTGTGAGCCCCACGTGGGACAACCTGATCACCTTGTATCCCCCCCAGCGCTTAGAACAGTGCTTTGCACATAGTAAGCACTTAACAAATGCCATAATTAATTAATTAATTAGTAGTCATTGTAGCAGTGTTGCTAAAGTTATTTATTGAGTTCCCACTACGTGCAGTGAACTGGATTAAACTCTTTGGCGAGTACAGTAGAACACACCATCCAACTAAACATAGTAAGATTTATTTTTAATGTTGAGCTGTTTAAAAATGTGTATAGCTAATGAATGATCAATGTCGACAGATACCAACAGCTGCAAATAATTCAGTTACCAAAGTATAAAATTTGTTTAAAAGCCATGCAAATTAGCATGTAGGAAATCAGGTTAAAGGCAGAATCATCCAGTTCTTCCATAATGGGGGGGATTTAATATTCAGTGCCTTGCTGAGTTCTGTGCACGTGCTCTAAACCTTTTCTTCTGGCACCACATCGTGCTGATTCCAGACTAGAGCATGTTAAAGGAAGAACATTTCCTGTGTGGAAAAGCAGTGTGGCAGTTCTCCCACCTGCCTGCTGTGTGTTCATGGGCAAGTCACATAACTTCTCTGCGCCTCATCCGTAAAATGGAAATTAAGTGCCTTTTCTCCCTCCTCTTTAGTCCGTGAGCCCTAATGAGGTAGGGACTGATTATCTTGTCCCAAATGCTTAGTACAGTGCTTGGCACACATTAAGCACTTAACAGATATTATTATTGTTATCCAAAATGTCAAATGAAAACGCATGTTACAGAAAACCTGATTTTAAACCATGTAATAAAAAATCAACCCGACATTCCTTGACCCTGCAATGCAGTTGCTTACTGTAGCATTGGCAGAACTGGACAGGAGGATTGCAGGCTTCTTGGAAAGGTGAATGGATATGCATTGCAATAGGAAGGACATTTAAAAACATGAAATTTAGTACCCTCAGACTACTTCTACTCTGCCACAGCGATGTGCATTTTAGCTGTGTTCCCTGGCTTCCAGGAAAGGAAGGCTAGAGGAGCACAGACCAAAGCCAGGATTCTTCAGGTGGGCCTCCCCAGGCTTGGTTATTGAGAGGAGTATGCCTGTTTATGGTAGTCAAATAACAAAGGTAAAAAACAATGAATAGGCAGAAAGTCACCACTGTGACAAGGAACATCAGCTTTGGATTTTTTTAAAGGGTATTTGTTAGGCTCTTACTATATGCTAGGCACGGTACAAAGCGCCGGGGTAGATACAAGTACATTTCTATCCTATTTATTTTATTTTGTTGGTATGTTTGGTTCTGTTCTCTGTCTCCCCCTTTTAGACTGTGAGCCCACTGTTGGGTAGGGACTGTCTCTATGTGTTGCCAATTTGTACTTCCCAAGTGCTTAGTACAGTGCTCTGCACATAGTAAGCGCTCAATAAATACGATTGATTGATTGATTGATTGATTGATACAGGATAATCAGGTTGGATACAATCCATGTCCTACAACATCTGGGAATAAAGCAGTCCTGTAGGAATCGGCATGAATAGAGAATGAGCACTTCTTCCAGACACCACCTCTCAGGAAACCTTCACTTGCAGCCTAAGACAAAAAGACCCCATCAGGACTGTTTAGACATAAAGGTTTCCAAGATTGGAAAACACCACCACCTCAAAGCTTCTCGTGATTGTAACAAAAAAGCAGAGACGAGAGAAACCCAAGGCAGGACATACAGAACAGTTTAAGAATTATGCACGACCAATGGTGGGACTCCAGAAGGGAGAAACTCCAGTAATTTGGTGATTGCTACCCAACTGAGAATTTTTATTCAGTATTAAGAAAGATTTGTGACCCCACACCCGCCACAGTGGCACTTCAGAAGAATGAATTTTCCCATGGTGAAGTTCCATACTCACCACAGATAAAGCGGGAATCCTACATCAGTGTCACAGGCACTGTTTTAATGCCTTCTGGACGGAGGAAGCTGGCCTACGTGTGGAGATATTACCTCAGCCCCGACTTTCGAGGCAGTAACCTCTGCAGTCAAAGCCACAGAGATGGATAAGCACCCAGATCTGATAGTATTACTGTCGAAATCGCCAAGCATTGAGGGAACCTACTCCTCAGACGTCTGCACGATAATAATAATGATGATAAGGATAGTGGTAGTGTTTGTTAAGCATTTACTATGTGCCAGGCAGTATACTAAGCACTGGGGTAGCTACAAGTAAATCAAATTGAACCCAGTCCCTGTCCCATGTGGGGCTCACAGTCTCAATCCCCATTTTACAGATGAAGTAACTGAGGCACAGAGAAGTGAAGTGACTTGTCCAAGGTCACACAGCAGAGAAGTGGTAGATATAAGATCATCAGGTCCCACATGGGGCTCACAGTCTAAGAAAGAGGGAGAACAGGTATTGAGCACCCATTTTACAGGTAAGGGAACTGAGGCACAGAGAGGTTAACAACAACAGTAATAATAATTAATAATAATAATCATTATTATTATTATTATTATAGTGGCATTTGTTAAACTCTTACTATGTGCCAAGCACCGTACTAAGCACAGGGGTGGATACAAGCAAATCGGTTTGGACACAGTCCCTGTCCTACGTGGGGCTCACAGTCTCAATCCCCATTTTTACAGAGGCACAGAGAAGTGAAGTGACTTGCCCTAGGTCACACAGCAGACATGTCGGGGATTAAAACCCAGATCCCATGTTCTATCGTTATGCCATGGTGCATTAAGTAACTTGCCCAAGGTAAAACAGCAGGTAAGTAGCAAAGCTGGGATTAGAACCCAGTCCTCTGAGTTGTAGACTCGTGTTCAACTCGGTCATATTGTTATGTTATTCTCTCCCCAGGGCTTACTACAGTGCTTTGCACATGGTAAGCGCCTACTTGAGAAGCTGTGTGGCCTAGTCAGAAGGACCCGAGTTCTAGTTCTGACTCTGCCACTTATCTGCCGTTTGACCTTGGGCAAGTCACTTCACTTCTCTGTGCTTCAGTTACCTCATTTGTAAAATGAGGATTAATAATAATAATGATATTTGTAAAGCACTTACTATGTGCGACACACTGTTCTAAGCGCCGGGGGAGATACGAGATGATTAGGTTGTCCCACGTGGGGTTCACTGTCCTAATCCCCATTTTACAGATGAGGTAACTGAAGCCCAGGGAAGTGAAGTGGCTTGCCCAAGGTCACACAGCTGACAAGTAGCAGAGCTGGGATTCGAACCCATGACCTCGGACTCCCAAGCCCACGCTCTTTCCACTGAGCCACGCTGCCTCTCGATTACGACTGCGGGCCCCAGGTGGGAAATGGACTGTGTCCAATCTGAGTACCTTGTATCTACCCAGGGCTTAGGACGGAGCCTGGCACATAGTAAGTGCTCAACAAATATCATTAAAAGAAATGAATAAATACAATCGATTAATTGATTGATTAGGCCGTGCCGCTTCTCTTCTGTGTTACAAAAATGTGATATGAAGCACGTTTAGCTGTCCCAAGAAATTGGCCAAGATCCCAAGACTAACGTATGTTGGAATGAGTGGTATTATAGTCACAGCCACGAGAAGCAACGTGGCTCAGTGGAAGGAGCATGGACTTTGGAGTCAGAGGTCGTGGGTTCAAATCTCGGCTCCGCCGCTTGTCAGCTGTGTGACCTTGGGCAAGTCACTTAACTTCTCTGTGCCTCAGTTCCCTCATCTGTCAAATGGGGGTGAAGACTGTGAGCCCCCCGTGGGACAACCTGATCAATGTATCTTCCCCAGCGCTTAGAACACATAGTAAGAACTTAACAAATGCCATTATTATTATTATTATTATTATTATTATTATTACAGCTGTTTCTGCATCACCGTCAGAGTGATGCAGTCCTGTTTGGGTCTGTCTTTTCCTAGGTGACCTATTCCATCCTGCTATTCTTAAGACTGAAACAGAAACTCCTTACCATTGGCTTTAAACTACTCAATCACCTTGCCCTCACTTGTTTTATCTCATTGCTCTTCTATTACAACGCAACTCACGCGCTTCACTCCTCTGTACCTCTATCTCGCCTAGCTCACTGCTGACTTCTCGCTCACATCCTGCCTCTGGCCTGGAATGCTTCGCATCTGACGAGACGATCACTGTCCCCACCTTCCCTGACTAATTTGTTTCCTTTATCCACCCCTCTCTCAGCCCCACAGGACCTAAGTATATATCCATAATTTATTTATACTAATGTCTGTCTCCACCTCTGGACTGTAAGCTCATTGTGGACAGGGAATGTGTCTATCAACTCTTGTCTGTATAGAGAAGCAGCGTGGCTTAGTGGAAAGAGCATGGGCTTTGGAGTCAGAGGTCGTGGGTTCAAATCCTGGCTCCGCCAATTGTCAGCTGTGCGACTTTGGGCAAGTCACTTAACTTCTCTGTGCTTCAGTTCCCTCATCTGTAAAATGGGGATTAAGACTGTGAGCCCCATGTGGGGCAACCTGATCACCTTATATCCCCCCAGTGCTTAGAACAGTGCTTTGCACATAGTAAGCGCTTAGCAAATACCGTCATTATTATTATTATTACTCTCCCGAGTGCTTAGTAATAATAATTAATAATTATGGTATTTGTTAAGTGCTTACTATGTTCTGATCACTGTTCTAAGGGCTGGGGTAGATACAAGGTAATCAGGTTGTCCCACGTGGGGCTCACAGTCTGTAATTTTATTTATTTATAATAGTATTATGGTATTTGTTAAGCGCTTATGTTGTGCCAAGCACTGTTCTAAGCACTGGGGTAGATACATGGTAATCAGGTTGTCCCACATGGGGCTCACAATCTTCATCCCCATTTTACAGTTGAGGTAACTGAGGCACAGAGAAGTTAAGTGGCTTGCCAAAGGTCACACAGCAGACAAGTGGCGGAGTCGAAATTGGAACCCGTGTCCTCTGACTCCCAAGGCCGTGTTCTTTCCACTGAGCCACACGGCTTCTCTAACACGGTGCTCTCTATGCAGTAAGCGCTCAATAAACATGATGGATTTATTGATTGAGATTTTCCCCTGGAACAACTGTCTAGCTCCTACCCAAGCATCCAATGACAGCAGTAAAAGGAAGATGGGACGGCGAGAGGGAGGGAGGGAAGAGACGAGGGAGAAAGGGAGAAAAGGAAGTTGCCAGGGCGGAAGGAAGCTACATTCCCTCCTTTCCTCCAAGAAACTGGGCATATGGCGGGTGGTTGGGGAGGCGTCCTATAGGGTGGATGAGAAGGCAGCTGGACTATACACTCAGAGTGGGGGACGTTTCTTGTGGGGAGTGAGCGTTACTGGATGAAGTGGGCTGTAGGAAATGCCGTTAGGAGTATAGGACTGCACTTTGCGGAATCTCTACAGTCCTGTTCTAGTATATCCTGGTTTATGTCCACCAGTTTGCCCCATGCAGGGCCCAACTCTGTTACTACCTCTTGGTGGAGAAAAGGAAAGAGAATTTACTTCGACCCTATAGCCCTTGGATGACAGGAATGGTGGGCCTGTGTTCCTGGACATCCAGGCCAGAGGGGAAGCTCGGCGCTGTGGTTGAGGTGGTATAACGGAGAGGCATGGGGGCCTCTTTAATAATATTAATAATAATAATAATAATGATGGCATTTATAAGCGCTTACTATGTGCAAAGCACTGTTCTAAGCGCTGGAGAGGTTACAAGGTGATCAGGTTGTCCCACAGGGGGCTCACAGTCTTAGTCCCCATTTTACAGATGAGGTAACTGAGGCACAGAGAAGTGAAGTGACTTGTCCAAAGTCACACAGCTGACAATTGGCGGAGCCGGGATTTGAACCCATGACCTCTGACTCCAAAGCCCGGGAATTTATGGCTCTCATCCCAGGGATGGAGCTTGGGTCGGATCTGGGACTCTGATCCTGCCCTTGACGTCTTCATGTGGCAGTGGGTATCCCATGGAATATGTGACATCATGGGTGTAATAATAGTAATAATAATGATGACATTTGTTAAGCGCTTACTACGTGCAAAGCACTGTTCTAAGTGCTGGGGGGAATACAAGGTGATCAGGTTGTCCTACGTGGGGCTCACAGTCTTAATCCCCATTTTACAGATGAGGTAACTGAGGCTCAGAGAAGTTAAATGACTTGCCCAAGGCCATACAGCAGACAGGATAGAAGTTAATGGGACAAATCCATTAAGACAGCAAAGGTCTATTTTTAAGTGAAGACTGTGTGGCAGATTGTGTTGATCACGTATTTTCCTTTTCAGCCACACCTGCGCAAATAAGTATTTTCACAGTCAGGAGTTTGTATATAATTTCACAGTATTTAGACATTTGTATATAGATATATGTATTCATTCCTTCAATCGTATTTATTGAGCACTTACCATGTGCAGAGCACTGTACTAAGCGCCTGGAAAGTATAGAACAGCGGTAAAGAGAGACAGTCCCTGGCCACAACGGGCTTACGTGTACACTCCCTTCTGCGTAGCCCTGACTTGTCCAATCCCCCTCCCAGCCCCAAAGCACTATGTACATATCTATAATTTATTAATTTATTCATAATTAATGTCTCTCTCCCACTCTAGGCTCATTGTGGGCAGGCAATGTGTCTGTTTATTGTTATGTTGTATTCTTCCAAACGCTTAGTACAGTTCATTCATTCATTCATTCAGTCGTATTTATTAAGTGCTTACTGTGTGCAGAGCACTGTACTAAGCGCTTGGGAAGTACAAGTTGGCAACATATAGAGACGGTCCCTACCCAACAGTGCTTTGCACGCAGTAAGACCTGAATACTTATGATTGAATGAATGAATGTACATGTGTACATATGCACACACACAAAAACACATGCACAGGCAAACACGCACAGAGCTTGTGGACATTTTGTGGACTCGAAAGAAATTTTTAGAAGAAAGGGTGAATTTTCATAGAACCCACCTGCAGAGTGTTTGGTCCGTGCCTTCCAAGAAGGTGGCAGAGTTATTTGTGCCAGGTAGGAATTCCATGGATCGGATAGCTTTGTGTGAGCTGACAAAGGAGTGAAATAAGCTTATTTTAAATGGCCATATACTCTGAAGGCAAGTAATTAAGATACACTTCAACCTGTAGACAAATTAGGATTCTGGCTAGCATAGGTGAAAGACTACAAAAATAAATCACTTGCACACAAATAATCACTTAAGAACAGTTTATTCAGCAACAAAACACCAATTAACCTTGCTTTTTATATGTGATACTCTTCCAGTTTCCTTTTTCCTTTATCAGCAGGGACTGAAAGTGTTCAGGGCCTTTTTTTCATAGTAGTTACTTCCAAGAACATAGTGCGTATGTTAGAGGACCTAATAGTTTTCGTGACCTCCTACCCATGAGTTTGATTTTCTGCTCACTGCAGTCGTATCCTTCTGTAATGATCTGGATGGTTTCTTTTCCTATTTCTTATTTCTGTAATGTGACAGCAGGAATAGAGGGATTTAAAATAAGTGCTTCCTAGAATTAAGATAGGGAAATGCTATTTCAAAATCCTCTACTCACTACCGCACAGTTTTAGGGGCCATTTTATAACCTTTGCTATTTAGTTTTAGTAACGTATATGCTAATATGCAATGCACATGGCTTTATTTGGACTGCACATATTTTAGAGTTAGCACTAAGATTATGATTTTTCCCATCCGGTTGTAAGTAGGGTAATAACAATGTTCACATTTTAAATTTTAGTTCAAGCACTGGAGCAAAGATCCATCACAGGAGGCTGCCCAGGATAGGGGTGAATCAGTCTCCCAAAGTGTGGAAGTAATGGGCCAAGGAAAACTTCCCTTTCAGTTTTCAATTTCCTGGAATCTGGCAACAGTCCTTTTTGGGAGATTGAGCTTCTGGTTCATGGCAACAGAGACATGATGGAAAGACAGTCATCATCATCAGTCGTATTTATTGAGCGCTTACTATGTGCAGAGCACTGTACTAAGCGCTTGGGAATTACAAATTGGCAATTGGTTAGATGGTCACCCCTTCCAGCCCTGCCTATCCGTTGCACTGTCCAGTCAGCCTCAGTGGTAATAATAATAATAATGATGGTATTTGTTAAGTGCTTACTATGTGCAAAGCACTGTTCTAAGCTGCTGGGGAAGTTACAAGGTGATCAGGTTGTCCCATGGGGGGCTCACAGTCTTAATTCCCATTTTACAGATGAGGGAACTGAGGCACAAAGAAGTTAAGTGACTTGCCCAAAGTCACACAGCTGACAGTTGGCGGAGCCGGGATTTGAACCCATGACCTCTGACTCCAAAGCCCGTGCTCTTTCCACTGAGCCACGCTGAGTGGAGTACCTTGAGGATAGGAGTCCAGTCTACCTACTCTAATGTACTCTCCCAAGCACTTAGTACAGTGCTCAGCCAACAACAAATGCCCAATAAATACCACTGATTGATTGATTGATTGATTGATTTTTATCAGTGTCTCTCTCCCCCTCTAGACTGTAAACTTGCTGCGGGCATGGAATGTGTCTTTTATAGTGTTATATTGTACTACTCTCTTGAGTGCTTAGTACAGTGCTCTGCACACAGTAACCACAGCTGTAAAATGGGGATGAAGACTGTGAGCTGAGCCCCAAGTGGGACAACCTGTTAACCTTGTAATAATAATAATGATGGCATTTTTTAAGTGCTTACTATGTGCAAAACACTGTTCCGAGCGCTGGGGAGGATACATTGATCAGGTTGTCCCATGGCGGGCAGCGCTTAGAACAGTGCTTGGCATTAAAAAATGCACATAGTAAGCGCTTAACAAATATCATCATTATTATTAGTCACTGAATAGGATTGACTGACTGGTTCATTGACTTAATAATAATAATAATAATGGCATTTATTAAGCACTTACTATGTGCAAAGCACTGTTCTAAGTGCTGGGGAGTTTACAAGGTGATCAGGTTGTCCCACGGGGGGCTCACAGTCTTCACCCCCATTTTACAGATGAGGTAACTGAGGCACAGAGAAGTTAAGTGACTTTCCCAAGGTCACACAGCTGACAATTGGCAGAGCCGGGATTTGAACCCTTGACCTCTGACTCCAAAGCCCGGGCTCTTTCCACTGAGCCACGCTGCTTCTCTACATACAGACGGGGCGAATAAATCGCCCAAGTCAATCTGAAATTTAAGAACTACTGTTCTTAAAAACTACAGAGAATCATCTACTGTTCTTAAATGACTCTTTCAAACAAGCATTTTTACAACTTTACAATTTTCAAATTTCTTTCATGGGCTTTTTTTGCCTTATACGTTTGTATGCAAGAAATATATGGCCATGAGAGTTTTCTGTCTGGTGGTGGGAATCTGACCTTAAGCCTCCTAATAGGGAGATTTTATAGGTAAGAGTACAGGTCATTTGCTTGTTGTCAAATTATTATTATTATTACATATTTCTGTTTTTAATATCTATTTGAAATAAAGCTTTTTAATAATTTTTTAGTCCCTTAACTGCTTTGATCCTCACTCCAGCCCCACAATATATATGTAAATATTCCTGTACTCTACTATTTCTCCTATCCACAATCTACTTTTATGACTTTCTGCCCCTGTAGACTCTGAACTCCTTGTGTATATATGTATATATGTTTGTACATATTTATTATTCTATTTATTTATTTATTTATTTTATTTGTACATATCTATTCTATTTATTTTATTTTGTTAGTATGTTTGGTTTTGTTCTCTGTCTTCCCCTTTTAGACTGTGAGCCCACTGTTGGGTAGGGACTGTCTCTATATGTTGCCAATTTGTACTTCCCAAGCGCTTAGTACAGTGCTCTGCACATAGTAAGCGCTCAATAAATACGATTGATGATGATGATGATGATTTTGCTTAGGGGAAGCAGTGTGGCTTAATGGATAAGAGCGTGGGCCTGGGATTCAGAGGACCTGGGTTGAGAAGCCGCGTGGCTCGGCGGAAACAGCACAGACTTGGGAGTCAGAGGTCGTGGGTTCTAATCCCGGCTTCTCCACTTATCAGCTCTGTGACTTTGGGCAAGTCACTTAACTTCTCTGTGCCTCAGTTACCTCATCTGGAAAATGGGGATTAAGACTGAGCCCCACGTGGCACAACCTGATTACCTTGCATCTAACCCAGCGCTTAGAACAGTGCTCGGCACATAGTAAACCCTTAACAAATACCATCATCATCACCTGGGTTCTAATCCTGTCTCCGCCACTTGTGTGCTGGGTGACCTAGGGCAAGTCACTTAACTTCTTTGTGCCTCAGTTACCTCATCTGTAAAATGGGGATTAGGACTGTGAGCCCCATATGGGGCAGGGACAGTGTCCAATCTGATTAGCTCTATTCTGGCGCTTAGTACAGTGCCTGGTGCATAATAAGTGCTCAACAAATACCATTAAAAGAACTCTGTTGTATTCTACTTTCCCAAGCACTTAGTACAGTGCTCTGCACACAGTAAACATTCAGTAAACTATGTTAGTCTGTGAGCCCTGTATGGTAGAGGGACTATGTTCAACCTGATTATCTTGAATCTACCCCAGCGCTTAGTACAGTGCTTGGCACACAATGTGCTTAATAAATACAATAATGATAGTAATAATAAATACCATTGATTGATTGATCTCAACTAGCCATCCTTGCAGAAAAAGGTCTCATGTTGACATGCGCTCTTCAGAAAGTCCGGGGGATAGAGCCCTCTTGACTGTTTTGTTTTAACCCATTCTCTTTTCCATCTTTCAGTATGTGTTAGTCCAGATTTGAAAGTAGGTTGGTTCACTAAGGAATTTTATCTTGAAATAGCATTGAACATTTTTGGCTATCAGTTTTCAATGTTTTCTGACACAATTCTAGGTTAGAGACAGAGTTGCAAGCTTCTCTTTGGACTGAAACTGAGAATCAGTGAATATCAAGGTGTGAAATTAATAAACAAAAGTCATTTAGAAATAACTCAGTCAAGGAATGCGGGTTTGTGGACATAAAAAAAGGAAACTATCACTCAGTCAGTAGTATTTATGGAGAAATAAGGTCATTTCAGTAAATCAGACATACTACCATTTATTGAAAAACAGAAGAAACTATATTTGTAGTCTGAAAAACTACAGTGACCCAAAGCAAAGAATAATTTTCTTGTCTTATGCTGTAGTCATCCCCGATCCATAGCAACACCATGGATACATCTCTTCCAGAACTCCCTGCATCCATCTTCAATTATTCTGGTAGTGTGTCCATAGAGTTTTCTTGGTAAAAATACGGAAGTAGTTTACCATTGTCTCCTTCCACACAGTAAACTTGAGCCTCTGCCCTCAACTCTGTCCCATGACACTGCTTCTTAGCACAGGGGAGTTTTCATTTGTAGCAGATTGCTTTCCACTCACTAGCCACTGGCCAAGCCCGGAATGAAATGAGTAGGCCTCTGCTTGATTCTCCTTCCCATAGTCGAGGTGCAACCCTGAGAGGAGCAAGAGTAATTTTGCATTCTATAATAATGTTCTGGGAATGGATAAATTATTTCAATAATTGTATTATAAAACCTTTAGCCAAATTTGCAAATTCAGTGCAATTCCTAAACTATGTAAGGGCCGGCATTTTGACCCTGTGGGTTGAGTCAAGTATAATTAGAACTGCTGTTTTTCTAGTGGGAAAGAACTCATCGAGATGGGTAAGAGTGAAAGTGAAGCTTAATCTTACTGCCTTTGTGAGACTTGAATTGAATTAGTAAGAAGTAAGCTTGTAAATCTCAGGATTGAAAATGAAGGGGAGGAAAAATATGGTGAGCATGGAGTGCTGAAAAGAAGTGTTAGGAATGCATTGATGCAGAAACTGACATGCCGACGTCATAATTGAGACAAATATACAATTATTATCCCTCTGACAAATTAAACAATGACATTCATATTGACACCTCAAAAGACTATTAAAAACTCTCTCTTGAATTAAAATACCACTGCAGGAAAGAGGGAGAGAGTGAAAGAGAACACTTGTCACCCCCATTGTGCTGAGCTCCCTCAATGTCACAGTGACAAGTAAACCAGTTACTTGAAACTTTCAATACATCTCACACAATTCAGTTAGTTGCATTGAATGGAATGCAGACACATCCAATAACCAGTACTGTGCCCTGAGAACTACTTCTCACATTTCCCATTCTCCTTGTTAGGGCATTTCTGGGTCCGAGCCATCGGCAGTGCAATAGTGACCCCAACCCAAACCCTGTCCTCCCCTTGACTTTCCCATCGACATAGACAGCACCACAATCTTTCTTATTTCACAAACCCTTGACATTATCCCCTCTCTCTCATTCAACCCACACATTCAATCCATCACTAAATCCCGTCGGTTCGACTTTCACAACATCACTAAAATCCGCCCTTTCCTCTCCGTCCAAACTACTACCATGATAATCCAGTCACTTATCCTATCCCACCTTTACTGCCATATCAGCCTCCTTGCTGACCTCCCAGCCTCCCATCTCTCCCCACTCCAGTTCATACTTCACTCTATTGCTACAAAAACCTTCAGGCCGTTTCCCCTCTCCTCAATAGCCTCCAGAGGTTGCTCTTCCACCTCTGCATCCAACAGAAACTCCTCACCATTGGCTTTAAACCACTCAATCACCTTGCTCCCTCCTACCTCATCTCTCTACTCTTGTACTGCAACACAATCAGCCCACTTGGCTTCTCTAATGCTAACCTTCTCACTTTGCCTCTGTCTCAACTGTCTCACCATCAACCCCTCGCCTACATCATCAGTCGTATTTATTGAGCGCTTACTGTGTGCTAAGTGCTTGGGAAGTACAAATTGGCAACATATAGAGACAGTCCCTACCCAACAGTAGGCCTACATCTTGCCTCTGGTCTGGAATGCCCTCCCTCATCAAATCTGATAGAAAGTTACTCTCCCCGACTTCAAAGCCTTATTGGTGTCCCACATTTCCTCCAAGAGGCCTTCCCTGACTAAGCCCTCCTTTACCCATTTCCCATTTCCTTCTGTGTTGCCCTGACTTGCTCCCTTTATTCATCTCTCCTCCCAGCCCCACAGCATTTATGCACATATCTATAATTTTTTAATTTATTTATATTAATGTTTGCTCTAGGCTGTAAGCTCATTGTACACAGGGAATATTTCTAATATATTGTTATATTGTGCCCTCCCAAGCTCTGTACACAGTAAGCACTCAGTAAATACGATTGACTGACTAGTGATAAAAAACGGTGCTATTATTAATCGTATTTATTGAGCGCTTACTGTGTGCAAAGCATTGTACTAAGCACTTGAGTACTCAGTTCCCCCACTGAAGCAGATCTGGGGGAGTGGTATATATACATACAGTTGGCTTTTGTATTAGAAGGCACCAGTGACAATGGAATTCATCTGTGAGCTACATATGTAGCTGAAAAGGCCAACTAAGGTCTCACTGTCCCAGCCACATTGTGGACACAAAAAGGCTTTCCTTTGTTTTTGTTAGGTTTAATGCTTTCAGTATTTGGCACTGTTCTCTCATATGCCCTCTTGTCTCTCATTCCTTATGAAGATTTTGCTTCGTACAGTTTAGTACAGCGCTTAATATGGTCCTCTGCACACAGTAAGCTCTCAATAAATACCATTGATTGATTTTTTGCTTTGAGAGAACCACTTCTTTCTTTATACTAGTATGCCATTCTGATCTGTATTTGGCCATTAACTCCCAGGTTTTTGACTCCCAGTTTTCACAAGGGAATAGTGTCTGAGGTTTTGTTTTATCCTGTCCTTAAGACTTTCCTCTGCCCTTCTTGCTTTCATTTTCCCAGTTTCAACTCTCCATCTGACAGTTGTGTGGGTATTCTGGTTTCGTGGTAGTAGGTTGGGCATTTTCTTATCCACCCAATCCATCCCACGTCCAAAATAGTTCTCCTTGGGTGCAAAAACTCGGGGCTTCTCA
The DNA here is from genome assembly GCF_015852505.1 of Tachyglossus aculeatus. Lineage (NCBI taxonomy): Eukaryota > Metazoa > Chordata > Mammalia > Monotremata > Tachyglossidae > Tachyglossus > Tachyglossus aculeatus. The sequence continues at coordinate 17,044,377 of NC_052085.1, read as the reverse complement.
GTCACCTCTAGTCACATCAACCAGTCAGTCAGTCATTGGTATTTACTGAGTGCCTCTTGACCGTGAAACAGATAATCAGATCAGATGCAGTCCCTCAAAGAACTCACAATTTAAATCAATCCATCAATGGTGTATATATATTGTACTCTCCCAAGCTCTTAGAACAGCACATAGTAAATGTTCAATAAATGCCATTGATGGATTGATTTATTGAGCACTCACTCTGTGTAGAGCACTGTAGTAAGCGCTTGGGAGAGTACAACAGATTTGGTAGAACCGTTCCCTGCCCTCAACAACCTTACTATCTAAAGGAGACACTTGATTTTCCACTGGACTGCAGAACAAAAGATCACTGTGGGCAGGGAATGTGTTCATTTTTATATTGCACTGTCCCAAGTGCTTAGTACGGTGTTTTGCCCACAGTAAGTACTCAATAAATATGGTTGAATGAATGCATGATTGAACAAAAATCACTGGGAACCCCTGCAGCCTTCCTTGAGTTCTGGTTCAAGAAACGTTCCCGGGCATGCCCAGCCACAGATGTTTAAGCCGCAGTAGCGAACAATCATTTCCAATTTAAAATCTTTGAGAAGCTTTGGTTGTGACTAAACTCTGGGTGACCTAGAGAGCTGCACTCTGAAGCCCTGAAGCAGAGAGGTTAGCAAGAAGGCTGATGCAATAGTCAAGATCTGACAGATGCCTGGAGCAGTGTGGTAGCATTTTGGACACAGAGGAAGGGGAGGATTCTAGAGATGTCGTGAAAGTAGAACTAACAGGATTTGGTGGCAGACTGAACATGCTCCCTCTACTCTACTGAAATTGCCCTCTCCAAGGTCACCAATGGTTCCCACTTTGCCAAATCCAATGGCTTCTACTCCATCTTAATTCTTTTAAATCTGTCAGATGCCTTCAACACTGGGACCGCCCCTTCTTCCTAGAAACACTGTCTAGCCATGGTATCACTGACATCATCTTCTCATGCTTCTCTTCCTACCTAACTGCCCGATCTTTCATCGACTCCCCCTCTGTCTTCCATCTCCTAACCGTGGGAGTCCTTCAGTGTTCAATTCCAAGTCCCCTTTTATTCTCCATTTACAGCCACTCCCTTGCTCCCATGGCTAAAACTGCCATCTCTATGAAGATGATTCCCAAATCTTCCTCCAACCCCAACCTCTCTCAATCAATTGATCAGTGGTATCTGTTGCCGAATTGTACTTCCAAGTGCTTAGTACAGTGCTCTGCACACGGTAAGCACTCAATAAATACAATTGAATGAATGAATTTATTGAGCGCTTACTGGACACAGAGTACTGTACTTCCTCCTGCCTTCGTGGACATTTCCTCCTCCCCACAACTTTCCCATCACTGTAGACACCATCATCCTCCCAGTCTTACATGTCCGCAGCCTTAGTATTATCCTTGACTCAGCTCTCTCCTTCAACTTGAATATCCTATCAGTTTTATGTTCTTTAGAATCCGTCCCTTCCTCCCCATCCAAACTGTTACTGTGATGGTTCAATCACTTGTTTCCCGCCTCGATTACTGCATCAGCCTCCTCGCTGACCTCCAGCCTTTCCCTTTGTTGTGGAAACAAAAGATCTTCCATCTTGAGGCTGAATGGTGGCTGAACTCCATCTTAGATTCCTTAACTTTGTAAATGCCCCTGTTCAGTTCAAATTCCTCAGCCAGCGGAGAACCATTCAAGACAGGCAGATATCGCTGAGATACTCCCAGCTGCAGCTTGTTGACCTTGAGGGCAACTGCTGACCTTGGCAGGACAGAGAGGGAAGATGCTTTTGGGATACTCCCATGCCCCTTGAAGCGGAAGCTAAAGTCTCTCCACCTCATATGGAAGCATGTAACGCCCCTCCTTGTTGCATCCTCTGTTGGGAAAGCATCAGTCAACAGTATATATTCTTGCCGTAACTCCTTTTGGGGGGGCTTTTTGGTCTAGTAGGGGACAGTCTTCCAGCTCAATAGGTCCGCCAAGCAATTGCCTTTACATTGTACAGTTTAACTTAAAATAGCCTTTTGGGCTACATCTGCAATAAACATGGAGTACTGATACATTATGTCCGTGACGCAGTCCACTTCACTCTGCTGCCCATATCATTTTTCCAAAATATTGTTCTGATCACATCTTCCCATTCCTCAGAAACCTCCAGTAGTTCCTCACTAAACCTCCAGTAGTTCCTCATTCATCTCAGCACCAAGCAAAACTCCACACAGTCAGCTTTAAAACACTGAGTAAGTTTTATCCCTACTTCCTATCATTCATTCGTTCATTCAGTTGTATTTATTGAGCGCTTATTGTGTGCAGAGCACTGTTCTAAGTGCTTGGGAAGTACAAGTTGGCAACATATAGAGATGGTCCCTACCCAACAGTGGGCGCTCAGTCTAGAAGGGGGAGACAGAGAACAAAACAAAACATATTAACAAAATAAAATAAATAGAATAAATATGTACAAATAAAATAAATAGAGTAATAAATATGTACAAACATATACACATATATACAGGTGCTGTGGGGAAGGGAAGGAGGTAAGGTGGGGGGATGGAGGGGGGAGGAGGGGGAGAGGAAGGAGGGGGCTCAGTCTGGGAAGGCCTCCTGGAGGAGGTGAGCTCTCAGTAGGGCCTTGTGTTGTCCTGCTTTCTCACCAGTTCCCATGCCAACTTGCATCCACTCACCCCCATGAAACTATCAGTCACCTTATTACAGTATCATACAGAAAATATTATCTGGAGAATCTAAAAGATCTGTGAAAGAACTCTGCGACATCCATTCCTATTCGAAGCAGAAGAACACTGCAAAGGACAACTTCACTATCTTTACTTCTCTTCCACTACAACCCAGCCCACACCAACGTGCTTTCCGTGCCTCAGATAGTCTCTCTTGCCATCATTATTTTTCTCCCACCCTCGTTTGTGACCCCCTTCCCATTTATATCTGACAGATAATCACTCTCCCCATCATCAAAATAGTACTAAAATCATGTTTCCTCCAAGAGACCTTCCCTGATTAGACCCCAATTTCCTCAGCTTACTGTCCCTTCTGTGTCGTTTATGCACTTGGATCTTTGACCTTTGGGCATTTGACATTCTCCCCAACCCCACAGCACTTAGTTGCGTATCTTTAAATTATACATTATAAATTATTTATTTATATTAGCATCTGTCTCCCTCTTTAAGACTCTAAGCTCACTATGGGCAGGAAACATGTCTGCTAATTCTGGTATAGTGTACTCTCCCAATGCTTAGTACAGTGCTTTTCACATAGTAAATGCTCAATAAATACCATTGAGTGATTGATTGATTGATAGATGTGATCCCTGCCCATAAGGATCTTTCAATCTAAGGGGAGTTAGGTGCCAAGGCAAACATTAGAATAAATCACACATAGGGGAAATAGTAGATTAGAAGGTATTCTTTTTTTATGGTATTTGTTAAGCACTTACTATGTGCTAGGCACTGTACTAAGCGCTAGTTCCTAGGCCCATGCTCTTTCCACTAGGTCTCTTCAATTGGAATGATGTCAAAAATTATGGGAACTAGGATGGAGGAACTAGGAAAATATAGAGTGAGAGCTAGGTGCTCCGCCACATATGAGTAATGCATAAAAGGAATTCCTTCCCAGTGGAAAGTGTTCATGGGCGGGAGCTACGTGCTTCGCCACGTGTGAATAACTAATTAAGTGTATTCCTCCTGAGTGGGAAGACTTCAATTTGAGTGGACACAGGGTATTGTAGGCTCAGGGTGTCAAACTAAAATAAGTGTATTCCTCCCAAGAAGGAAGTTAAATCTGCTGCGTGTAAATAACTAAAAATAAGTGTATTCCTCCCGAAACGGAAGTTTAATTTGCTACGTGGAATAAATTTCGAACGGCTCAGCCTTTGACTCCAGTCTCTCTTACTATCACTGCACTGGTTCTCAAACCCATCCCCAAATGACAGGTAACAGAAAGAAACCAGCACTTTTATTAGGGGAAAAGTATTATTTGTAGTGAGAACTAATTGATCAGCTCTTCAAGGGAAATGCCCTAAGTCAGTTAGGACGTATATAGTAATTTAGGGTCTAATACTGGAGGGTTAACTGTGATGGAGAATTCAGTAAGGGCAGGGACAGGGACAGTTTAGATGCATAATGGCCCTTTTCATCTTGGCTCTTTTTTACTCATTGTTGTTAGGTGGATCCAGAAAGACAAGGGCAGACCATGGTCCTTGTGATTTTTTTTGTTGTATCTGGGAGTAAGTCTAAAGGTTTCCCTGGGTTTCTGCTGGATGGATCTGTTCTTCTGGGCTTTCCTTAGTCCACCAGGAGGCAAGTGATTATTGGGATTATTGAAACCTTCAAATGACCAGTTATTCATGACAGCCCTTGATTTCTTTAAATGTTTGATTGAGGAAGGAAGATCCATTCACCATTTCCCACTGATTTTTTAAATGAACACATTCTGCATTATCTGTTGATGTATTTCCTTACCTTTATTGGGGGTTATTTTACTGCCCAATTGTTCTATTCATTTGGAACTTTCTAATAAAGCTTATTCTCAACGTTTCCCTCTTTGATTTCAGGCTAATGCCATCTGCAGATGCTAGTAATAACCATGTGCTCTGGCTTTGCAATTTGCTGAAGTGTTTGGTTTTCTGTATATTTGGGGACAGAGATCCTGGAAGGCCTGTATACAACATCACAGAAAGAGTGCTGTCATTAAGTGGCATCTTTGGTTTAGGTTGTAAAGATGTTGTGGGCACTTGTTATTAATCTCTAATGCTGAATGTACTACTAAATTCTAAATGTTCCATCTCTTCAGTCTCAGAATCTTAGCATGAAATATTTAGTACCACAGGAAAGCTAAATTAGTGGTGAGTCGAAGTAATTAAGGCAAAGTAAATAATCTCCAAGCTTCTCGTTCCCTCTGAAACTAATTTCATATCATATCCTTCGTGAGTTAAAAATAGTTCTGTGCTAATTCAAGATGCCCATGTACCGTGCTGGTGAAGTGCACTTCAGTTCTGTTGAAAAGATGCAGATGAGGAGTTATTTACAAAGAGGTGATTTTTTTTTTGAGAGACATTCATTTTGCCACCATGAAAGCTTGTGAAATGAGTCTCAAACAGCTGCACTACACAGATGATGAGCTTGAGAAAAGTCGCAGCTAGAATATCATTTTTAACTTTTTTACAGAATAGCAAGATCACCTATTTCTAACCCAAGACTACATTGTTTTAATTTTTTTCAAAGGTTTTTGTTAACCTAGCTATTAGGAGGCATGCCATTACTACGCTACGTGGAGAAATGTTTAAGAAAATTTTGCAGAGAGGTATAAGTTTTGAATATCAGCGGGTAACTTAGCCTAACAAGATTGTGACAAGATAGCATTGTTAGGAAGGATTGCTGATGCCACAAAGATTCAGAGAGGATTGTTTGATAAACAGTTTATCCTAAAGCCAAAACTATATACTCCTCCTCTTCATCATTATTTCCTATCATCACCTTAAAATTCCTTTGCTTATCTTCCCCTGTTCAGAGAGATCTGTTTGAACCATAAAAATGCACTAATGGACTTGCTCCTCTGATGCCTCCAGATTGAATTAATATTTTAAGGCAGCAAGATGGGAACAGAGACAGAAAACAAAGTCATTCTGTTCATTTGTTCATTCAGTAATACACAGAATAATGTGTAGGTGCCCCTTTGTCAGGCAGGTGTAAATACTTCAGAGTGTACCATATTGTTCCCTTTGCCATCTGACATCTATTTTGTTACACACCTCAACTTATATTTAAGTACATGTTATGTTTTTTAATGTGTGTTTTCTTACGTGCCCTATTGACCCAAAATCATTCTTGAATGACTCTACCTAAGTACATATTATATTGTTTCAATGCATGTTTTCTTACCTCACCTATTAATTTGTAGACTCCTTGAGTTTGGGACCGTGATTATTCTTTAATTGGCACCTCAAAGTACTTAGTATAGTGCTGTCTACTCATGCGGTCTTAAGAGATACTTGTTGACTCACCGACTGACTCATTAAAAGACATTCGCCTGGGTAGTCTGATGTCTCTATGAGACCATAAAAGTTTTAAATGTTTTGTTCATTGTCCCAAGATACTTTTGTAAAGAGCAAACTGCCCAACCTAGCAAGGACGTTGCTGGGAAGGGAATGGGAATAGTAAAATGGCCAACTTTTTTTTTTAAAGCAGTTGATCAAATTTCTTTCCATCTCAGTTCCTTCCTCACTGACTGACTGTGTGTTTACTGGGCCTCAAGCCTCCTGGAAATGTACTCACTTCTTAAAATTGTACCTTTTGTGAGGACCATTTTAGGGCTTGGGTGATAGCATATCCTATTTTGTTGGGATTGCCGTGGGCTTCGGTTATCTTGACAGTGGACGGGAAAAGTTTCCTAGAGGCAAGCTGCCCATTTTTCATTTTTGATAATATGAGCACCCTTCTGTGATCACAGGGAGGTTTACCGCACGAAGGGGAGACTCCTTAAGTTCTTAAGTAAGCAATGTGAAGGATGCACCCTGTGAAGAATCTCTTACACCTCAGTCAATCAACCAATGGCATTTATTGAGCACTTACTGTTTGCAGAGCGCAGTACTAAGTGCTTGGGAGAACACAATATAACAGAGTTGGTCGTCATGTTCCCTGCCCACAGTGAGCTTATTTTGGCTCACTGAGTGAGGAGCTGGTGTCCTCCAACCAGTACTTCTGGAAGAGAATGGCTTTTTTATTCATAGATCAAAGAAATCAAAGTGAGGTACAAGATCAAGGTAACATTAGGATTAGTTGGAGTCTAGTTGCATTGCTTGAATGCAGGTGATTTTAGAAACTTCTGTACGATGAATGTAATGGAAAGAACAACACTTCCTATTTTTTTTGCTCAGAGAGGAGCCTTGATGTTATCTCAGTAATTGGAAATGATGTTCTGTAGCGGCTCTTTAACTAGATTTACACAATTCCCTTTCAAATCTGCTGTTATCGTTGCTCTCATTCCATAGTAAATGTTGCTGCCTCCTCGGAAATAGAAAGACACATTCCAAAAGATTACGTGTAATTCTTTTCATGATTCAAAATACAATGTTTTTGGTGCATTATTTGTAACTTCTGGTTCTACCATTACAACCAATGGTGTTTACCTTCTAAATTAGGTTTTGAAAATACTTGCTGGAGAAATGTGATAAACAGTTCTTTATTCAGGAAAAATTTACTTTCTTAAATTTTTTTTTGCTGTTTCAGTGGTGTGGTTTTACATAAAAATCCGTTTCTGCCTGTAAAGATAATTTCATTGAATAAAGGTGGTATAGGTCAGTAGTGAATATCAATCAGTGGTATTTATGGAACGCTTACTATGTGCAGAGCACCATACTGTTTGGGTTGGTGGTTCTGTCTACAGTGATGGGAAAGTCGCGGGGCGGACAGGGTTTGGGTGGGAAGATAAGGAGTTCTGTTTTGGACATGTTAAGTTTGAGGTGACAGCATGGCATCCAAGTAGTGATATCTTGAAGACAGGAGGAAATGCAAGACAGCAGAGAGGGAGAGAGATCAGGGCTGGAGATGTAAATTTGGGAATCATACACATAGCCATGTGAGCAAATGAGTTCTCCAAGGGAGGGGGTGAAAATGGAGAATAGAAGGGGACCCAGAACTGCACCATGAGGGACCCCCGCGGTTAGGGGATGGAAAGCAGAGGAGTAGCTCATGAGACAGACTGAGAGTGAGTGGCCAGAGAGATAGGTGGAGAACCAGGAGAGGACAGTGTCAGTGAAGCCGAGGTTGGATAATGTTTCCAGGAGGACGGGGTGGTCAACCGTGTTGAAGGCAGCTGAGTAGTTGAGGATGGCTGTTGGATTTGGCAAGAACGAGATCATTGGTGACCTTTGAGAGGGCAGTTTCTGTGGAGCGAAGGGGACAGAAGCCAGATTGGAGGAGGTCAAGGAGAAAATTGGAGAGGAACTTGATTCAGCAGGTGTAGACAGCTTGCTCAGTGAGTTTGGAGGGTGATAGTAGGAGGGAGGTGAGGCAATAACTAGAGGGAGTTGTGGGGTCAAGGGAGAGTTTTTTTAGGATAAGGGAGACAAGAGCATGTCTTGAGTAACTTTAATTTGTAGACTTCAAACTAACATGAAATGTTGCCCAATGATTTCCTCAGACCCTTGCCAACCCTAAGCTCTCCTGCTATACATTACTCAGGATTCATGTCCATCACAGACATGCTCATACTTCTTAAACCTCATTAATGAGAAGAAGCATGGCTCAGTAGAAAGAGCAAGGGCTTTGGAGTCAGAGGTCATGGGTTCAAATCCTGGCTCTGCCAATTGTCAGCTCTGTGACTTTGGGCAAGTCACTTAACTTCTCTGTGCCTCAGTTACCTCATCTGCAAAGTGAGATTAAGACTGTGAGCCCCACGTGGGACAACCTGATCGCCTTGTAACCTCTCCAGCGCTTAGAATAGTGCTTTGCACATAGTAAACGCTTAATAAAATACCATTACAGTAAGCATTCTATCAACACCATTGACTGATTGATGTATAACTGTCCTTCATTTTTGAAAATGACGTTATTAACAGTGCTCTTCTATCCATGCAGGGGGAATTCTAGATTGATATTCCATGACCCACTGAATGTAATTATGGCTATAGTTTCTAGGTATGTCAACATATTTGTGTTATGCGGGATTTGTCTCCGTTTTCAAGACAGCCCCTTGGTAATTCAGTCTTCACAAAACCTTTCTCAAGAAGAGCAATCCTCCTTTGATGGCTGCCTGTCATCATATTTTCCAGGTTTTGGGTAGGAAGATAAAGAGCTCTTTTTTGAACATGTTAAGTTTGAGGTGACGGGAGGTCATTCAAGTAGAGATGTCTTGAAGGCAGGAGGAAATGCGAGACTGGAGAGAGGGAGAGAGATCAGGGCTGGAGATGTAGATTTGGGTATCATCCGCATAGAGGTGGTAGTTGAAGCCTTGGGAGTGAATGAGTTCTCCAAGGGAGTGGGTGTAGATGGAGAATAGCAGGGGACTCAGAATTGAACCTTGAAGGACCCCCACAGTTAGGGGGTAGGAGGCAGAACAGGAGCCCATCATGAAGGAGACTGAGAATGAGTGGCCAGAGAGATAAGAAGAGAACAAGGAGAGGACAGAGTCAGTGAAATCAAGTTTGGATAATGTTTCCAGGAGAAAGGGGTGGTCCACAGAGTTGAAGGCAGCTGAGAGGTAGAGGAGGATTAAGATGGAGTGGAAGCCATTAGATTTGGCAAAGAGCTTGTTGGTGACCTTTGAGAGGGTGGTTTCTTTGTAGTGAAGGGGACAGAAGCCTGATTGGAGGGGTTCAAGTAGGGATTGGAGGAGAGAAATTTGAGACAGCAGGTGTAGGCAACTCTCTGAAGGAGTCTGGAGAGGAATGGTAGGAGGGAGATGGGGCTATAAATGCAGGGAGCCCTGGGCTCAAAGGAGGGTTTTTTTAGGATAACAGAGACATGGGCATGTTTGAAATCAGTGGGGAGGAAGCCATTGGAGAGCAAACAGTTGAAGATGGCTGTTAGAAAGGGAAGAAGGGAGGGGACAAGTGTTTTGTTAAGGAGCGAAGAAGTAGGGTCGGATGCACAGGTGGAGGGGGTGGCTTTTGAGAGGAGTTAGAAGATCTCTAAAGATACTGCTGGGAAAGATGGGAGAGTTGAAGAAGGGGCTGGAAGGGGGAAGTAACTGAGGAGGGGCAGGGGCGGTTTTAAGAAGATCATGCCTGATAGTGTCATATTTCTTATTAAAGTATTCATTCAATCGTATTTATTGAGCGCTTACTGTGTGCAGAGCACTATACTGGCCAGGTCATCGGGGGCAGGGAGCCTGAGGAGGGAGTTAATCTCAAGTCACTGGATCATTTCTAAACCCACCGATTCTGAAATTCCACTCTCCAACCACAGCCTCCTAACTTGCTCTCTCCACATCTCTCCTTCTCACAGAACTCTTCCCTTTCCTCATGGTGAGGTAAAGTCATCATGCCTCAGTTGGACCCCCTTATCTTTCCCCACTCCTCTGTGGATGCACAAATCCACACTCTTCACAGTGCCTCTCTATCAGTCTCACACTCCCAGCTCCTAGCCCCCAGCTATGAATCCCATCCACATCCACAGGATGCTTGCTGACTGGCATTGTGCTGGAGGACAGTGCCTGACATTCTGGCAAATTCTGGCTCCCGCACTTGCCTGCTGTGTGACTTTGGGAAAGTCACTTACCTTCTCTGTGCCTCAGTTACCTCATCAGTAAAATAGGGATTTAAACTGTTAGCCCCACTCGGGACGTGGACTGTGTCCAAATGGACTAGCTTAGATCTACATCAGTGCTTAGTATAATGCCTGGTACAAAGTAAGAGAGTTCCTCAAGGGTCAGTTCTTAGTCCCCTTCTTTTCTCCATCTTCAGTCACTCCCCTAAAGAACTCATTCGCTCCCACAGCTTCAACTATCATCTCTATGTGGATGACACCCAAATCTCTGTCTCCTCCTCTGTTCTCTCTCCCCTCCCTCCAGGCTCACATCTCCTCCTCCCTTTAGGACATCTCTACTTGGATGTCCTCCCGCCCCCTAAAACTCAACATGTCCAAGACAGAGCTCCTTATCTTCCCCCCCAAACCCTGTCCTCTCCCAATCTTTACCTTCACTATAGACGGTACAGCCGTCCATTCCATATCAAAAGCCCATAACCTTGGTGTCATCCTTGACTCTGCTCTCTCATTCACCCCCCCATATGAGAAGCAGTGTGGCTTAGTGGAAAGAGCCCGGACTTGGGTGTCAGAAGTTGTGGGTTCTAATCCTGGCTCCGCCACTGATTAGCTGTGTGACTTTGGGTAAGTCACTTCACTTCTCTGGGCCTCAGTTACCTCATCTGCAAAATGGGGATTAAGACTGTGAACCCCCCTGTGGGACAACCTGATTACCTTGTATCTACCCCAGCACTTAGAACAGTGCTGGGCACATAGTAAGCGCTTACAAATGCCATCATTATTAATATTCAGTCTGTTACCAAATATTCATTCATTCATTCAATCAATCATATTGAGCGCTTATTCTGTGCAGAGCACTGTACTAAGCACTTGGAAAGTACAATCCGGCAACAGAGACAATCCATACCCAACAACGAGCTCACAGTCTAGAAGGGGGGAGACAGACAACAAAACAAAACAAAACAAGTAGACAGGCATCAATAGCGTTGGTATAAATAACTGTCGGTCTCACCTTCACAACATCGCCATGATCTGCCCTTTCCTCTCCATCCAAACCACTACCACGTTAGTACAGTCTCTCATCCTACCTCGACTGGATTACTGCATCAGCCTCCTTTCTGACCTCCCAACTTCCTGCCTCTCCCCACTTCAGTCCAAACTTCACTGGGCTGCCCGGATTATCTTTCTACGGAAACGTTCAGGGCATGTCACCCATGCCTTAGAAATCTCCAGTGGTTGCTGTCACCTTCCCTATCAAATGAAAACCTCTCACTGTTGGCTTTAAAGCTCTCCATCACCTTGTCCCCTCCTACCTCACCTCCTTTCTCTCCTACATCCCAGCCCAAACACTCCACTCCTGTCTCACCTCCGACCCCTGGCCCACATCCTGCCACATCCAAACAATCACTCTTCCCCCCTTCAAAGGCCTACTGAAGGCACACTTCCTCCAACAAGTCTTCCCAGACTAAGCCCCCTTTTCCTCAGCTCCCCCTCCCTTCTACATCACCTCGACTAGATCCCTTTACCTCTCCCCCATCTCCCCACAGCACTTATATGTATATAAGATATGTATATATCTATAATTCTACATATTTATATTGATGCCTGTTTACTTGTTTTGATGTCTGTCTCCCCCCATCTAGACTGTAAACCTGTAACAGCAGAGATTGTCTCTTTTTATTGCTGTATTGTACTTTCCAAGCGCTCAGTACAGTGCTCTGCATACAGTAAGCGATGCTATTGATGCCTGTCTACTTGTTTTGTTTTGTTTTGTTGTCTGTCCCTCCACCCTTCTAGACTGTGAGCCTGTTGTTGTGTAGGGATTGTCTCTGTTGCCGAATTGTACTTTCCAAGTGCTTAGTACAGTGTCCCGCGCACAGTAAGCGCTCAATAAATATGATTGAATGAATGAATATGATTTAATGAATGAATGAACAAATACCATTAAAAAATTGTATCCGTTTCTAATGAAATGTATGTTGTCAAAACCTTAAATATATTTTGCACCAGGCTAAATTGTGCCCTTTTTGGGGGGCTTTTTTGGTCTCCTCAGGTTTCAAGTGGGTCACAAATTCTGCCTTACCCTTGCGCAGTTAAAAGTATGGTTAAAAAAACAAAGCACCCATTTCAAATAGTAGATTTCAGATGCATTTTTATTGTGAAAATACATTCATGCATCATCTTTTACTAATCTGCAGTAATCTACTGCAATAAAATAGTATTACTACTTCTATGACCTTTCACCTTTAATTAACAGCAAAAACACCTGTGAGGTTAACACGCAAGCCAAAATTTTTGCCTTATTAAGCAGTTGAGGCTTTCGTAAATCATGTTTTCGTAACGAGAATATCAGAACTTAAAAATCATTTTTATTTAATCATTTTCAAATAATTCTGATGTTGGTGTCTACAAAAATGACATTTATTCCCCTGTGAATGGCTCAAGTGTTAAAAGAGCAGGAGTCTTAGATATTAGATTTTAATCTTACCTGAAGACACCTGGGAGATCAACAACACAGAAGCCTGAATTTTTCACTTGAAATCATATTATTTATTCTATTTATTTTATTTTGTTAATATGTCTTGTTTTGTTTTCTGTCTCCCCCTTCTAGACTGTGAGTCCACTGTTGGGTAGGGACCGTTTCTATATATTGCCAACTTGTACTTCCCAAGCGCTTATACAGTGCTCTGCACACAGTAAGTGCTCAATAAATACGATTGAATGAATGAATGTAACAGTTGCGTTTTTCATATGCTTGCTTCTCCTTAAAGAAAATATCAGAGCTCTTTTCTGTTTTTCGTGATTTTATTATCCAGCGTCCTCTGCTTACAATGATTAATTTTCTTCTGTTTTATCAAGGCTAAGTGAACAGGACTCAGGTTTTAGATTTAATTTTTCACCATTTTTGGTTTTCAGAATTTCTACATCCAATCTTCTCGCAATGCAGAGATTAATTTTTAATGTTGATATTTGGCATGGTAATAATAATAATAATGGTATTTGTTAAGCACTTACTTTGTGCCAGACATGACTCCTGGGGTGAATAAAAGCAAATAGGGTTGGATTCAGTCCCTGTCCCCCGTGGGGCTCACAGTCTCAAGTCCCCATTTTACAGATGAATTAACTGAGTCCCAGAGAAGTGAATGACTTGCCCAAGGTCACACAGCAGACAAGTGGCAGAGCCAGGATTAGGAACCATAACTCCCCAGTCCGTGATCTATCCACTAAGCCATGCTGCATGGCGTGTATGAATTTCCCAGTCTGAATAATAAACTCCAAAATTTTCTAATCAAATGGAAGCCAACGTGCAACTCAGCTGCAGCCTTCCATCCTTTCTGAGTAGTGTTGATTACATTGAACAGGCCAAGTGAAAACCCTTGTTAAGGTGATAATAGTTTTGAATAAATGAGAGGGGTGTGTTAACATATGTAAATTAGCCCGCCTCACAGATTGCTTAAACAAAAGTAAACTCCACTACTGTGGTACCCTGCAGAGCACTGTTGGTGGAAGTCTAAGCTTCTTAAATGGATATGTGCATCTGTTCTCCTCTAGCTCCTTTTGTGGCCCATTACAAACTGGTTCCTGCCCCCTCCATTCCACACCTCCACACTCTCCAAGATCTCAGGTCACTGAATCCCTGCCAATTCTCGTGGTCTCTTTACTATCCAAATCCTGCTTGACCTCAAAAGTGCAGAGAGAAGCAGCGTGGCTCAGTGGAAAGAGCCCGGGCTTGGGACTCAGATATCATGGGTTCCAATCTCGGCTCCGCCACTTGTCAGCTTTGTGATTTTGGGCAAGTCACTTCAATCAATCAATCAATCAATCGTATTTCTTGAGCGCTTACTATGTGCAGAGCACTGTACTAAGCGCTTGGGAAGTACAAATTGGCATCACATAGAGACAGTCCCTACCCGATAGTGGGCTCACAGTCTAAAAGGGGGAGACAGAGAACAGAACCAAACATACCAACAAAATAAAATAAGTAGGATAGAAATGTACAAGTAAAATAAATAAATAAATAAATAAACAGAGTAATAAATATGTACAACCATATATACATATATACAGGTGCTGTGGGGAGGGGAAGGCGGTAAGGCGGGGGGATGGAGAGGGGGACGAGGGGGAGAGGAAAGAAGGGGCTCAATCTGGGAAGGCCTCCTGGAGGAGGTGAGCTCTCAGCAGGGCCTTGAAGGGAGGAAGAGAGCTAGCTTGGCGGATGGGCAGAGGGAGGGCATTCCAGGCCCGGGGGATGACGTGGGCCGGGGGTCGATGGCGGGACAGGCGAGAGCGAGGTACAGTGAGGAGATTAGTGGTGGAGGAGCGGAGGGTGCGGGCTGGGCAGTAGAAGGAGAGAAGGGAGGTGAGGTAGGAGGGGGCGAGGTGATGGACAGCCTTGAAGCCCAGGGTGAGGAGTTTCTGCCTGATGCGCAGATTGATCGGTAGCCATTGGAGGTTTTTGAGGAGGGGAGTGATATGTCCAGAGCGTTTCTGGACAAAGATAATCCGGGCAGCAGCATGAAGTACGGATTGAAGTGGAGAGAGACACGAGGATGGGAGATCAGAGAGAAGGCTAGTGCAGTAGTCCAGACGGGATAGGATGAGAGCTTGAATTAGCAGGGTAGCGGTTTGGATGGAGAGGAAAGGGCGGATCTTGGCAATGTTGCGGAGTTGAGACCGGCAGGTTTTGGTGACGGCTTGGATGTGAGGGGTGAATGAGAGAGCGGAGTCGAGGATGACACCAAGGTTGCGGGCTTCTGAGACGGGAAGGATGGTAGTGCCGTCAACAGAGATGGGAAAGTCAGGGAGAGGACAAGGTTTGGGAGGGAAGACAAGGAGCTCAGTCTTCGACATGTTGAGCTTTAGGTGGCGGGCGGACATCCAGATGGAGATGTCCTGAAGGCAGGAGGAGATGCGAGCCTGGAGGGAGGGGGAGCCTCAGCTACCTCATCTGGAAAATGGGGATTAAGACCGTGAGCCCTGCGTGGGACGACCCGCTCATCTTGTATCCCCCCAGCGCTTAGAACAGTGCTTCCACATAGAAGGCGCTTAACAAACACCATCATTATAATTATTTGACACTGTGAATCAAGCGTGGTTCAGTGGAAAGAGCCCGGGCTTTGGAGTCAGAGGTCATGGGTTCAAATCCCGGCTCCGCCCATTGTCAGCTGTGTGACTTTGGGCAAGTCACTCAACTTCTCTTTGCCTCAGTTACCTCATCTGTAAAATGGGGATTAAGACTGTGAGCCCCCCGTGGGACAACCTGATCACCTTGTAACCTCCCCAGTGCTTAGAACAGTGCTTTGCACATAGAAAGCACTTAATAAATGCCACTAAATATTCTCCAATCTTTTTTTTCCCTGACAGTTCTCTCCTGGCTCTCCTCCTGTTTTTTTGTGACCTTGGGCAAGTCACTCTATTTCTCTGTGCCTCCGTTCCCTCATCTGTAAAATGGGGATTAAGACTGTGAGCCCATGTGGGACAACCTGATCACCTGGTAACCTCCCCAGCACTTAGAACAGTGCTTTGCACATAGTAAGCGCTTAATAAATGCCATGATTATTATTATTATTATTATTATTATTACTTTTTCTTGGTCTCTGTCTCTTGCTTCCTCGTACTCCCTAAATGTGGGTGTCAGTCAAAACTCTGTTCTGGATTCCTTCCCCTTCTCATTATATATTCACTCCCTTGGGGAGCTCATCAGCTACCAACTCTTTGCCCACGACTTCCAAATCTACTTTTTTAGCCCTGACCTCTCTCTCCCTGTACCATCTTGCAAGCAGCGTGGCATAGTGGTTAGAGCACAGGCCTGGGATTCAGGAGGTCCTGAGTTCTAATCCCAGCTCCACTACTTGCCTGCTGGGTGACCTTGGGCAAGGTGCTTCACTTCTCTGGGCCTCAGTTACCTCATAATAATAATAATAATAATGATGGCATTCATTAAGCGCTTACTATGTGTAAAGCACTGTTCTAAGCGCTGGGGAGGTTACAAGGTGATCAGGGCGTCCCACGTGGGGCTCACCGCCTTCATACCCATTTTACGGATGAGGTAACTGAGGCACAGAGAAGTGAAATGAATTGCCCAAAGTCACACAGCTGACATTTGGCAGAGCAGGGATTTGAACCCATGACCTCTGACTCCAAAGCTCGGGCTATTTCCACTGAGCTAGGCTGTTTCTCTTGATAACAGAGGTATTTGTTAAGCGCTTACTGTATGCTGGGGAAGATAGAGTACAATCAGACTACAGTCCTTATCTCACATGGGACTCACAATTAAAGGGGAAATCAGTGACACAAAGCAGTGAACTGTTGGGAGACCAATGCAGCATCTGAATCAATCGGTCAGTGGTATTTATTGAGCACTTACTATGTGCAAAGCACTGTACTAAGCTCTTGGGAGTGTACAACAGAATTAGCAGACATTGCCCATAAGGATCTTACAGTCTAGAGGGGGAGACAGACATTAATATGAATAACTAAGTAATTATAATACCTATAATTTAAAGGTATGTACATAAGTGCTGTGGGGTTAGGGCCAATATCAAATGTCCAAAGGTCACAGATCCAAGTACGTAGAAGATGCAGAAGGGAGAGTGAGCAGAGGGAAAGAGGGCTTTTTCATCATCATCATCATCAATCGTATTTATTGAGCGCTTACTATGTGCAGAGCACTGTACTAAGCGCTTGGGAAGTACAAATTGGCAACATATAGAGACAGTCCCTACCCAACAGTGGGCTCACAGTCTAAAAGGGGGAGACAGAGAACAACACCAAACATACTAACAAAATAAAATAAATAGAATAGATATGTACAAGTAAAATAAATAAATAGAGTAATAAATATGTACAAACATAGTCAGTGAAGGCCTCTTGGAGATGTGACCTTAATAATGCTCTGAAGGCGGAGTATTGGTTTGAAGCATATAGAGTAGCCTGTTGGGTAGCCATCAGGTAATGAGTTGCTCTCCTGAGCAGAGGTTTCACGAAAAGCTGTGTACCAAGAGGCCGGCTCCAAACCGACGACAAGCCTTGAATGAGACAAACCTATTTTAGCATCGAGAAATACTACTTCTGTGCCAACAATGTGGCAGGATATATTGGTCACACATCGGTATTTTCAGTCACACGCATACAGAGCTATGGATCTTCTTGTCATTAGCGTCATCTTTGAAAGCAAAAAGGAATAGCTAAATATAATAAAGCAGGCCAAAGTTTAAAGTGAGTTCCGCTGCATTCGGAGGATTATTCTAGCTATTGTGTGTAGGAAGTGTTTCTTACCTCAAAAAGTTGGCCATTTATTGGATAGGAAAACTCGTGGGATGCCTGAGTTTTCAACAGCTAGTTCTGTGCCTGTCTGTCTTAACAAGTGGAATTATTGCAAGTCGGGATGGAGAGAGGGGGTTGTTGTTGCCTTATTTGCTTATCCATTTTGCTAGTAAGTTTGAAGCCAGTGGACTTTCCAGTTGGCCAAACAGGACAAAACTCAGACCAGCAATGGACTTGTACCCAGAGAGACATGGCTCTGGGAAGAGGCGGACCCCAGGAATTTTGGAGATGCAGAGAAAGGAATTAAAAGGCTCTCTGGAAAAAAAGTAAAGTATTTTGGTGGGGCTGGGAAGGGGTTCTACTGAGTGGTTTTGCTGAGCAAATGAGAGCTTCAAGCTAAAGTTGGTGAGAGGTATTGTAGGGGAAAAAGTGAACCCAGTTAAAGGATAATTAATTTCCTTGTTCTGGCGCAGAACAGTTCCTATAGGTGTTGATTGTTGCTATCTTGGAAAGCTTTTCTGAGAAGTAACTTTAGAGCATTGCCCAACCTCTTCCTCTAGCAGTCTCTGCTGCATTCTCCCTGAATTGTGTTTATGAAATGCCTTTCTGCCCATGCACTTTCCATTCCTAAAAAGCCATCACACATTCCTCTTGGTGTACAGTAAAAACAGGTGTTTGTTTGCCCACAACCTTAGAAGTGGAGAAAGGTTATTTAAGGGCTGATTATCATTGTTATTATCACCATGTGGATGAGAATAAACCTCTTTTTACCCATATGCAGCACTCTAGGGCTCTGAGTCAGTTGGGGAGTTTGCCTAGAACAGGCATGGACAAAAAGGACTCCATTAGTTACTTTTCCCAAGGAATATTCCCTTCTACTTAAGTTGTGAGCTCTGTGTGGGAAGGGACTGTGTCCAACCTGATTATCTTGTATTTACCCCCATGCTTAGTCCAGTGTTTGGCACATTGTAAGCGTTTAACATGTACCACAATTGATCAGTCTATTTTTGATGTTCAGCTAGCTTTTTGAAGGAACTGCTTCTACATTTTTTTCTTGCTCTTCCTTCACTGACCTTGAAGTTATTTCTTCTATTGTAGTGCTTTCCCAAGACAGTTGCCTCACATAAGGTATGAGTAATTTATATGGATTGAGATCATTTATGGGTATTAGTAACTTGTGTGTCTGCAGTGACCTCTGAAAACCCTCATCTTTTGGGTCTGGAGCACTTCACCTGATTCGCCTGAAGTGAAAACTGCCCTTTCTCCCACTCTGATGCCGCAGAAGATAAAGTGGAATTTGTGGGTTGACTTGAGATTTGCCTCTGGGACTCAGCCCCCCTAGATTATTTCCCCACTCCTCAGATACCTCAGATGATTGCCCATTCCTTTCTGCATCAAGCATAAACTCATGACTCATAAACTCATTAAAGTACTTCCTCCTCTCATTCTGAGTCTTCTACTCTTTGCACTCACTCTCTTCTCCCACTATATTTCCCAGCTCATACACTTAGTTTCAAGCACACTGATATCCACTCTGCCATTCTTGTCTCATCTACCCCTGACCTCTTGCTCACTAGAAGCAGCATGGCTCAGTGGAAAGAGCCCGGGCTTCGGAGTCAGAGGTCGTGGGTTCAAATCCCGGCTCTTCCACTCGTCAGCTGTGTGCCTTTGAGCAAGTCACTTAACTTCTCTGTGCCTCAATGACCTCATCTGTAAAATGGGGATTAAGACTGTGAGCCCCCCGTGGGACAACCTGATCATCTTGCTCTCCAGCGCTTAGAACAGCGCTTTGCACATAGTAAGCGCTTAATAAATGCCATCATTTATTTTTATTTATTTTTATTTCTCCCCCTATCCTGGAACCACCTTCCTTTCCCTACCTGAACGTCCACAGCTCTCACCATTTTAATAGCCCTGGGAAATAACATCTCCTCCAGGAGACATTCCCCAATTAATTCTTAATATCCCGAATTCGCATACCCCAAATCACCACTTCAGAACTTCCATTCCAGCTAAGACTTAAATACCTACAATCTCCTGTGTCACTTAAGTACATACCTTCCAAATGCCATTATTTAAGCCCTAACTTGGGTACATTTCTACTTTCTCCTTGTTCCTCATATCTGTAACTGATTTAAATGTTGGTTGTCTCTGCTTAATTGTATCTCCTGGGGAGCAGGGATCATATCTGTGAATCGTATGTTCCAATGTGATCAGTACAGTGCTCTGCACATAGTAGTTATTGGTAAATACTATTGCTTAATTGATTACATCCCCTTGGCTCTTCTGTCCTGCACATTTACTGGGAGCCAGCAGAGTACATAGTCCAAGACCACATCAAGAAAGACATATAGGGACTAGTGGAAAACTGTAGTGAGAGTGTGATTTCCCAAAACACTAAGAGGACAAAAGCTGCACGATATTTGGGTATAGGCAGCAGTAAACTGCTAGAAAAAAGCAAGCTCAAACCCTCCCTGAGGGCAGGGACCACCTCTTTCACTTTCATTTTATTCTCTGAAGTGTCTACCTTAGCTCACAACATATCGGAGACCCTGGATAAAAGAAAAGACCTAAAGAAGAAAGGACACGGAGTGTAGGATGAAGTACATAAGTAGAGTCTTCAGTGTAAACAACTATCTTGTGGAGGAAGTAGCCAGGAATTTTTGAAGGAAAAGAAAGAAGGAAAAGAAGGAAAATAAAGGAAAAGAACCATCAGGTTGGGGAATGAATTCAAAGGAACAGGGAGGGAAAGAGGAGAGGGTGTAGCTGATCTTATTCATTCATTCAGTCTTATTTTGAGCACTTACTGTGTGAAGAGCACCGGACTAAGTGCTTGGAAAGTACAAATCAGCAACAGAGACAATCCCTACCCAACTTTGTTTTGCATCCACCTCAGAAATAATACTAATTATTGTATTTTAATTTGTAAAGTGCTTCCTATGTGCCAGGCACTGTACTAAGCATTGGGGTGGATACAAGCAAATTGGGACATATTTATAATTCTATTAATCTATATTAATGATGTATATATATCTCTAAGTCTATGTATTTATATTGATGATATTGATGCCTGTTTACTTGTTTTGCTGTCCATCTCCCCACTTCTAGACTGTGAGCCTGTTGTGATCAAAGATTGTCTCTGTTGCTGAAATACTGTGGGGCACACAGTAAGTGCTCAATAAATGTGATTGAAAGAATGAATGCACTCTGTGCCCCACAGGGAACATGACTGTCATGGATGAAGGACTATGACTTTAATAATAATAATGATAATGGTAACTGTTAAGTGCTTACTATGTGCCAAGCACTGTTTTATGCACTGGGGTAGATGCAAGGTAATTAGGTTGGACACAGTCCCTGTCCCACATGGGGCTCACACTCTTAATCTCCATTTTACAGATTAGGTAACTGAGGCCCAGAAAAGTGAAATGACTTCCCCAAGGTCACACAGCACACAAGTGGTAAAGCCAGAATCAGAACCCAGGTCCTTCTGACTCGCAGGCCTGTGTTCTATCATCCACTAAGCCACGCTGCTAACTCAGTTCCTCTTTATCAATTCTTAGTCACGAAGTCTCCAGACAGAGACTTGTCTGTTGTTAAGGGCTTTTGTAATGTATTTTGCACGCAGTAAACACTCAATAAATTTGATTGAATGAATGAATGTTCCTGATGAGAGACTCAATCAGTGGAAATTTACATTCTGTGCGACTCTGTTGAAGCGTAGCTCTGAGTTTCAGCATCCTCCTCTCCTACAAACTCCAGAGATCAGAGGTGCTTCCTTTTTACTGACCGGTAGTTCAAACCTCTTGTACCCGAATAAAGATTCTTCAGAGCCAATTCAGGGCATGCTGTAGCACTACTCTTAGGGGATCCCTTAAGCTCACTGTTTAAGGAGCAAGACAGCTTCAGCTTTGCCTCTGCCCTCCTTTCCAGTATTGGAAGAGAACTTGAGAACTTGTCCATGAGATTCTCCTTATGAAAATATCTAAGAGAAGAAGTTGTCTCTGATCCTTCAGTGACAGTTTTACGTGGAGTGTTATCAAAGTCCAGCCGTAGAAAAAGAAAGATATTCCCTAAGGAACAATCAATCAATTAATGGTATTATGAGTACTTACCTGTTTGTTAGCCCTGATGGTTCAATGCCACAAAGCCACAGTGAGGAAGTGCTTAGTAGCAGCTTATTGTTGTCACCAAGAAAGAGCTCCACATTGGATCTGGATTTCGGTGGATACGCCCCCAGTAACTACTGGAGAATGCACACCGATAAGTATACTCACTGTAAGTACATCCATCTTTCCTCAGGTCCATTGACTGCCCGTGTTTCCGCGGTGTGTTCGTTAGTCCTTTCTGCCATCTGTGTCAGATGAATTTAGACCCAGCATAAAGGGTGAAGTTGCAGTTGCTTTCAATTGCAGACAGGATCTTCCATATCCTTATTGCTTTTGAATGCAATAGTTCCCATAACAGAGTAGGCCTGAGATAAGGCTGTGGAGTTTGAGACGGTTGTTTGACCCCAACATTGCCACATGCAGACCCCGCCACATGCAGAACCACATGCAGTATTTATAATAATAGTAATAATAATAATTTTGGTGTTTGTTAAGTGCTTACTATGTGCCAAGCACTGTTCTGAGCGCTGGGGGGGAATACAAGGTAATCAAGGTTGTCCCACGCGAGGCTCAAAGTCATAATCCCCATTTTTACAGATGAGGGAACTGAGGAACAGAGAAGTTAAGTGACTTTCCCAGAGTCACACAGCTGACAAGTGGCGGAGCCTAGATTAGAATCCATGACCTCTGATTCCCAAGCCCGGGCTCTTACCACTGAGCCACGCTGCTTCTTTTGTTGCCTCAGCCTTATTGCCTCAGAGCCCCCCAAATACTATTTTCTCAGCTTTCCCATCTCCCATCTCTCCCTGTTCTCTTCTCCTCCTCCACTGCTCCCCACTCTAGTTCAGATTGTTTCTTTCATTGTAATCAAAATCTATTTATTCCGACGACTTTGACACCTGTCTACATGTTTTGTTTTGTTGTCTGTCTCCCCCTTCTAGAGTGTGAGCCTGTTTTTGGCTCTATATGTTGCCGACTTGGACTTCCCAAGTGCTTAGTGCAGTGCTCTGCACACAGTAAGTGCTGAATAAATGCGATTGAATGAATGAATGAATGAGTCGGCTCTATATGTTGCCGACTTGGACTTCCCAAGTGCTTAGTGCAGTGCTCTGCACACAGTAAGTGCTGAATAAATGCAATTGAATGAATGAATGAATGAATGAATGAATGAATCAACCAGTATGGGACTAGTCTAAGAATTGGACATTTTTCTCCCATATCCCAATAATGAAAAACCGAAGAAATCTGTCAGCTCAGTCTTTCCATTTGACACCAATTTGCTGTATGGCTTTCCAAATGTCTCTATTGAAACACGTTGTAGAGATTATTGTTTAGAAGGAGCATCTTGAAGATGAATGAATGAAAACACTATTGGTATTTAAGTGTAATTGGAAGTGGGGTACTTAAACAGGAGTGGTAAATATTGTTGTTGCCAATACCTTTATTTTAGACGATAGTTTTCATTGGCGGCGTGTTTTCAGAATAAAGAAGGAAATTAAAGATTATTCTAAAAGCACCTTTTTGATTTATAAGATTTATGTTTTACCTCAAAGTGCTCATTATTTTGCACATACTGTGTATTCTATAGCGCTTTGGCAGCCAAACACTTTCTTTTTGAATTATTGGTGAACCATATGAACTTCTGATGTTTTGATGAACCTTCAAATTTGCAACATGCATATGTTATTAAAAGTTTTACCTTGAGTTAAATTTACACACGACATGCAATCTGAGTTTCGGAGGAGAAACTTTGCAAGTCATTCATAGGTGCAAAACAGAGGATTTTACTTTTGGAATGCTTTATATTCCCATTCATCATAATCGTGGTATTTGTTAAGTGCTTACTATGTGCCAAACACTGAGATAGATATAAGATGGTCAGGTGTTGCATGGGGCTAACAGTGTTAAGTAGAAGGGAGAGCAAGTATTGAATCTTCTAGACTGTGAGCCCACTGTTGGGTAGGGACTGTCTCTATATGTTGCTAACTTGTACTTCCCAAGCGCTTACTACAGTGCTTTGCACACAGTAAGCGCTCAATAAATAGGATTGAATGAATGAATGAATGTCCATTGTGCAGATGAGGGAACTGAGGCACAGAGAAGGTAAGTCACTCGCCCATGGTCATGCAGCAAGTAAGTGGAAGAGACAGGATTAGAACCCAGATCCTATGACTCCTGGGCCCGTGCTCTTTTCGCTAGGCCATGCTCCATTCGTGTTCTTTTCAGCTCCTCTTATTTGGTCTTCAGTGGACTTGGAGAACAGTTGGTTTCCATCTGCCAAATAAACCCCTTCAACTACTTGAAGAAAGTCATTAATTCACCCTCCAGGTTTTTTTTTTCCTTCAAACCACTCAAGCACAATTCCTTATGCTTTCTTCATAGGGCTTATTTTCCAAACCTTTAATCATTTTTGTCACTCTTTGTACCCTCTTCAGTTTAGTGTACATTGTATTTACAGAAGGTTGACCATTGCAGATTTTACCAGGATTACTAACCCTAGTACATCGCAGGACTGTTTTTGCATTTTAAGAACAGCATTTTATGATAACAACTGCAAAATTTGTCAAGTGCTTACTATGTGCCAAACTTTGGGCCAACTGCTGGCATGGATATAATACAGGCGGCTCAGACACAGTCCCTGTCCCAGATGAGGAAAATGAGGCACGGAGAAGTTAAGTGACTCGTCCAATGTCACACTGTAAGCAAGTGATTGCTTGACTCCAAGTCCTGTGCTCTTCCACTAGGCCAAGCTGCTTCTGTTTTACTTGTATTTGATCCCCAAGTCCTTTCTGCCAAACTGGTCCCTGGCCAATATTTCCTGATCTATATTTATGTACTTTTTGTAAGTATAAAGTGCTTTTGTTTACTTCTCCAACTCTCCCCTCCCTGTGTGCGTCTTTCCTGATTTGAGGGGGAGGCCTGGGTTCTAATCCCAGCTCTGCTTCATGTCTGCTGTGTGACCTTGGGCTAGTCATCATCAGTGGTATTAACTGAGCCCATATTATGTCCAGGGCAGCATGCAGAGCGCTTGGGAGAATGCAGTGCAACAGAGTTGGCAGGCGCGTTTCCTGCCCACAGTGAGCTTTCAGTCTCATGTCACTTTTCTGTGCCTCAGTTTCTTCATATGTAAAGTGGGGATTAAGACTGTGAATCCCATGGGGACATCAGCATTGTCCAATCTGATTAGCTTTTATCTACCCAGAATGTAGTACAATGCCTGGCATGTAGTAAGTGCTTAACAAATACCATTAAAAACCATTACACTGTCTTATCACTTTCCCATGTTAAATTTTATCCTATTTTTACGACAATTTTTCCAATTTGTCTATACACTTTATTTGTTCTGACGACTTGACACCTGTCCACATGTTTTGTTTTGTTGTCTGTCTCCCCCTTCTAGACTGTGAGCCCGTTGTTGGGTAGGGACCGTCTCTATATGTTGCCAACTTCTACTTCCCAAGTGCTTAGTACAGCTCTGTGCACACAGTAAGCACTCAATAAATACAACTGAATGAATGAATGAATCACTTAGAATTGCATCCTATCATCTGATGTCTCTTGATCTTTCCCCTTCTTGAAGATGGTGATGATGAGGGCAACTGTGAGATTCTGGGGCATATTTTCAGCGTTCCAGATCTGGAGGAAAACCTATTTATATATTTAAGCAGGAAGGGAGAGTAGAGTAGTCCAGAACCCTGGGGAAGGAGAAGGGAAAGAGGAAGGGGCTATGGAGTCTCCTCCAGAGAAGAGAAGCAAATACCCTGGGAAATGCGGAGTTTGCCACTCAGTCCCCTACCCGTTCTAGCAGTGCTGAAATCGAGAGTTAGTACACTCGAGAAAGAGATTAGTTGTTTGGATAAAGTGCCTCAAAGACAGTCAACCTTTGGGAATTCAGTAGACAGGAGGATCTCTGTCCAAAGAGGTGGATTGGCTTCAAAGTCCCAGACAAAGTTCAACAGGCCCAGTAGTAAAGGGGACATGTAGGGATCTCGGGGTGAAGCCACCTGAGTCGTCCAGAATCCAGTCAGTCATTCAATGGAGGTAACCAGAGCTTCCCGACGCTCTAAAATTTGAAAAGGGCTGTGTGCTGTCAAGGCTCAAATCCCACCCATGGCCCCAACATGCGCAGGGCAAGTTGGGGGCGAGGGTCCTGGGTGGCCAAATGGGAAGGTGGGAGGGGGTCCTATTGGTTTCTCTTGGCATTCTGGGGAAAAGAGGCTGAGGGGCACCCCTCGAGACCCTGAATGCCCAGGGCATGAAGGGAGGAAGGGCTCTGACGGCATAGTGTGGCAGTCGCGGGACACATCCTGCTTAAAAACATGGACAGGTTTTCCTCCACATCTGGAGTGCTGAAAATATGTCACGGGATCTCTCCATTGCCCTCTTCGTCATCTTCAAGAAGAAAGGTGAAAGATCAGGAGACGCTGACTATTTTCTATTGCTGTCATGATTGCAGCCAGAGCCCTTCTGGACTGACTACTGAAGGATATTATTGACTGTACGCCCCCCAAATCACAATGCTACTGTAGACCACAGAGTGGCACAGAAAACACGATCTGTACAGCACATCAGATGCAGAAGAAGTACAAGGAGCAGCCCCCAAATCTCTTTATAGTTTTCACATGCCTTCTGAAAGCTCTGTCACCATTAGGAGATCCAGACTGGAAATTGTGTAGTAAATTTGCCTTGCTCTGAGAAATTCATTAGGATTCAGAGACTGCTTCATAATGCATAGCTAGTCATGTCAGAACTGGGCTGCCCTGTCTGATGCCCACCCCATCATCAGTGGGATAAAGCATGGATTTGTAGTAGTTCCAAATCCTAGTCAATTTATTCTGCACAGTCTGAATGCAGGCGTTAGGATGTATTTCTATTCCTCTATGAAAACTTTCCAACTCCACAGGGAATGAGCATCACTGAAAATCTAGAGACAGTAATTCCAGTCTTTCTATATATGGATTCCCGCATCCTAGGTGCAAATTCCAAGAAGACAAACAAACTGACTTTAAATAACTTGGTAAAGCCATCTGAAGAAAATGGAAGTAGTCTGATGAGGGAACCACTCCACAGAACCAATAGTCTTCACGGACCACAAAGAGCTAAGGTCTGTCACAAAATTCCGTTGCCTGGACGATGCACTGGTCCATTATGCAACAATAGAAAAGGAAGTCGAAAAACAAATCAAGAAGACCGGCTTATATCCTTTAGGATTTGTCAGGCAGAGCGTGGCGTGTTCGTGAGACTTGGACGCATTCCCTTTCCCCCTCCCACTTGCATCTCCTTGAGTAGTTTTCATTGACTTGGAGAAGCAGCATGGTGTAGTGGTTAGAGCGTGGGTTGGAGAGTCAGAAGGTCATGGGTTCTATTCCAGGCTCTGCCAGTTGTCAGCTGGGTGACCCTGGGCAAGTCATTTTACTTCTCTGTGCCTCAGTTACCTCATCTGTAAAATGGGGATCGAGACTGTGAGCCCCATGTGGGACAGGGACTGTGTCCAACTCGATTTGCTTGTATCCATCCAGCACTTAGTACAGTGCCTGGCACGTAGTAAGCGCTTAACAAATACCATAATCCTCATCATCAACATCATTATCATCATCTTTAATAATAAGAATAATAATGATGGCATTTATTAAGCACTTACTATGTGCAAAGCACTGTTCTAAGCACTGAATAGGTTACGCTCTACCTTAAGTAGCAAGACAGGATGACAAAAATGAAGTCTGAAAATGAGGTCATACTCATTTTCACCCCCTTTGCAGAGGGGGTCATAAGAAGAAAAGATTACAGTAGGAACAGTCCATTCATTCAATCATATTTATTGAGTGCTTACTGTGCGCAGAACACTGTACTAAGCGCTTGGGAAGTACAAATCGGCAACATATAGAGACAGTCCCTACCCAACAATGGGCTCACAGTCTAGAAGGGGGAGACAGACAACAAAACCAAACAAGTAGACAGGTGTCAATGCCATCCAAATAAATAGACAGACCATAAATAGACAACAAAACCAAACAAGTAGACAGGTGTCAATACCATCCAAATAAATACCATCCAAATAATAGAATTATAACTATATACACAATGTTAATAAAATAGAGTAATAAGTGTGTACATATAAAATATGTACAAACATATACAAGAGCTGTGGGGAGGGGAAAGGGGTAGGGCGGGGGGGTACGATGGGGAGGAGAGGAAGGAGGGGCCTCAGTGTGGGAAGGCCTCCTGGAGGAGGTGAGCTCTCAGTAGGGCTTTGAAGGGAAGAAGAGAGCTAGTTTGGCGGATGTGTGGAGGGAGGGCAGGTGGCGAGTTCCACTTGGGCGTCTGGAAAATTGGGGACAGAGAAAATGCAAACAGGTTGCAGTAAGCAAAGCCTCAGACAAAATTGTATCTCAGCTGACAGGTGGGATACAACTGCAGCAGACCCTCAACTATGGCTCACTCCAATCAAAAAAGGAACACATCTTTTTGAGCAGAAGGTTCAAGAAGCTCGTGATTCAGAGATAAAGGCAAAAATAGTACCACATATTGCAAGCAACCGAGTCAACACAGGAAGGACCATCTTTATATGTCTTTACATTAGACTTTTCAGCTATAGACCCAGCCATAGGTGAAGGCCACCATCAGCGGAGCCTTTTTAAGATGGTAGGACAACTGTAAATGTGCTGGGCCTGCTCTCTATCCCCGTTCAATACATCGAGCCAACAAATCAATTGGTGGTATATATTGTGTTCTTACTCTATGCAGAGCACTGTACTAAGCAGTTGGGAAAATACAGTACAACAGAGTTGGTATTCATTCATTCATTCAATCGTATTTATTGAGCACTTACTGTGTGCAGAGCACTGTACTAAGCGCTTGGGAAGTACAAATTGGCAACATAGAGACGGGCCCTACCCAACAGCAGGCTCACAGTCTAGAAGGGGGAGACAGCAATTCCTGTCCTTGAGGAGCTTATGGTCTACAGGGATATGAAAGATTGGAAGTTCCTTACTTCATTTTAACAGTATAAACCGAAATGAAATTAACAGCCCCGTTTTCCATTTGTCAGCAGCATGTGACTTGATTTCATTGAAAGACATTGGACATTAATGAGAAGCAGCATGGCTTTGAGAAGCAGCGTGGCTCAGTGGAAAGAGCATGGGCTTTGGAGTCGGAGGTCATGGGTTCAAATCCTGGCTCCACCACTTGTCAGCTGTGTGACTTTGGGCGAGACACTTAACTTCTCTGTGCCTCACTTACCTCATCTGTAAAATGGGGATGAAGACTGTGAGCCCCACATGGGACAATCTGATCACCTTGTAACCTCCCCAGCGCTTAGAACAGTGCTTTGCACATAGTAAGAGCTTAATAAATGCCATCATTATCATTATTATTATTAATCATTCAAGTGGTTAGGCGATTGGATGCTAAAAGTAGGGACTGTCTCTATATGTTGCCAAATTGTACTTTCCAAGTGCTTAGTACAGTGCTCTGCACACGGTAAGCGCTCAATAAATACGATTGAATGAATGAATTAAAGGTCAGGTTATTAAAAAGGCACCTTAAGTCTGTATAATTTGAACAGAAAATGGAGTGAAATCTGAACATCAGTCACTGATTGATAGTTCTTTCAGATTAACATCCTGGATTCTTCCTGAATGGAATTCTCTTAAGAAGAGGAGACTGAATATGATCTTCCTTCCACTTAGACTATAAACCTTTTATGGCTCTGGGGTTGTGTCTGTATTATCTTTTACTTACCCCAGTGATTAGTACAATACCTGGCACAAAGTAAGTGCTTAACAGATACTATCAACATCATCATCGTATTATTATTATTATTCTTTATATGATATGGTATGATAATTAGTGAGTTTAAGAATCACCAAAGACACTTCCAGATTAGACGACCTGTCCACATGTTTTGTTTTGTTGTCTGTCTCCCCCTTCTAGACTGTGAGCCCGTTGTTGGGTAGGGACTGTCTCTATATGTTGCCAACTTGTACTTCCCAAGCGCTTAGTACAGTGCTCTGCGCACAGTAGCGCTCAATAAATACGATTGAATGAATGAATGACTTTAAATGACACTGCAGTCATTCCTCCTCTGGTTAGGTATAAGGAAGAACTTACTAACTGTAAGGAGAGACAGAGAATGTAAAATCCCCCCTGGAAGGCTTTAAAAAGAATTATTTTCATCTGTCTGGAATGGTCTTGCTTGAAATAAACAGTCTTCCGTAGAATAAACCTGAGGAGCCTGGCAGTTCCCCTTGATACTTTTACTGAGTTTTCTCTGTGGAGGAGAGATATGCTAAGAGTTATGGGGTAAAAGAGCTCCACTTTGCTTTTCAACTAGATTCCATATATCTTTGGGTGTGGAGACTACTTTAAAATTAAATATGTACTACAATGTAAGGCCAGAGATTTTTTAAAAATGAAACTTTCATTGCCTGGTTTTTAAAAAATAGCCTCCTAATGAATCAGTAGTATTTATTGTGTGCCTTCTATTTGCAGAGCACTGTAGAAAGCACTTGGGAGAGTGTAATAGACATAGTAGCTGTGAACTCTGACCTAAAGAGCAAGCTATCATGGGAGACAGACTCCGAAATAAATTATAGATAGGAGGAAGAGTTACAAACTGGAACTATAAAACTCCAGTGAAAAGCTCCCCTGAAGCTTTCAGACAAAACAAAACAAATCACATCAAATATAATTTATTCTAATGTTCTTCCATGTTTCTGACATGTTTGTAAAACTAAAGATAAATTTGTGCACAGAGGATTATTATTACCTCTCTAGACTGTGACCGTGTTCATTCATTCATTCAATTGTATTTATTGAGCGCTTACTGTGTGCTGAGCACTGTACTAAGCGCTTGGGAAGTACAAGTCGGCAACATATAGAGACGGATTTGTCAGGCAACAATGGGCTCACAGTCTGGAGGTGAGAGACAGACAACAAAGCAAAATATGGAGACAGGTGTCAAAGTCATCAGAACAACTTGTTGTGGGCAAGGATGTGTTGTTTGTTATAATTTTACTCTCCCAAAGGCTTAGTACAGCGCTTTGCACACAGTAAGCACTCAATAAATACGACTGACTGAATGAATGAAAAGTTTTGTGGTTGGAAAGAAACCAAACTCTTCACAATCTTCACACCCACAGTAGAGCAACTAGTGTGTGGTCACAGATAGTTAAGATACAGTTGACATTTTCAGTGACTGTCCAGGCCAAAGAACTGAGATTTTCTCACTTTTTCTCTCCTGCCTGCTATTCTGGAAATAATCTGGGGCTCTTCATTGCTAAAAGCTGTATTATTCCATTTGTTTCTTGAGGACATGAGCCCGCTTACCAGTGTCGGGAGGTGCCCAGAAAAGCAGTAGTTAAAACAGGATGCTTCTTCAGATTTAGTGAGCCAATTAGACCTTGCTGTCTTTTACTCTGCAGCTCTGCTCCTATGCAATTAACTATAATTTATTCCAGTAATGTTTGCTGTCACTGCCGGTGACCTGGGCTTGGCAGTGAAACATTCAGAACAGCCTGACGTGGAAGGCGGAAGACCGGACTAACGCAGTGAGCAAATCAAAGACAGGATTGTGAAAGTAGAGATGGTCAGATGAAAACCAAGGGCTAAAATTCCTTGGGGGGAAAGGAAAATAATCCCAAATTTGTTGTGTCTGATTATTGTTTCCTGCTGGGTTCTTGCATATGTAGCAAGTCTGACTATTGTGTGGCTGTTTAAAGGAGACTTTACCTTGAGGAGAGGTCTTTTCATTCTTACCAAGTACAGTAGATTCTGTTGGGGATTTCATTGTCAGTTTTAGCTGTCCAGAGTTGGGCAGTGGGAAAACCTCCTATTAGAGGGAGGTAATTTTTCTTTCAAAATGTAGAAAACAGCAGGGGTTCGCTTGTGTGTTTCATCCTCACTTAGGTTGTGTTTTTCAAGGATTTAGGTAAAGCTATTCCCAATTTCTGAGCCTTGAAATTTTGCTAGGGCTTCAAGCACTTTCATTATTGGTTCTCATAAAAGGGTACATTCTCTGGTCGTCAAGATTTTAAGGAGCTTGTGGGTAAAAAGGTATTGACCAAAAGATATTAGAAATATACCCCAAACATACAGATCCATGATAAGAGGAGAAGAGAGGAAATAAAAACAATCTTCACCTCATATAGCTGGAAAAGACCTGTAGGGATCTTCTAGTCCAATTTCAGACTTCCAAATTCAGTCCAGGCAGAATCCATTTTTTTCCAGTGGTATTTATTGAGTAATTACTGTGTGCAGAGCATTGGGAAAGTGCATGGGAAATATAATAATAATATAATAATGATAGCACTTATTAAGTGCTTACTATGTGCAAAGCACTGATCTAAGCGCTGGGGAGGTTAACAAGGCGATCAGGTTGTCCTATGGGGGGCTCACAGTCTTCATCCCCATTTTACAGATGAGGTACCTGAGGCCCAGAGAAGTTAAGTGACTTGCCCAAAGTCACACAGCTGATAAGTGGTGGAGCCGGGATTTGAACCCATGACCTCTTGACTCCAAAGCCCGGGCTCTTAGAGTTGATATATGTGATCCCTCCTTGTAAGCAACATGGCCTAGGGATTAGAGTCTGGGGCCTGGAGTCAGAAGGAACTGGGTTCTAATCCCAGCTCCTCCACTTGTGTGCTGTGTGACCTTAGGCTAGTCACTTAACTTCTCTGAGCCTCAGGTACCTCATCTGTAAAAATGGGGGTTACTACTGTGACCACCCCCGTGTGAAACACAGACTGTGTCCAACGCAATTAGCTTGTATTTACCCCAGAGTTTATTACAGTACCTGACGCATAGTAAGTGTTTAACAAATTCCATAAAAAAGGATTTTACAAACTACATGGGAGTGACAGACATTAAAATGGATTAAGGTAGGGGAAACGGTGCAGTGATAAGGCCGAATATGGCAGTGTCGAGTGAGAAAGACCAGCTCATCTGATTCAGAAGGCGGAGGTGGCCATGGGTTTCCACGCTTCCAACTGAATCGTCTTTCCGAAACGTTGCTCAGAGCATGTCTCCCCTCTCCTCAAATCTTCAAAAGGTTGTCCATCTCCCTCTTCTAGACTGTGAGCCCGTTGTTGGGTAGGGACCGTCTCTATATATTGCCGACTTGTACTTCCCAAGCGCTTAGTCCAGTGCTCTTCACACAGTAAGCGCTCAATAAATAAGACTGAATGGATGAAAGGCTCCTTACCATTGGCTTCAAGGCTGGCCATCAACTCTTTCCATTTTATTGATTGGCTCTATTCATCTGTTGTCAGCTGTGTGACTCTGGGCAAGTCACTTAACTTCTCTGTGCCTCAGTGACCTCATCTGTAAAATGGGGATGAAGTCTGTGAGCCCCCCATGGGACAACCTGATCACCTTGTAACGTCCCAAGTGCTTAGAACAGTGCTTTGCACGTAGTAAGCTCTTAATAAAAATGCCATCATTATTATTATCTGCTACATCCCTGCTTGCATTTTTCAGTTCTGAGTTCACCATTTGCTCTCCTCTTGGCCACCTCTGACCTCTTGTTCACATTATCCCCAGGAATTGGAGCTCCTTTCCCCCACAAATTGACTCAGCTACTCCTAAATTCAAAGCTCTTCTAAAATCCCCCTTCCCCGGCTAATTATCATTAATAATAATGATGATATTTGTTAAGTGCTTACTATGTGCTGTGCACTGGACTAAGCCCTTGAGAGGTTAAAAATGCCATTATTATTACAATACAACAGAGGTGGTAGACATACGCGACGCCCACAATCCAGGCAGGGCGGGAAAGACCGCTTGGAGAGATGCAGTCTCGATCAGGTTGGAATCACATTTCACAGGGCTCCTGCGAGTTTGAATCGTGATGCAAAGTCCTGGTAAATATTGATTTCAATTTTCTTTCCTCCTTTTTCCCCTTTGCTTGAAAGAAAATGTTGATTACCTCTCATCTAGGAAACTTATGTAATGCATCCTACTTGTTTTAATTTAGATTGTAATCCCACGGGCAAAAGAGGCTGTTTGTCTTTTACTGTGAGAGGCACTTCAGACGTAAAATGAATTAAAAAAAATATTTATTAGAACAATAAAGTTGTTCTGCTAAACCTTTTGCTGACCGTGTTTACTCGGAAATGATTGCTTCAATTTTTTAGAACTCTGAAATACTCTTTTTCCCCTAGTTAGTCGATGATTCCTAGTGGAATTCTAAGCGACGCACCAAAAGTGACTGTATTTTGAATTATCATGGTTTCTGTAAGCCAGAAGCAATTATACCTTCAAAATAAAATATGTTTTAATCATTTTCACTCTTCTCTAACTCCATAGTGGGCAAATAGATTTTTCTGGAGATGTTCAGATATTAGTACAGTACCTGGGACATAGTAAGTGCTTAACAAATACCATTTTAAAAAAATTCACAAAGAAAATAAAAAAATAGACTTTCCTTCAGATAACAAGCTCAGAAACCTTTGTCTGAGGTAAAAATTAATGATTATATGTAAACAGATGATGATAACATTCTTACATAATTTCAGTAGTAGTATTTACTTTTGTAAACTATCACTAAATCTGAGACAATTGCAACCAACTACATATGTGTGTGTATATATTTATACAACCGGTTCATAGAGGTGGCACCCAAACCATGAAGAAAACTAAATATCAAGTTTCTGGGAAACAGAGAAATTTAGGCACTTTGTAGTATAGCAGTCTTATTGGAGCAAGACACCTATACCCCAGTTATGAGTAGCAGTGTGAATGGGAGTTTCCCAGAGACCCTTTCCCTCAGGCCACCATCACTTCATTCAGTCATATTTATTGAGCACTTATTGTGTGCAGAGCACTGTACTAAGCCTTTGGGAGAGTACCGTATATGAGCATGGCTATGGCAAAGAGGCATCATTAAGACTGGTTTGATGAAAACAACGTATAGATTCATTCATTCATTCAATCGTATTTATTGAGCGCTTACTGTTTGCAGAGCACTGTACTAAGCGCTTGGGAAGTACAAGTTGGCAACATTCATTCATTCAATCGTATTTATTGAGCGATTACTGTGTGCAGAGCACTGTACGACGCGCTTGGGAAGTACAAGTTGGCAACATATAGAGACGCTCCCTACCCAACAACGGGCTCACAGTCTAGAAGGGGGAGACAGACAACAAAACGTATTAACAAAATAAAATAAATAGAATAGTAAATATGTACGAGTAAATATGTACAAGATGAAAAACTGCAGAAATCGAGAAAAATGTCCACAGTGTCTTGTACTTCCTCATGATTATAACAATACAGAGACATGTAAAAACCTACAGTGGTCAAATCATGGGCTAAATAGCTATATACAGGAATGTATTGGTTGCTTCAATCAGTTGTGCTTATTGAGCGATTACTGTGTTCAAGCAATGGGAGAGTACAGTAGAGTTATTATTATTATTATTATTATTATTGTTCATTCAATTCAATTGCATTTATTGAGCGCTTACCGTGTGCAAAGCACTGTACTAAGCACTTGGGAGAGTACAGTATAACAACAAATTCCTGCCCCCAGCAAGCTCACAGTCTAGAGGGGAAGACAG
The DNA here is from genome assembly GCF_015852505.1 of Tachyglossus aculeatus. Lineage (NCBI taxonomy): Eukaryota > Metazoa > Chordata > Mammalia > Monotremata > Tachyglossidae > Tachyglossus > Tachyglossus aculeatus. The sequence goes on along the minus strand of NC_052085.1, from coordinate 17,009,225 downwards.
ACATTGATATAAATAAATAAATAAATTACAGGTATATACATATGTGCTGTGGGGTTGGGAGGGAGGATGAATGAAGGAGCAAGGAAGAATGGCAAGGGAGTGGGAGGAGAGGAAGGCTCAGTCAGGGAAGGCTTCTTGGAGGAGATGCGCCTTCAATAAGGCTTTGAAGTGGTGGAGAGTAATTATCTGCCTGATATGAGGAGGGAGGGCATTCCAGGCCAGAGGTAGGATGTAAGACTGAGGTCAGCGGCAAGATAGATGAGAGAAGCAGCGTGGCCGAGTGGAAAGAGCCCGGGCTTTAGAGTCAGAGGTCATGAGTTCAAATCCCAGCTCCGCCAATTGTCAGCTGTGTGACTTTGGGCAAGTTGCTTAACTTCTCTGGGCCTCGGTTCCCTCATCTGTAAAATGGGAATGAAGACTTTGAGCCCCCCATGGGACAACCTGATCACCTTGTAACCTCCCCAGCGCTTAGAACAGTGCTTGGCACATAAGCTTAATAAATGCCATTATTATTATTATTATTATCAAAGTACAGTGAGAAGGTTAGCTTAGAGGAAGGAAGTGTGTGGGCTGGGTTGGAGTAAGAGCAGCAAGGCGAGGTAGGAGGGGGCAAGGTGATTAAGTGCTTTAACAATAATAATAATAATAATAATAATAATAATAATAGAGAAGCAGTGTGGCTTAATGGATAGAGCACAGGCAGGGAGTCAGAAGGTTATGGGTTCTAATCCCGGCTCTGTCACATTTCTGTTATATGACCTTGGGCAAGTCACCTTATTTCTCTGGGCCTCAGTTACTTCATCTGGAAAATGGGGATTAAGAGTGTGAGCCCTATATGGGACAGGGACTATGTCCAACCTTATTTCACTGTGTCTACCCCAGTGCTTAGAACAGTGCTTGGCACATAGTAAATGCTTAACAAGTGTCATTATTATTATTATTATTAGCCAGGCACTGTACTAAGCACATGGGAGGAATACAAGCAAATCAGGTTGGACCCAGTGTCTGTCCCACATCGGGCTCACTTATTAATTGCCATTTTGCAGATGAGGTAACTGAGGCACAGAGAAGTAAAACGACTTGCCCAAGGTCACACAGCAGACAAGTGGCGGAGCTGGGATTAGAACCCATGGCCCTCTGACTCCCGGGCCAATGCCGCACAATCCCTCCTTCAAGGAGCTTACAATGTGTGGGGTTTACATAGTTCTACAGATACTCTATGAGCCAACACAGTGCTATTGAACAGCTGAAAAGTAAAGATGGAAATACCCTCATCACAGAAAAAGAGAGAATTTTATGCAGTTTGCAAGAAAGTCATAGGGAACTACTAAGCATGGCTTCCAACATTGAGGAGATGGACTTTTGTGTGGTAGAAAATTTGTCAATATGTGAAGGCGTAGCTATAGCACTCAGATGTGAAACTAGAAAAGCAACTTGGCTCTGGCAGGCTTATTGAGATCTACAAGCATGGAAGGGACCAGATCTTCAGACATCTACAAAAGTTTTTCCACAACATATCCAGAAAAAAATACCACCAAGTTCCAAAAATGTCACAGTAATATCTATTTTTGAGACAAATGGAGAAGAAAGCTGATTGTGGAAACTACCGGGAAATACAGCAACACAACAAGGGAAAAAATTGTGGATTCTGCATTGGCCTTTTCAGTCCCATTCGCACTCATAGGTCAACTCCATCATTACTGTTGCCTTCTTCAAATTTGATGGGCAATATGAAGTTGTCCTTCATATCTATAGCTATATCTATATCTATATCCATCAATTATTTTTATTGAGCACTTACTGTACTCAGAGCACTGTAAGTAGCACTTGGGAGAGTGCAGGTAGAATATAACAATATAACAGACACATTTGCTGCCCACAATGAGCTTACAGTCTAGAGGGGGAGACAGACATTAATATAAATAAGTGAATTGTGGATATGTACATAAGTGCTGTGGGGATGGGAGTGGGGGATCAGTAAAGGGAGCAAGTCAGGGCGATGTACGTGGAAGGGCAGAAGGGAGTGGAAGAAATGGAAAAGAGGACACTTTCAATAAATATAGATATACACACACACACACACGAAATGTCCCAGCTGTCTATTGGAAACAAGATTTTGGACAAGATCCTTTGAACAGACTACTAGAGAACATAATCAGCTGTTTTCTATCCAAATCTAAAGCAGAACTTTAGACCAAAAGAGAGTAGAGCAGACATAGTCTTTATAATGCAACAGATACAGGAAAAGGGTAGAGAGGTTGGTTCATTGATGATAGTGATGATGATAATAATAATAATAATAATTTGTTAAGCACTTTGTATGTGCCAAGCACTATACTAAATGCTGGGGTAGATACAAGATAATCTGGTCTCAAATAGGGGTCACAGTCTAAGCAGGACTTCATATCATTAAGCATTTGACACTATTAACAGACCAGGGTGAGGACTCAAATTCTATTTGCTCCAGCCAAATTACAGCTCTTTCCTGCCCCGGAGTCTCAGCCCTGGAGCCTGTTAGCGAATAAATATTCCAGTATTCCAAGAACTTTCTCTGCGTGGTTCAGACAACCATTCCGTCCTTACATCTATGTTCGTCCTCATCACATCATAAATTGGCAACTGGAATTTTGATTTTATAAGGAGAAAATGTTAACTTTCATTGAACTCATTATCATTTTTCATTGCCATTTCACTTTGGTGTCTCCAACAACCGCTGCAAAGTACTTTGGCCAAAAGATTTCCCTAATATTAGCCTAGAATGACAATCCTGCATTGACAATCTTCAAATCAGCATGGCTCAATGGAAAGAGCACGGGCTTGAGAGTCAGAGGTCGTGGGTTCAAATCCCGGCCCCGCCACTTGTCAGCTGTGTGACTTTGGGCAAGTCACTTGACTTCTCTGTGCCTCAGTCCCCATCTATAAAACGGGGATTAAGACTGTGAGCCCCACGTGGGACAACGTAACCACCTTGTATCCTCCCCAGTGCTTAGAATAATGCTTTGCACATTGTAAGTGCTTAACAAATACCAACATTATTATTATTATTATCCAGCTCCTCCAATCCTATCCATACAGTCCACATTCACAAGTCTAGATACTATTGACCTATAGAATTGGACTTAATTTTGTCACATAAAAATTAAATTTTTCCCCCAGTGCTTGTAAGTTTTCCATGAACAAGGTTGAATATATGTTTTCTGACCTTAATAAATGATCTCTCCTCACATTTGAATTTTTATGCATACAGAACCTTTTATACATACACAAATAAGAAAAAGAAGCAACGAGGCCTAATGGATAGAGCATGGATGGGCCCGGGAGTCAGAGGATCTGAGTTCTAATTCCAGGTCTGCCACTTGCCTGCTGTGTGACCTTGGGCAAGTCACTTCATTTCTGTGTGCCTCAGTTACCTCATCTGTAAAATGGGGATTAAGACTGTGAGTCTCATTTGCACATGGACAGTGTCCAATCTGATTAACTTGAATCTACCTTAGCACTTAGTACAGTGTCTGGCACATAGTAAGCACTTAACAAATACCATTAAAATATCCATTCATACACCAACCATCCCATCGACTCCTCAGTGACCACCAAATATATTGTAGTGTAGAGTCATTGTAAAAGAAATACAAGAAATATTAAGCTCTGTTTAAATGATCACATGTACAGACACAGAAGTGATAGTCCTTATTAAACTTGCTTAAATACATTTTCCACCTTACCCAAATATATCAATTTATCCATTCATTCATTCAGTCGTATTTATTGAGCGCTTACTGTGTACAGATCACTGTACTGAGCACTTGTAAACCTACATATAATGAAGTTTAATTCCTCATTTTGCATGATACCTTTCTTTATTATTTAGGAACTTTTAAATCTTCTACCCCACCGGAAGTTCTGCCCAGCTAGGACCATTGGCAGTCTATTTTCTCTGCATTATCCAGAGAAGCAGCATGTTCTAGTGGAAACAGAAGAGGTTTGGGAGGCAGTGGACCGGCGTTCTAATTCCAGCTCTGCCACTTGTCCACTGTGTGACCTTAAGCCAACTTCTTTGTGCCTCAGTTTCCTTATCTGTAAAATGGGGATTTAATAGCTGCCCATTTGGGGCAGGGGCTGTGTCTGACCTTTTCATTCATTCATTCATTCATTCAATCGTATTTATTGAGCCTTACTGTGTGCAGAGCACTGTACTAAGTGCTTGGGAAGTACAAGTCGGCAACGTATAGAAACGGTCCCTACCCAACAATGGGCTCACAGTCTAGTAGGGGGAGACCTAGATTATCTAGACTTGATAATCTTGTAACTACCCTAGCATTTAGTATAGTGCTTGACAAATAGAAAGTGTTTACAAAACGCCGCAGCTATTAGTCCTTTACATTCCTACCATTAATTATTTGAGGAAAAAATATTTTGCTGGTTTTCCAAATATCAAAGTCCACACCTTTATGTTAACCCAATGGAACATTTTCTTGCCATAAACCTCTTAAACAGATGACTCACAGCAAGAATCAGATTTCCATTTTTACTCATTCTAGCATAACTGTAGCCTGTCTCTGAGTTGTCACTGACACTATCCTCTCCTGGTTTTCATCCTATCTCTCTGGATGCTCATTCTCAGACTTTTTTGCGGGCTCTCCCCCTACCTCTCACCCTCTAACTGTAGTAAACCCTCAAGGCTCGGTTTCTGAGTCCCCTTCTATTCTCCATCAACACCCAGTCCCTTAGAGTGAGTGCTTCTTGGAAGCAGCATGGCGCAGTGGCAAGAACACGGGCAGAGGATGTGAGTTCTAATCCTGGCCTTGCCACTTGTCTGCTCATCTGTAAAATGGGAATTGAGACTGCAAGCCCCACGTGGGACAACCTGATTACCTTGTATTTACCCCAGCACTTAGAGCAGTGCTTGCCTCATATTGAGTGCTTAACAAATACTGTAATTATTATTATTACTATTAGAGAACTCATTTGCTCCCATAGCTTCAACTACCCTCTCTATGTGAATGATTCCCAAATCAACATCTCCAGCTCTGATCTCTCTCCTTCCTTGCAGTCTTGTATTTCCTCTTGCCTTCAGGACGTCTCTACTTGGAGAGACTGAGCCGCCTCTTTTTTCCTCTCCTCCTCCCCTCCTCATTGCCCCCCTCCCTCCCTCTACCCTAACCCCTTCCCCTCCCCATAGCACTTGCGTATATTTGTACGTATTTATTACTCTATTCATTTTGTTAATGATGTGTACATAGCTATAATTCTGTTCATTCTGATGGTATTGACTCCTGTCTTCTTGTTTTGTTTTGTTGTCTGTCTCCCCCTTCTAGACTATGAGCCCACTGTTGGGTAGGGACTGTCTCTATATGTTGCCAACTTGTACTTCCCAAGCGCTTAGTACAGTGCTCTGCACGCAGTAAGCACTCAATACGATTGAATGAATGAATGAGTGAATGAATGTTCTGCACACAGTAAGCACTCAATAAATATGATTGAATGAATGAATGAATGAATAGCCCACTGGCACTTAAAATTTAACATGTCCAAAACAGAACTCCTCATAGTCCCACCCAAACCCTGTCCTCTCCCTGACTTTCCCATCACTGTAGACAACACCACCTGTCTCACAAGCCCGTAACCTTAGTGATACCCTGGACTCTTCGCTCTCATTCAACCCACATATTTGATCTGTCAACAAATCCTGTTGGTTCTACTTTCACACCGTCACTAAAATCCACCCATTCCCCTCCATCCGGACTGCTACTGTATTAATCCGAGCACTTATCCTATCCCACCTTGATTACTGCATCACCCTCCTTGCTGATCTCTCTGCCTCCTTCCTCTCCCCACTCCAGTCCATATTTCACTCTTCTGCTGGATCATTTTCCCCAAAACCATTCAGCCCATGTTTCCCCACTCTTCAGGAACCGCCAATAGTTGCCCATCCACCTCTGCATCAAAAAGAATCTCCTTCCATTGGCTTTAAAGCACTCAATCACCTGCCCTCTCCTACCTCAACTTCCTGATTTCCTGCTACAGCCCAGCCCGCACACTTCGCTGCCCAAATGCCAATCTATGCAGTGCATCTCAATCTCATTTATCTTGCTGTTGACCCCTCACCCACGACCTGCCTCTGGCCTGGAATGCCCACCCTCATCGTATCCAACAGACGATCACTTTCGCCACTTCCAAAAGTTTATTAAAAGCATATCTCCTCAGAGAGGCCTTCCCTGACTAAACGCTTATTTCCTCTTCTCCCACTCCCTTCTGTGTTCCTCTTGCCCTTGGATTTGTACCCTTTATTCAGTCCTCCCTCACCCCACAGCACTTATGTACATGTCCATAATTTGGTTATTTATCTCAATGTTAGTCAGCCCCCTCTAAACTGTAAGCTTATTGTGGGCAGGTACTGTGCCTACCAACTTTATTATACTCTACTTTCCCAAGCGCTTAATACAGTGTTCTGTACACAGTAAGCATTCAATAAACATGAACGATTGATTGATGATATCTATAGCTTCTGGTGGTATCCTTTTACTCTTCACCCTTCCAATGGGACCCTGTCAAAAACTAAAAGGGTAATCGTATTTCCAGTCTCACCTGCTTCCAATACCTCCAGAATACGTCTGAGTGTACATGTAACTCAGATCCATGTCCATGTTCCATTACACGTAGTCTCCTGTACTTCTGATCGCCAGCTAAATGCTTTAAATAATTCATTCATCATTCAATCGTATTTATTGAGCGCTTACTGTGTGCAGAACACTGTACTAAGCACTTGGGAAGTACAGGTTGGCAACATATAGAGACAGTCCCTACCCATCACCAAATCATAGGATTTCTGAGAGAAGAGACACCAAGTAGAAAATTTAAAATAAACTAAATTCATTTAGTGAACTAAATCAATTAACTAAATGCCAATTTGTAGTTGTCCCAAAATTTGATCCCTCTAAAATAAAGGAATTAAACACCAGGATATTAGAAATCTCTGAAGCCACCCAAACACAATTTCCAACTTTTCTCCACCAACAATTCCCTTAGAACATTTCCGCAGCCTTCCGGGCACGTTTAATCGAACCCAGAGGCTCTGAAGAACTTCAGCAAACTTTTTTGAGAATTTGTGATGCAGCTGATTTTTTTTTCTTTAATGATATCTGTGACACGCTTATTGTGTCCCAAGCACTGTACAGAGCATTGAGATAGATACGCACTAATCAGGTTGGCTACAGTCCATGTCCCACGTGGGTTCTCACAGTCTTAATCTCCATTTTACAGATGAGGTAACTGAGGCACGTAGAAATGAAGTGACTTGCCCAAGGTCACACAGCAGACAAGTGGCAGACCCGGGATTAGAACCCAGGTCCTTCTGAGTCCTAGATCTGTGCTCCTCCCACTGGGCCACATTCTTAGAGGAGATGTGCCTTCAATAAGACTTTGAAGGAGAGGAGAGTAATTGTCGGATTTGAGGAGGGGAGGGCATTCCAGGCCAGAGACGGACAAGGGCGAGGGCTCGGTGGTGAGACAGGCGAGATTAAAGCATAGTGAAAAGGTTAGCATTAGAGGAGCCAAATGTTTCAGAGAGTGTTTAGATAAGGTGCGAAGGAATGGGATCCTATACACAAGTGGAAGGGATGGATTTTGAGAGGAGTCCTCTAGAGATACTGCTAGGAAGGATGGGAGAGCTGAAGAGGGGGCAGGAGGAGGAAGGGACGGAGGAGAGGCAAGGGAGATTTTAGGGAGACGATGCTTGATAGTGTCAAATTTTCTTAATAAAGTAGGTGGCTAGGCCATGAGGGGTAAGGGAAGGAGGAGTTGGGGGGATGGGGGCTTGAGGAGGGAGTTGAATGTCTGGGACAACTGGCGAGGGCTTTGGGCATGGGGAAATTGAATAAAGTTGCTCAAACGCTAATGGAATTGTGGAGACGCATTTCTGTCTCTTCAATCATTAACAACATTAGACTGCCTTCTTCCCCAGGACTTTTAAGTACAATCACTTCATCCATAACAATAGTTCCATTAGGCATTTTGGCTAGAAATCAATCAATCAGTCAGTTGTATTTATTGAGCACTTGCTATTGGCAGAGCACTGTAGTAAGCACTTGGGAGAGTACAGTTTAACAGAGGTGGTAGACACATTCTTTGCCCACAGTGAGCTTACAGCACAGAGGGGGAGACAGATATTAATATAAATAAGTAAATTACAGATATGTACTTGAGTGCTTTGGGGCTGGGGTCTGGGTGAATGAAGTGTACAAATCCAATTGCAAGGGCTATTGAGGAATTGTGGAAAATTATTCCAATTAGGGAGCATGGACTGGTGGAAAGATGACAGGTCTGGGATTCAGAGGACCTGAGTTCTAATCCTGGCTCTCATCTGCTCCGTGACTGAGCAAGTCACTTAACTTCTCTGTGCCTCAGTTAACTCTTCTGAAAAATGGGGATTAAGGCCGTGAGCCCGTTGTTGGGTAGGGACCATCTCTTTATGTTGCCGACTTGTTCTTCCCAAGTGCTTAGTACAGTGCTCTGCACACAGTAAGTGCTCAATAAATATGATTGAATGAATGAATGAATGTGGGACATGGATTGGGTCCAACCTGATTAGCTTGTATTTACCCTAGCGCTTAGTACAGTGCTTGGCTTATAGTAAGTGCTTAGCAAATACCGTTAAAAAATAAATAAATTTCAGAAGCAACAGTTTCAGCATGCCTGCAGCATTAATTAATCAAAGTGCACTCTTGTAAAAGCTCTAGCTTGCATTTTGGTTTTCATCTTGTGTCTAATGATGCACTCGTACAGAACTGTTTCTGCTGACATCACTTTGCCTTTTCTTCAGACACTCATGTGTTGTTGAAAGAAGATTTCCTAATTGTCATCATGATTTCCCCAAAACATATAGTTGAAACAGGCTTTATGGCAGAATTGACTACTGAATTGTTAGTTTCTGTAAACAGTGTTCTTCAGTAACTGCCCCTATGTCCTAGATGAACTGACTGCATTTAATGTCACATGGCTGGGGACCCACTAAGATTCTCACCTACTTGTTTTGTGATTCTCCTTGTCGTTGGTCTCATGATCATCATCATGGATCATCATGATGATCATCATCATCATGATCATCAGCATCACTCTCTTTGAAGAGAGGCTTGAGGAAGATTGGAATATCAAGAGACAGTTTCAAAAGCAGCTATGGTTTTCGAAAGGGCACAAATACAGCAAGGAGCAATTTTCATAAGTTCAGAGGGTGGATTTGATTTTCAGTTATGTGTCAGCCTTTTAACCACAACTGCACACGAGGTTAGGATTTCCCTAGTAAGAAGGATATCTCTAAATACTAAGGACAGATACAGATCTGTCATCTATCTATCTTTCTACCTATATCTATCTATCCATATGTCTTTTCCACGTATTGCCACTGAAATATCACTCTGTCATTTCTATTATTTGAGCCACGGCCTAAATGTGTGATTTAGAAATGAATTGCATCGATCCTTTAACCTATCAGAGAGATGAGGTAGGAAAGTCCAGAGAGGATGAAGCAGACTTTTTGTTTACCAGGACGTAGCCATGGGAAAAGAGATACATTGGTCTTTTGACCAAAATTTCTAAATTTTTGTCTAATTGTAAAGCAATCTTATAGGCCTATTTTACTTTACAGTTTACAGGTGATAGTTGTAATAATTTCTGTTTTTTCTGTGTAGATTTCGCCATTACTCAACATATCAAAGTCAGATTTCCCCAATTAAATTTGGAAGTGTCCCATAAAACCTTTTTTTCTTTAAATCCACTGCCACAGATTCTGTTACCTCTGTCTCATTTTTCAGTTAATCTAGTGGGAGTGATGTATTAAATCTTCTCTTTCCATTCTGAGACATGAAAACAGGTTGGATAGCGCATTGCTTAGGAAGCAGAAGTTGGTGACATCATTAGATTCTGGGTTACTAATGAAAAAATTTGAATGTTTGAAGGCCTGCCTTGGTGAAGGCTGGGGCGTAACCTTGATTTTCTTCAGGTTTATTTTCAGTCTGTATCATTGTGCTGACTTTGTGAAGCAATTAATAATTATCTGCTTGTCGTGTGTTCAAGGGCACAGTCATCAGCACGATCCAATTCCTGATGACTAAGCCATTGGCTGTAAAACTCCTAGCTTACTGCCCTGGACAAATTTTCGAGTGATTTGGAAGGGCATCCTAGTCCGGTTTCCGTGGTAACTCAAGCTGGATGGTGTCGAAAAAGTTGAAGTCCGAAGTCCAGTCTGATGGTGTTGGGGAATGGACCGTAAGAGCACTTTCAATTCTGATATGCCTATGTTGTCCTCTCCCCAGTACTTAGTACAATGCTGTGCACACAGTAAGGTCTCAATAAATACGACTGAATGAATGAATCTTAAAGATCTCGGTAAGCTTCTCAGAGCAGCCAGCTTGCGTATTATTTTCCAAGACCAGGGCTGCTGCTTTAGTTTTGATGATGGTGTCGCCTGTTGAAAATAACCAAAAAGTCCTGGCCTTGTCACACCCAGTGACAGTGGAAGTGCCAGTGGAGGCCAAGGTGTGAAACTCAAAGCTGGGCAGGGAACATGTCTGCTAACTCCGTTGTATTTTTCTCCCTCAAACACTTCGTGCAGTATTCTACACACCTCAATAAATACCATTGATTGATTGATTGATTGATTGATTGGGGACCATGTATGTTAAGGATCAGCGGTCTTTACTTTGTGACTTCTGAAAACACCTGTAGTCCGAGTGCATTTCTCCTTCATTCATTCATTCATTCAATTGTATTTATTGAGCACTTACTGTGTGCAGAGCACTCTACTAAGTGCTTGGGAAGTACAAGTTGGCAACATATAGTACAAGTTGGCAATATATAAACTGCAACGATGTATTTTGTCTGTGAGAGGACTGATTGGATGCCAGGTGGATCTGTCTCAGGCTGCAGGTTTCTAAACCCTAGTATCACTAGGGCATGCTTTGAAGTTGACCTTCAGCGTGTCCTTTGTACCTTATCTTTGGCCATCTTTGAAGAATGTTTCCAGTATCTAGTCTCCATATCTTGGGAATTTTAGTTCTTATCATTTATTGGTATTAGATGACAACAGGCCCAAGTGGAAGGAGCATGGGCCTGGGAATCAGAAGACCCAGCTGCCTCCGTTTTCTTCTCTTCCAATCTTATCTTATCTTCTCTTATCGATCTTATCTTCTGATCCACATATACTGTATCTTCCCTAGTGCTTAATACGGTGTTTGGCACATTATGCTTAGCAAATACCATAATTATTAGTATTATAACCATATCCTCACATATGAGCCCTCATCGTCTCTGCCTCAGTACCCGTATATCTTCAGTGTTTCAGGATATGGCTGTTTGGGATGACGTCTTATCATGAAGTCTTATCCGTCTCAGACACTACAGAGGCGTCTGATTTCATTGTTTTCTATGCTGTCCGTGTGGTGTCCATATAAGCGTTGTGACAATACACTGATCCTTAGGCTAACAAGCTGATGTTCCAACTTTCCAAATGCTGGGCTGGCCATGTCAATGCCAGAGAATTAGAGAAGCAGCATGGCTCAGTGGAAAGAGCCCGGGCTTTGGAGTCAGAGGTCATGGGTTCAAATCCCGGCTCTGCCACTTGTCAGCTGTGTGACTTTGGGCAAGTCACTTAACTTCTCTGGGGCTCAGTTCCCTCATCTGAAAAATGAGGATTAAAACTGTGAGCCCCATGTGGGACAACCTGATCACCTTGTAACCTCCCCAGCACTTAGAACAGTGCTTTGCAGGTAGTAAGCACTTAATAAATACCATTATTATTATTATTATTATTATTATTATTATTATTATTATTAGAACAGTGCTTGGCACCTAGTAAGAGCTTAACAAATACTAACGTTATTATTATTATTGATAATGTATCTTGAGATGTCACCAAGCGTAACAGTTTTACATTAATATGATGCCCAAATAGAATTTTTCACAGGCTTTAAACTGTATACTATAGGTGGATATAGGTGGATGCCGTGGGAGCATTAATTGCTTGCTTTGGTTGAAGTATGATGTGATTTTGATCTTTATCAAACTGATTCGTGCTTAGTCCAAAGTGTTTAGCAGCTCGTGCAAAAACATTCTGAAAACACATGCGTTTCTTGCAGAGTTTTGGGTTACTAACGAAAAAATGTGGATGTTTGAAGGCCTACCTTGGTGAAGGCTGGGACGTAACCTTGATTTTCTTCAGGTTGCAAGGTTTCAAGGGACACTTCCAAATTTAAAGACCACTGACCCGTACATACATGATCCCCAATCAATCAATCAATCATCCATAAGCATTAGCTCACAAATGAGAGTCTTTGCTACCTCAGTCTTTTCTTTTATGGTGTTTGGTAAGCACTTACTATGTGATAGGCACTGTTCTAAGTGCTGAGGTAGATACAAGATAATCAGGTTGGACACAGTCTATGTCCCACATGGGGCTCACATTCCTAATCCCCATTTTACAGATGAGGTTAACAGAGGCACAGAAAAGTGAAATGACTTACCCAAGGTCACAGAACAGATACGTGGAGGAGCCGGGAATAGAGCCCAGGTCTTCTGTCTCTCAGGCCTGTGCTCTAACCGTTATGCCGCACTATTTCTTCAAAATCTTCACACAAAATCACTACAAATTCAAGAGATCGCCTCCGAATGACGGACATCTTTTTCTCTCACACCATCTGCATGAAGGTTCTTGATTAAAGGCCTCCAGCATCATCCTCTGTCGAATCCTGCCACCACTTAACCGTCGCCTCTGGGCTTTTCAAAGGAAGACTCGAGGACTGAGGATGCGAGGAATTATTATAGGGATGGTTGTTTTCTCACTAACAGCTGCAGTCTCCCACCCTTAGCCTTATTCTCCCTGGAGCATGGAGTGCAAGAAGTCAGTGGAGAGGCAGGGATGCCCACCCATGGCTAGAGCACGGCCTGGAGTAATAATGATGGCATTTGTTAAGCACTTACTATGTGCGTAGCACTGTTTTAAGCGCTGGAGGGATACGAGGTGATCAGGTTGTCCCACGAGGGGCTCACAGTCTTCACCCCCATTTTACAGATGAGGTAACTGAGGCCCAGAGCAGTTAAGTGACTTGCCCAAAGTCACACAGCTGACATTTGGCGGAGTTGGGACTGCTGGAAGTCAGAAGGACCTGGGTTCTAATCCCAGCTCCACCACTTGTCTGCTGTAGGACCTTGGACAAGTCACTTCACTTCTCTGTGCCTCAGTTATCCTCCTCTGTAAACTCTATCATGGGGTTGGAATAATTCTAACTGCGTCCAGCCCAATTTGCTTGTTATCCACCCCAGCGCTTAGTACAGTGCCTGACACAGAGTAAGCACGTAACAAATGGGCACTTAACTTCTCTGTGCCTCAGTTACCTCATCTGTAAAATGGGGATTAAAACTGTGAGCCCCATGTGGGACAACCCGATCACCTTGTAAACTCCCCAGCACTTAGAACAGCGCTTTGCACATAGTAAGCGCTTAATAAATGCCATCATTATTAAATACCACCGTTATTATTATCGTTATCATTTACGTGTTGCTTAAGTGATTGCAGCATCGTGTCGATGATGTGTCCTAGCTCCCTGAGCCATCAGCTGTGGTTATCTCTGCCCCCGAATTTGGACAGATGTTTTTAGGATTTCTGCTGAGCCTGTGTATTCCATGAGACACCCCTTCGTGCTTCTTTGGTTGAAAACCTTTCTCACTGGTGGTATAGCCCCAAGAGGCATTTCCCTACATCTAGCTGTTGCCATGATGAGGTGTAGCTAGACTTTGGTGGGAACTAACATGATCTGTAAAGAAATAATGTAGAGATCATGGTCTTGCTTCCTTCATTGCTCCTGGGCCTGTTGTGGGGCAAATAATAGATGTGCTTCTCCGGATTTTGGTTTGAAACTCGATTTTAATTCAGGTAGTGTTCTTCTGGTCCGCCCAAAGGGCTCTGGTTAGAGTCTTGCCATAAATGGATGTCAGAAAACTATCCCTGTAGTTTTCTCAGTCAGCTCTCTCACCTTTGTAAAGGTCATGACCCTGGTGATATCTGTAAAGTCTAGCATGGCTTAGTGGCAAGCGCCCGGACTTGGGAGTCAGAAGGTGTGGGTTCTAATCCTGTCTCTGCCATTCATTCATTCATTAATTCAATCGTGTTTATTGAGCACTTACTGTGTGCAGAGCACTGTACTAAGCGCTTGGGAAGTACAAGTTGGCAACATATAGAGACGGTCCCTACCCAGCAACGGGCTCACAGTCTAGAAGGGGGAGATAGACAACAAAACAAAATATGTGGACAGGTGTCAAGTCGTCAGAATAAATAGAAATAAAGCTAGATTCATTCATTCATTCAATCATATTTATTGAGTGCTTACTGTGTGTACAGCACTGTACTAAGCGCTTGGGAAGTACAAGTTGACAACATATAGAGATGGTCCCTACCCAGCAGTGGGCTCACAGTCTAGAATTGAGCGCTTACTGTGTGCAGAGCAATGTACTAAGCGCTTGGGAAGTACATCATGCCACTTATCTGCTGTGTGACCTTGGGCAACTTAACTTCTCTGTGTCTCTGTTACCTCATCTGTAAAATGGGGATTAAGACTGTGAGCCCCATGTGGGACAACCTGATTACCTTGTATCTACCCCAGGGCCTAGAACAGTGCTTGGTACATAGTAAGCGCTTAACAAATGCCATAATTAGATAAGGTCCTGTGGCATTTCTTCAGGCATCCATATGTGGAAGAAAAGCTTGGGCAGATGTCTGAGCATTGGGTTCTTCCTTGCTGGAGATCTCTGCAGAAGTACCGTGTAATATATAACAAAACCCAGCATTATAAATAGTAAAATTTTCTATGTTGCCATGCAGTTTGTTGTTCTCTCAGTTTTGCGGTTCCTCTGATTACATTTTTGTTGAATGGAGCATTAAAAATTCTGCCTTCCTTATCTGGTTTCCGGTACCATGCCTGCTTTCTCTCATTATCTTAAATTTGACAGTTGACTAGAGCAGCCAGGCGAAAAAAGAGAATAGGTGGAGGGCTAGCGATAGCAGAGAGCAGCGGTCGTTGCCTTGTAGAAATTCTCACTTATGCAAGAAAGCGTATGGATGGGATTTGCAAATAGAGATTCCCAGATCCAGGCAGTAGGAGAGCAGCAAGCAAGGTAAGCTACGTCTTTCCTCCTGTGTTGCTTTTCTTTAAGTCTGTGTACTCGGCTCAGGAGGGGAGTGTGTGTTTTCCGGTAGAGTGAATTTCCCCTGCCCTTAAAATCCTGGCTAATGTGTGATTAGAATAGATTGTTGCATATTTCCCCCAAGTACTAAAAGGGTACAGATGCCAGTGCATAGAAGGGAGAAAGAGGAAGGAAAATAAGAGCTTAGTTGGGGAAAACCTCTTGGAGAAGATGTGCTTTTACCATGTAACTCAATTTAGAACAGCCTAGCCATCCGTAGAAACCCAGCTGAGTTCTGACTCTTGCAAATGTGAGACTGGGTTGCCGACTTGTACTTCCCAAGCCCTTAGTACAGTGCTCTGCACACAGTAAGCGCTCAATAAATACGATTGAATGAATGAATGAATAAGGCTTTGAACAGGGGAAAAGTGATGGTCCGTCAGATGTAAAGAGGGTGGGTGTTCCAGACCAGAGGCAACTAGTGGATGAGGGTCAGATAGTTGAAATCAAGGAATAGTGAAAGTGCTTAGTACAGTGCTCTGCACACAGTAAGCGCTCAATAAATACAATTGAATGAATTAATGAGTAGGATGGTGTTAGAGGAGCAAAGTGTGTCGGCTAAGTTGCAGCAGGAAATTAGAGAAGTAAAGTAGGAGGGGGACAGGTGGTACGGAGTTTCTCTTTCATGCGGAGGTGGATGGGCAATCCCTGGAGGTTCTTGAGGAGTGGGGAGACTTGGTCTGAGTGTTTTCTTGTTGCTTTTTTAAGAAAAATGATCCAGGGAGTAGAGTGAAGTATGGACTGGAGTTGGGAGAAACAAGAGACGCGGAGATCAGCCGCGAGGCTGATACAAGATAAGTTCTTGTATCAACATAGTGCCAGATCAGATGGAGGGGAAAGGGCTGATTTTGAATTCCTCATCTTCTCACCCAAATCCCTTCCTGCCCTGATCCTTTCCATGACTGTAGACCACACCACTTCCCTCCCTAAATCAGAAGCCTGTAACCTTGGCATTATCCCCAAACTGTTTATCTCATTCAACCCTTAGCCCTTACTTGATATTCTCCCTCCCCTCAGCCCCACAACACGTAGGTACATATCCATAATTTAGTTATTTATTTTTATGTCGGTCTCCCCCTCTAGGCTCCTATAGTACATATCTACCAACTCTACTATAATGTACTCTCCCAAGTGCATAGTACAGTGTTCTGCACACAGTAAGCACTCAGTAAATATTACTGATTGATTGTGAAGATAGAACTGATGGGATTTGGTGACAGACTGAATTTGGAGTAGCACCATGGCTTAGTGGATAGAGGATGGGCCCGGGAGTCAGAGGGATCTGGGTTCTAATCCCAGCTCTGCCACTTGTGAGTTGTGTGACCTTGGGTAAGTCACTTCTCTGTGCCTCAGTTCCCTTGTCTGAAAAATGGGGGTTAAGACTGAGCCCGATGTGGTTAATGGACTGTGTTGAACCTGTTTAGCTTTTTATCTACCCCAATGCTTAGTGCTTAACAAATACCATTAAAAAAATATGTGAGTTGAATGAGAGAGATGGGTTGAAGATAATGCACTGTACTGTACTGATAATGTACTGGCTTGTGAGACAGGGCTGACAGTGGTGGTGTCTACAGTTACGGGAAAGGCAGGGGGAAAAGAGGCTTTAGGTGGGAAGATCAGGAGTTCTGTTTTGGGCATGATAAGTGTGAGGTGTGAGCAGAACCCCCAAGTAGAGATGTCTTGAAGGCAGGAAGAAATGTGAAACTGCAGAGGAGAGAGGTCAGGGCTGAAGAGTTAGATTTGGGAATCATCCATGTAGAGATGGTAATTGAAGCCATGGAAGTATGATGTAGCTTTGGTTTTTTCTTCCCACTTTTATCCTATCTACCCTTCCTTATTGAACTCCTTCTGAACACTCTTCCTCTGCCCAGGGAAAATAAGTGCTTCATTCAACAATGGTATACAGACCCATCAAGGACACAACAGAGTTTACTGCTGAGAGGATGCACAGAGCTTTTCTGATTAACAGCCAAGGTCCAAACTTGGTTTTCTATCTGCTATGTGCTAATGTTTCGTACAACCAATATGAGTTCCTCGTTCATCATCTATGGTTTATACTCAACAAGGGTCTAGACTGCATGAATTATAGCTATAATTCTATTTGTTCTGACGATTTTGACACCTGTCTACATGTCTTGTTTTGTTGTCTGTCTCCCCCTTCTAGACTGTGAGCCCATTGTTGGGTAGGGACTGTCTCTATATGTTGCCGACTTGTACTTCCCAAGTGCTTAGTACAGTGCTCTGCACACAGTAAGCGCTCAATAAATATGATTGAATGAATGAATGAATGAAGACAGGACACGGTCTAATGCTGTGATGGAGCCTGGGATTCTGTTTCACAGTCACAGACAGTAACCTTTATTCCAACTGCTTTCCATTTTATGCTCTTCACTGTCAATTAGCCTAGCTGAAAGAGCAGGAATCTGGGAGTCAGATGATTTGCATTCTAATCCTAATTCCACCACTTGTATGCTTTGTGACCGCTGGCAAGTTACTCAACCTCTCTGTGCCTCAGTTACCTCATCTGTAAAATGGGGATTAAGACTGTGAGCCCTAAGTGGGACAAAGACTGTATCCAAGCTGATTATCTTGCATCTGTCTCAAGTGCTTGGCAGATAGTGCTTAACAAATACTGTTGTTTCTTATTAACTCGTAGTATTTATTGAGTGGGTACTATGTACAGGGAAGCAAGAAATAATTCCCTGGGAGAATACAGTAACATTGGAGGTATGGTCCCTACACTCTGAGCTTACAGTTTAAAAGGGGAAGATTGAGAGAAAGTCATAGTTGAGGGGAGGAGAAATGAGCAGTGGCATGGACGATTAAATAAAGAAGTACGAGTTCATCTAAGGTAAAAATATGCTTAAGTGATATCCTCCCCTTCTAATCAATCAGTCAATTAATGGTATTCCCTGAGTGCTTTCTAAGGGCAGAGCACTGTACTAAGAAATTGGGAGAGGACAATGCAACAGAGTTGGTAAATACTTTCCCTACCCACGACCAGCCTACAGTCTAGAGGAGGCATTCCCTGATTAAAGCTACACTCTCCCAGGACCCATCCAGCAGGCGGTTGTTTTTATGATGTCTTCAAGAGAGTTTCTGGCGGTTTTCTTTTTAGGATTTACCAGGGGATTTGGCGAGAGAGAAAAGATGACGTGGAACACCCATAATCACTTGTTTCTGTAGCCCATCCGTAGCACTTAGGATTATATTTTTATACATCTAAAATTTAATTTAAAATCTTCCTCTCCCCTGGTGGCAGGGATCATGTATATTAACTCTATTGTAATAATAATAATAATGGTATTGGTTAAGCACTTACTATGTGCAAAGCACTGTTCTAAGTCCTGGGAAGGATACAAGGTGTTCAGGTTGTCCCATGTGGGACTCACAGTCTTAACCCCCATTTTACAGATGAGGTAACTGAAGCACAGAGAAGTGAAGTGACTTGCCCAAAGTCACACAGCTGACAAGTGGCAGAGCCGGGATTTGAACCCATGACCTCTGACTCCCAAGCCCATGGTCTTTCCACTGAGCCACGCTGCTTCTTTATTGTACGGTGTTCTGTGCACAGTCTTTTCAGCCATGTTGCACATCTTACCATCGCAGTGTCATTTCTGAAAATTAAGATTTTCTATCACTAGAAGTTCCTGTAGAAACCTTAGAAAAAGTAAGAAACTTCATTATTATCATAATTGTATTCCAGTGCTTGGGTATGTGTCAAGCACTTCTAAGCACTGGGGTAGATACAGTTGAATTAGGTTAGCCCTCTTTTTCCTCTCCTCCTCCCCAACCCCCCTCCCTACCTCCTTCCCCTCCCCACAGCACTTGTATATGTATTTGTACAGATTTATTACTCTATTTATTTTACTTGCACATATTTGCTATTCTGTTTATTTTGTTAATGATGTGCATATAGCTTTATTTCTATTTGTTCTGATGATTTTGACACCTGTCTGCATGTTTTGTCTTGTTGTCTGTCTCCCCCTTCTAGACTGTGAGCCCGTTGTTGGGTAGGGA
Organism: Tachyglossus aculeatus; assembly: GCF_015852505.1. Taxonomy (NCBI): domain Eukaryota; kingdom Metazoa; phylum Chordata; class Mammalia; order Monotremata; family Tachyglossidae; genus Tachyglossus; species Tachyglossus aculeatus. The sequence goes on along the minus strand of NC_052085.1, from coordinate 16,989,977 downwards.
CCGTCTCTATATGTTGCCGACTTGTACTTCCCAAGCGCTTAGTACAATGCTCTGCACACAGTAAGCGCTCAATAAACACGATTGAATGAATGAATGAATTAGGTTGTCCCGAGTCCCTATCCCAATATGGAGCTAACAGTCAAAGTAGGAGGGAGAGCAGGTACTGAATCCCCATTTCCCACTTGAGGAAACTGAGGCACAGGGAAGTTAAGTGACTTGCCCAAGGTCATATGGCAGGGAAGTGGTGGAAGTGGGTTTAGAACCCTGACTCCCAGGCTCAGCAGGTTCTTTCCACTAGGCCAAGTTGCTTCCTGATTGAAACACCATCACTTCATGATTGTGAATTGGTGTAGGAAGGCAAAGATACTGTAGACCTGTTGGGAGACTTTAAGGAACTCTTCCAGGCGGGAATAACAGGAAGAGAGTGGTTGTAGCCTACTATCGTACTTCATTACCCACTTTGAGTTCCTTTCAAGCATTTATCCAATTCCAGCATCCGTAGGATGGGTATAGTTTCCTGTTGGGGAACAAATTTCCCTTACCTCCTTCCCCTCCCCACAGCAGCTGTATATATGTATATATGTTTTTATGTATTTATTACTCTATTTTATTTGTACATATTCTATTTATTTTATTTTGTTAACATGTTTTGTTTTGTTCTTTGTCTCCCCCTTCTAGACTGTGAGCCCACTGTCGGGTAGGGACCATCTCTATATGTTGCCAACTTGTACTTGCTAAGCGCTTAGTACAGTGCTCTGCACACAATAAGCACTCAATAAATACGATTGAATGAATGAATGAAATTTCAGTACTCTGGGAATGGCAGAAGTTACATAATGAGCACTTGCCTGCTCCATCTGAAGCATTTAACCTCAGTGTTCCCTTTTTTCAGTCTTAGGATCAAGGGGAAGAGAAAGCACAAATAGTAGTTGACAGGGTATCAATCCACGGTATTTACTGAGTGTTTATTGTGTGCAGAGGAATGCACTTAGGAAAGAGTTGGTGGATGTGATCTCTGACCAGAAGGAGCTACTTGCTAATTACAAGTAAAGCTATTGTTGTACTCAATTAGTACCCACTCATACACCTGCATACATAGCTGCCCTTCATTGGCTTATATTTAGGGTGGCCCAAATTGTATACTAAATGTGGCAAAGTGACAATCTTGTGTGGCTTCAGGAGATTTGGAGTCTTCCTCTCCATTAGTTTGTGTATATGGTCTTTGTCCATTCTGGCCCCAGGTTCTCTTTGTTCCAGAATGTTACTCCTGCTCTCTGTTTATCCCTGTCACAGTAAGTAAGCTCAGTCACGTCTACTTTGTATCTTATGTGGGGCTGATCGTGACTTTGTGAACTCAGTAACTTTTGCTTGGTGTCTTGTTCAAAGTGTCAGTTTCTGGCCATTCGTTCTTCACTGATAGGGAGGGCTGTTTCTGCACATTCTTTGTTGTGATAAAAGAGTTGTCCTCCTGGGATTTGTAGGTTCTTTTCCTTTCTTTCAGCGAGCTTCAGTAACTTGCCCTCCTGGAGACTTTTTTTTACCTTTATTCTCATCCCACACCATTCTTGCCTATATAATAATCTTATCTGATACAACTTTAAGGCCACGTTAGCCAGTATAAAACTTTAAGGCAGACTCTTTGATGATGAATTAGTCATCAGTGGTTGTACAATCCAAATTGTAAACACTGCGCTTCCCTTCCCACTCCCAGCTGGGTTTTGTGGCCCTCCCCAATCATGCTGTCTATCTACTATTGTAACTTTTCCTTTCTTTTGTTCTTCCACAGGGATGCCAAGTTGGCAGGATGATTGAGAGCAGGTGGGCAGAGGAGGAGATTAGGAGAGTGGATAGGGCAGAACTTCAGATCTTCTATCACGCCTTCCTGTGCCGCCACCACCACACTGTTTTCATAATTTGCATTGTCTGTTCTCCCCATATTCTTGCCTAGCACTCTGACTTTGCAGTCATGGGAGGTGGGGTCATAGAGTCTACAGGTGGAGAAGTATGGTGTGTTTCACTGGCGCTGTAGAAATAAAAAAAGTTACAAGAATAAATGTAGACTAGAGGGAGTCAATTCCACCTCCATTGACCCTGGTCAGGGTCGCACCTGGAGTGTTTCCAGTACTCTACCAGTCTCGGCTACAGGACAGAGAGTCAAGCAGAGGCTTACCCAATCAATCAATCAATCAATCAGTCGTATTTATTGAGCGCTTACTATGTGCAGAGCACTGTACTAAGCGCTTGGGAAGTACAAATTGGCATCACATAGAGACAGTCCCTACCCAACAGTGGGCTCACAGTCTAAAAGGGGGAGACAGAGAACAGAACCAAACATACCAACAAAATAAAATAAGTAGGATAGAAATGTACAAGTAAAATAAATAAATAGAGTAATAAATATGTACAACCATATATACATATATACAGGTGCTGTGGGGAAGGGAAGGAGGTAAGACGGGGGGATGGAGAGGGGGACGAGGGGGAGAGGAAAGAAGGGGCCATTCCATTCCCATTCCATTACCCATTCCATTCCTAGCTTGGGCGGTGGCTAGCCCAAGTCAAAGCCACCCAGGCTGGGCAGCAGCGACATGGGAGAGAGTTGAGGGTGGAAACTTGAGTTTACTGCGCGGAAGGTGGCAGTGGCAAACCACTTCCATATTTTTAGCAAGAAAACTCTAAGGATCCACTGCCAGAACGATTGCAGATGGAGAGCGGGGCGTTCTGGGAGAGATATGTCCATGGTGTCGCTATGCGTCGTAAACAACTCGACGGCATAAGACAAGAGGGAATCGGGGCGGGGGGGCCACTGGGGAGACAGGGAGAAGTTTGGGTGCAAAGAGAAGGTGCCAGGAAATCTTCGGGAACATTAAGGTTAAGATAGGGAAAAAGCAGGCTTGGGAAGTGGGTGGCTGCTTTGCTGGTAAATCTGTGAAAGTGAAGGCTTAATTGGCCATGAGTCCGAGAAGAAATAATTCCTGCTGGGCTGACAGTTCCTATAACAATTCATCTTGCATTTTACCCTTTCCAAAATAATCTTCTAATCAATCACTCCACAATATTTACAGAGCAAGGATTATTTGTAGAACGTTGTCCGAAGCACTCGGAAGAGTACATTGGAATTAATGGATATGATCCCTACATTTAAAGAGTTTACAATGTAGAGGGAGCAACAGACACTAGAATAGATACAAATAAGATGGAAAGGGAGATATGCATAAATAAGAGTTTAAATAATAATAATAATGACATTTATTAAGCGCTTACTATGTGCAAAGCACTGTTCTAAGTGCTGGGGAGGTTACAAGGTGATCAGGTTGTCCCACGGGGGACTCACAGTCTTAATCCCCATTTTTCAGATAAGGTAACTGAGGCACAGAGAAGTTAAGTGACTTGCCCAAAGTCACACAGCCAACATATGGCGGAGCAGGGATTTGAACCCATGACCTCTGACTCTAAAGCCCATGCTCGTAATAGGGTATGTAAGATACCGGCATAAGTGTTGACACCTGTCTACTTGTTTTGTTTTGTTGTCCGTCTCCCCCTTCTAGACTGTGAGTCTGTTGTTGGGCAGGGACCGTCTCTGTATGTTGCCGATTTGTACTTCCCAAGCATTTAGTACAGGGCTCTGCACACAGTAAGCGCTCAATAAATACGATTGAATGGATGAATGAAAGTGTTGTGGGGAGTTGTGAGTTCACAAGTTCCTAGATGGTACAGAGACTGTAAGCCCGTTGTGGGCCGGGACTGTCTCTCTTTGTTGTTGTATTGTATTTTCCAAGCACTCAGTACAGTGCTCTGCACACCGTAAGCGCTCAGTAAATACGACTGAATGAATGAAAAGCGTTATCCGGGATGTAAGCAAGGGAGATGAGAAAGATATCAGGGATGATCTCCTGGAGAGGTGGTTTCAAAATGAGGAGAGCTGAGTTCTGTCAAATTTGATGCAGGACCATGTTCCATGGAGAGGGGAGGGGAAGTACTGTTGCCAACTTGTACTTCCCAAGCGCTTAGTACAGTGCTCTGCACACAGTAAGCGGTCAATAAATACGATTGATTGAATGAATGAATGATTGAATGAATGAATGAATGAATGAGAGAGAGATCTGCAGGGGTGAGGGCACAGGGAATAGGTTAGCTCAAAGGGAATGAGGGATAAGGGCCGGGGAGCTTTGGGAGAATAGAATGAATCAGTAGGAGGAAAAGAGCCAATTGAGTAATAGTAATCAATCAATCATATTTATTGAGCGCTTACTGTGTGCAGAGCAGTAGTATTTATTCCCCTCTCAGGATTGCACCTGGAGCGATTCCAGTACTTTCCCAGTCTTGGCTGGGGGAGGGAAAGTCAAATAGAGGAATACCCATTCCATTCCTAGCTTGGGCAGGGACTAGTAAGTGGAAGGCAATCTGCTATAAGTCAAAACTCACCCGTGCTGGACAGCAGTGGCATGGAAGAGATTCGAGGCCAGAGACTCAAGTTTACTGTGCAGAAGACAGTAATAATAATAATAATAATAATAATAATAATAATAATAATAATAATAATAATAATGGTGTATGTTAAGCTCTTATTGTGTGCCAAGCACTGTTCTAAGCGCTGGGGTAGATACAAGGTAATGAGGTTGTCCCACGTGGGGCTCACAGTCTGAATCCCCATTTTACAGATGAGGTAACTGAGGCACAGAGAAGTGAAGTGACTTGCCCAAAGTCACACAGCTGACAAGTGGCAGAGCCGGGATTAGAACCCACAATCTCTGACTCCCAAGCCTGGGCTAAGCCACAGTGCTTCTCTTGGTAAATCACTTCCGAATTTTTACCAAGAAATCTTTATGGATACACTGCCAGAACGATTGCAGGTGGAGGTAGGGCATTCTGGGAGAGATGTGTCCATGGAATCACTGTGAGTCGGAAACAACTCGACAGTATAAGACAAGAATAGTCTTTATTAAGCTCTTACTATGTTAGTGTCCTTAACTAGTGGTCAGGAGTTTCAGCTTGATGCAAAATGGAATGGGAAATCATTCCATCGTATTTATTGAGCGCTTACTGTATGCAGAGCACTGTAGTAAGCGCTTGGGAAGTACGAGTTGGCAACATATAGAGACAGTCCCTACCCAACAACGGGCTCATATGTGTGCAGAATGACAGAGAGGGGCGAGACTAGAAGCAGGGAGACTGGAAGCAATGGGTTTCCCCATTCCTTAGTCACCTCCGTAATTGCGTACTCACCTCCACGTCGAAGAGAAATCCCCCACCGATTTCGTATTACCACCCAGCACACTCATTTAGCGCCTCTAATGCCAACCTACTCACTGTATCTCTATAAGCCCCTTCCTTCCTCTCCCCCTCCTCCCCCTCCCCATCTCCCCTGCCTTACCTCCTTCCCCTCCCCACCTCACCTGTATATATGTATATATGTTTGTACGTATTTATTACTCTATTTATTTATTTTATTTGTACATATTTATTCTATTTATTTTATTTTGTTAATATGTTTTGTTCTGTTCTCTGTCTCCCCCTTCTAGACTGTGAGCCCACTGTTGGGTAGGGACTGTCTCTATATGTTGCCAACTTGTACTTCCCAAGCGCTTAGTACAGTGCTCTGCACACAGTAAGCGCTCAATAAATACGATTGAATGAATGAATGAATGAATCTCATTTATCTCACCACTGATCCCTTCCTCGTGTCCTCCCTTTGGCCTGGAATTCCGTCCCTCTTTGTATCTGATGGATGATCACGCATCCTACTTTCACAGCCTTATTAAAAACACATCTCCTCCAAGAGGCCCACCCTCATTTGCCCTCCTCCCTCTCCCTTCTGCATTACCGTTGCATTTAGATTCATCCCCTTTAAGCTTGTGATATTCACCCTTCCATCAACCCCGCAGCACTTACGTAGCTGTGATTTATTTTAATGCCGGGAGGGGCTATGTCTGAAACTCTGTTGTACTGTACTCTCCCCAATGCTTAGTATAGTGCTCTGTGAACAGTCAGTGGTCAATAAATACTATTGATGGATTAGTTGATTATTTTCTTCTCCTGGCTTGCCAGAGCCTTGTAAAAGAGAAGCAGCATGGCTCAGTGGAAAGAGCATGGGCTTTGGAGTCAGAGGTCATTCATTCACTCATTCATTCAATCGTATTTATTGAGCACTTACTGTGTGCAGAGCACTGTACTAAGCATTTGGGAAGTACAAGTTGGCAACATATAGAGACGGTCCCTACCCAACAGTGGGCTCACAGTCTAGAAGGGGGAGACAGACAACAAAACAAAACATATTAACAAAATAAAATAAATAGAATAAATATGTGCAAATAAAATAGAGTAATAAATACGTACAAACATATATACATATATACAGGTTCTGTGGGAGGGGAAGGAGGTAAGGCGGGGGGGATGGGGAGGGGGAGAGGAAAGAGGGGGCTCAGTCTGGGAAGGCCTCCTGGAGGAAGTGAGCTCTCAGTAGGTCATGGGTTCGAATCCAGCTCCACAACATGTCTGCTGTGTGACCTTGGGCAAGTCACTTAACTTCTCTGAGCCTCAGTTCCCTCATCTGTAAAATGGAGATGAAGACTGTCAGCCCCCCATGGGACAACCTGATCACCTTGTATCCCCGCCAGTGCTTAGAACAGTGATTTGCACGAAGTAAGTGCTTAACAAATACCATCATTATTATTATTATTTTTAAAATGGGGATAAAATATCTGATCTCCCTCTCCTGTAAAACCCACGTGAGGGAGAAACTGGGGCTGATCTGTCACCTTGTATCATCCTCAGTGTTTTAGTGCAGTGCTTAGCATAGTAAACCTTCATTATTGCTGTTACTGGTGAAATGACGATGGTACAGGGAATCTTATTCTGCAATTTGCTGTTAATGATGGCATTTATTAAGTGCTTACTATGTGCAAAGCACTGTTCTAAGCACTGGGGAGGTTACAAAGTGATCAGGTTGTCCCACGGGGGGGCTCACAGTCTTCATCCCCATTTTACAGATGAGGGAACTGAGGCCCAGAGAAGTGAAGCGACTTGCCCAAGGTCACACAGCTGACAATTGGCAGAGCCGGGATTTGAACCCATGACCTCTGACTCCAAAGCCCGGGCTCTTTCCACTGAGCCACGCTGCTTCTCACGCTGTTGAGTATCGCTTCCCAGGCGACACCCGTGGACTGCTCCAGACGCCGAGTGAAGGTCCAAAGAGGAGACCAGCAGTTACGTCCAAATTTCACGGCCTTATAGGGGATTGGATACCTCAGCAGCCTTAGGTACCTTCAACTTGATATGTGACTGACTGCCCTCTAATTCACATTCTGACTTGCGATCTGCTGCAGGCCATATTGGCCTTTTCGATTCCGATTTTTATCTCTTTGCCTTCTCACGCATTGTTAGAGAATATACTGGGTAAGCAACAGAATTTAGTGACTGCTTTATCCTGGGTTGCCAAAGAAAACCTTCCGTAAAGTGTAGGATTTTCCAGGTGCAAGGAACTACGTAACTCTGGTTTTCTTCTGACTTTCATTCAATCATATTTATTGAGCGCTGTGTGCAGAGCACTGTGCTAAGCGCTCAGCACTGTACTAGACTTATAGAAGCAGTGGCTCAGTGGAAAGAGCACGGGCTTGGAAGTCAGAGGTCATGGGTTCTAATCCCGCCCCTGCCACTTGTCTGCTGTGTGAGCTTGGGCAAGCCACTTAACTTCTCTGTGCCTCAGTTCGCTTATCTGTAAAATGGGGATTAAGACTGTGAGCCCCATGTGGGACAATCTCATTACCTTTTGTCACCCCCAGCGCTTAGAACAGTGCTTGGCACATAGTTAAGCGCTTTCCAAATACCATCACTACTTATAGTCCGACAATGGTCAGACCATAGCTTTTATGGGAAATCCACAAATAATAATGTTGGTATTTGCTAAGCGCTTACTATGTGCCAAGCACTGTTCTAAGCACTGAGGTAGATACAAGGCCATCAGGTTGTCCCACACGGGGCTCACAGTCTTAATCCCCATTTTACAGATGAGGGAACTGAGGCCCAGAGAAGCGAAGTGTCTTGCCCAGAGTCACACAGCCGACATGTGGCGGAGCCGGGATTAGAACCCACAACCTCTGACTCCCAAGTCCGGGCTCTTTCCACTAAGCCACGCTGCTTCTCTACAAAGCGTGACGTATCCCTCTAGATCGTAAACTCTAAGGTCGGGATTGTGTCTACTAACTATTGTACTCTCCCAAGTGCTTAATACAGTACTCTGCATGAAGTAATTGCTTAATAAATACTATTGCCCAATAATCGTTTTCACGTCTTCTGGATTTACCTCTCAAACACTATTTCCATAAAGGGGTTCCTTAATCAGCTTCTCAAAGAATTTTGCTGCAGCATATAACCTGTTGAGCTGTAAGCGTCTCCTATTAGGTCAGAAGATTATTCGAACTACGGTCCGTAACCCCTCATTGCATCCAGAAGCACCGTAGCATTGAATTGCTGGAACAAGCGTGGATACGCTGCACAACCCTGCTTCGCTTCAATAGTTTTGGGGAAAGGTTCAGGAAGTGTGACTTCAGCTTATGACTCCACCAAATACGCTACTGTGGTAAATTTACCTTCTCGGTACATTTCCCAGGGCCGACGAATTTGCTAAGAAATTGCCACAGCCCTGACCTGTTGACAATGTCAAATGTTTTTGCAAGTTCAAGGAACATACTGTAGAACAGTTCAGTGAGCAAAGTGCTCTCTGCACTTTTCCTCTATCTATCTTATTGCAGAGAATATCTGCAATGGTGTGTCTTTGTTGGAAGTCACATTGTGACTGAAGTCATGCACAACTGACAACAGTTTGTCGGTAGTGTGCTTGGAAAGATTCTAGGTAGGATTCTCCTGTAGTTTCCACAGCTAGTTCTTTTTTACTTTTGGAGGTGGTGATTAAATAGGCATCTTTGTAGTCTGTTGGCATTTCACAGGAGAAGCTACTTCCCAAGTGCTCTGCGCACTAAGCGCTCAATAAATACGATTGAATGAATGAAAAGCTCAGATAGACGTCTGAGGATTAGAAGGTCTCCTTACTTGGAGAAGCAGCGTGGCTCAGTGGAACGAACCCGGGCTTTGGAGTCAGAGGTCATGGGTTCAAATCCCGGCTCTGCCAACAGTCAGCTGTGTGACTTTGGGCACATCACTTCACTTCTCTGTGTCTCAGTTACCTCATCTGTAAAATGGGGATTAAAACTGTGAGCCCCCCAGGGGACAACCTGATAACCTTGTAACCTCCCTAGCGCTAAGAACAGTGCTTTGCACATAGTAAGCACTTAACAAATACCATCATTATTATTATTATTGTAGATTTCTGCAGAAATGCCACCAGATCAGATTCCTTCCCATTTTTCGTGGCTTTGAATGTGAAGGTTGGTTCTAATCCTGACTCCACCACTTTGTCTGGTATGTAACTTTGGACAAGTCACCCAAGTTCTCTGGGACTCGATTACCTCATCTGTGAAATGGGGATTAAAACTGTGAGCACCACGTGGGACAGTCTGATCACCTTGTATCCCCTCCCAGCACTTAGAACAGTGCTTGGCACATAGTAAGTGCTTAACAAATGCCATCATTACTATTATTATTATTACTGCTTTGAGAAGCAGCGTGGCTTAGTGGAAAGAGCACGGGCTTGGGAGTCAGAGGACATGGGTTCAAATCCCGGCCCCACCACTTGTCAGCTGTGTGACCTTGGAGAAGCCGCTTAACTTCTCTGTGCCTCAGTTGCCTCATCTGTAAAATGAAGATTATGACTGTGAGCCCCATGTGGGACTACCTGATTACCTTGTATCCACCCCTGTGCTTAGAACAGTTCCTGGCACATAGCAAGTGCTTAAAATATCATCATTTCTTTCTTTCTTTTCAAGAGTCATTACTAAGGCGTGCCTTCCTATTTTGGCTGTTCCCAGCTTCAAAGGTCTTCTTCATCTAAGGCGGAAGGCATGCTCAGAGGTTCATTATCATGTTCCTGCCATTTGTCTAAGATTCCCTCTGAGTGAGATGGGTGGTTGCAACTAAACCCTTCATGCGTATATGAGACCATATCGATCCTTCAGCCCCTTTTAGCGTTGCACGTGGAGAGTTTCCAGTACTCTACCGGTCTCGGCTGTGGGAGGGAGAGTCAAGCAGCGGCTTACCCAGTCCATTCCTAGCTTGGGCACTGGCTAGCGAGTGAAAGACAATCTTCTACAAGTCAAAACTTACCTGTGTCAGGCAGCAGAGACATGGGAGAGAGTCGAGGGCGGAGATTCAAGTTTACTGTGCGGAAGGAGGCAGTGGTAAACCATTTCTGTGTTTTTACCAAGAAAACTCTACAGATCCACTACCAGAACGATTGCAGACGGAGAGCGGGGCGTTCTGGGAGAGATGTGTCCGTGGTGTCACTGTGGGTCGGAAACGACACAGTTTTAGTGGTCAGTGTATTCCTGGTTTGCTTAAACTTTGGTGTTTCATCATTGTTCACACAGGTTTTTTAGCTTGATTTATGTTCTTTTGCGGGTTGTGGTAAGCCTTTTTCATACGATCCTGAAGAGTGGCAGGTTTTTTTTACGGTACTTGCTAAGTGCTTGTTATGTGACAAGTGAATCAGGTTGGACACAATCCCCGTCCCACATGGGGATCACAGTTCAAGCAGGAGGGAGTAGGGTTTAATCCCCATTTTACAGATGAGGTAACTGAGGCACAGAGAAGTTCAGTGACTTGGCTTCAGTGCTTTTTTCACTAGGCTACAGTGCTTCTCATCGTTGACGCATTTCTGGCCCTGCATCGGTTTTCATCCAACCAGTCATGATGGAATTTTCTTTCCCGTACTCATTGTCTTGAAGGCTGCCTGAAAGACAGCGTCTCTGAGAAATGCCCATTTGCTCTTCTCATTATCATCCGCCACTGGGGTTTTCTTGTTCCGATAAGGCTTCTGTGATGTTTTTACAGAGTGCCTTGCAGGTTTCTTTATTTTCCGGGAACATGATATTTAGTTTTCTGGGGGTTTGGACACCATTTTTCAGGGCTTTGGTTGAACTGAGAGCTCAGAAGGGAGTGTATGAATCAGTGGTCAGTCTGGAACTCAGCCCCTGTATGACTGCAATGAGCTATTCGTCGCTCACGTCTCCCTGATGGAGGATGACGTGATCATGAGATGGCATTCCTTAGGCCTTGGATGCACCCGTGATATCTTTCTCTTATTTGGTAAGTCCTCATTTCCTCTACATGCCCTCTCCTCTGCCTCACTTATACACGTGGCTGAATACCCCACTTTGATACTCACCCCAGCCCCGTAGCACTAATGAACATAAATACTCCACTATTGCCCCGTCTCATTTATTTTAAATATGTCTCACTCTGAAGTCTGCTCCCTGCTCATCCTGCTCCTTGTGAGCAGGGATTGAATCTACCAACTCTTTTGTATGGTTCTTTCCCAAGTGCTTAGTACAGAGCTCTGCACACAGTAAGCACTGAGTAAATACCACTGATTGACTAATTGAGAAGATAGTATTGGTGACTGTGAGCTGACATAGAACGCTTGCTGAGAGGAAATAGGCCTTTCCAATCCCAAGAAGACCCAAGACTTTTTTCCCGTTTTGGCATCCCTGCCCACCACAGTGTTGAGATCTTCCGTGACAATCAGCCTGTCAGAGTTTGGAGTAATAATAAATATTTGTTAAGTACTTATTATGAGGTTAAGTCTGCACGAAGAGCTGGAATAGGACCAATTCAATCAGATCAGGTTCAGTCTTCGTCCCACTGGGGATTCATAGTGTAAGAGAAGCAGCACGGCATAGTGGAAAAAGCACTCTAAGAGTCAGAGGACCTGAGTTCTAACCCTGACTCTGCCATTTAGCTACTGCAGGTCCTAGGGCAAGCCACTTAAATTCTGTTTGTTCCCTCATCTGTAAATTGGGCATTAAATCCTACTCCCTCCTTAGACTGACAGCCCTGTGTGGACCAGGGACTGTTATCCAATCTGATTATGTTGTATCTATCCAAGTGCTTCGTATAATGCATGTCATGTAATAAGTACGTAACAAGTATAATCATAATGATACTAATGACAAAGATAATAGGAGGCAGGGAGAACCTGCATTTTATCCCCATTTGACCGATGAGTAAACAGAGGCAAAGAGATGTTTAGTAATTTGCCCAAGGTGACATAACAGACAAGCGGTGGATTGGGAATTCAGAATCCAGTCTCCTAACTCCCAGTCTTATGCTTTTTGTATTACTTCTCTAAAAGTTACAAAATGAGCTTTTATTTCTTTTTGGTGTTATCTGTCATTTGCTTGGGCTTCTATAGTAATTACATTGGCAACATGCCCTTACTTTAAAAGCAAGTTTAGGGACATCTGTCAGTCACATCTCTGGACAGACTTTTGGGGCCCAGAGAGAAAGCACTGCCTGATTGCAAATTTGACACCTGAGTGATTTTCTCTAAAGAAGAGAAGTGCCTCCCCCAGCACCTGTCTGTCTATCTTTCATCAGCTAGGTTAGTTTTGCACAGTGCTGCAGTGTCAACTGTGTATCTGACCAGTTCATGAGCAGCAGTGCTTAGAACAGTGCTTTGCACATAGTAAGCACTTAATAAGTGCCATTAAAAAAAAGTGCTGTCCATCTTTAGGGACGAGTGCCGTTTCCATAATCCAGTAGCGTCTTGATGTTCTTTGATGAAATGCTTACCTTCTGTCCGTTCATTGGTTTTCTATTTTTTCTTACACCACAAATTGAAGGTTCACCTGGCCCAGACCTCATTAATCCAATGTCTAGAGCATCTTTCTTAATTCAGGGTGTGCAGTGCATTTGTAATTATACCTACATAGTGTCCCCTGATTTGTGTTCACGACTTTCTCTCTATATGCCATCAAACTAAGGCTTTCACTAATAATAATAATAATGCTATTTTTAAGTGCTTACTATTTGTCAACACTGTTCTAAATGCTTGGGGAGATACGAGTGAATCAGGTTGGACACAGTAACCATCCCACAACCCAAGTTGGAGGGGGAACAGGTTTTGAATCCCCATGTTACAGATAAGAAAAAGGAGGCACGGAGAAATTAAGTGACTTCCCCAAGGTGACACAGAGAAGAGGGGCAGAGGCCAGGATTAGAACTCAGACCCTCTCACTCCCAGGCCCATGATCTTTCCAGGAGGCCATGCTGCTTCTCCATTCATTCATTCATTCATTCAATCATATTTATTGAGCGCTTACTGTGTGCAGAGCACTGTACTAAGCGCTTGGGAAGTACAAGTTGGCAACATATAGAGACGGTCCCTACCCAACAGGGGGCTCACAGTCTAGAAGGGGGAGACAGACAACAAAACGAAACATATTAACAAAATAAAATAAATAGAATAAATATGTACAAATAAAATAAATAGAGTAATAAATACGTACAAACATATATACATGTGCTGTGGGGAGGGGAAGAAGGTAAGGCTGGGGGGATGGGGAGGGGGAGGATGGGAAGAGGGATTTCTCCATCCCTCCATTTCTCAAGGGATCTTTTGTGGTCCCTCTCTCCTCAACCTTGAATCCTCCTTGCTATCTTTACAATCTTTCCGGAGCCTCCTCTCTCCGCTGAGCCCTATCCTACTTTTGAAATGCATTGTTTTCAGTATAGTACGTATCTTTTCACAGTCAGACAGTTCCCTTCTCTGACCATATCCCCCTGCCCCATATCCCGTCAACCCGTGACTGGCGTGGGAGTGGAGGTGTGGGAGGAGGCCGTCACTGTTCTCCGACTTTTTCCACTTGTGGCCATTGGGCCATCACAACCATGGGGACTGGGCTGCGCCGAGGTGGAATGCAGGGGGTGTTGGTCATCTCCTCCCAGACGTCTTCCCCAGTCCAGCCTGTGGCCATGACTGTAGTATTCTACTGCCAATTAGCTGTGTGACTTTGGGCAAGTCACTTAACTTCTCTGTGCCTCAGTTCCCTCATCTGTAAAATGGGGATTAAGACTGTGAGCCCCCTGTGGGACAACCTGATGGCCTTGTAACCTCCCCAGTGCTTAGAACAGTGCTTTGCACATAGTAAGCACTTAATAAATGCCATCATCATTATTATTATTATTCCCAAGGGGAGCTGCATATTGGCCTACCATACTCATTTGCTTATCCATTTTACCTTTCTCTTCTGTCTCCTCTGTTAGACTGTAAACTCCTTTCAATCAGGGATTGCATCTTTTAACGCTATTGCACTCTCCCAAATGCTTAGTTTAGTGCTCTGCACATGGTAGAGAAGCAGCGTGGCTTAGTGGAAAGAGCATGGGCTTGGGAATCAGAGGTCATGGGTTCAAATTCCAGCTCTGCCGCTTGTCAGCTGTGTGACCTTGGGCAAGTCACTTAACTTCTCTGGGCCTCAGTTACCTCATCTGTAAAATGGGGATGAAGATTGTGAGCCCCATGTGGGAAAACCTTGTATCTATCCCAGTGCTTAGAACAGTGCTTGGCACATTAGTAAGCGCTTAACAAACACCAACATCATCATCTTCATCATGGTAGGACTTCGGTAAGTACTATTGATTAATTAACTGGAACTCACTCCTTTCTCAAATCAACCAAATCAGATTCCTATCCACCTTCAAAGCCCACATAAAAAGTCATCTTCTTGAGGCGTGACTCATCCAGAGAGATTGGTTATCTGACCCTATTAGCACTCAGGTGGATATCATTACTGTTTTTGTCATTTTATCCATGCTTTTTCTTTTTCACGTTTGATCATTTGTTTCTGCTTCTGTCCCCTTTGATATTGAAAATGGTACTATTTACTTCTGCTCAGTAAATGTGATTCCTGATGATGAAGATTAGTGAAGATCCTCTCAGCCTGAGAAGATCGCATCCTTGATTTCATCTTTGTTTTCTTTGTCCTGTTCAGTTGCCTGCTAAATTCTGCAGGCTCTAATATTTCTCTTAACCACTACTATCACTACTACTGTAGTTCAAACCTTCAATACCTCCCAGCTAGATTACGGTAACAGCCTTTTTAATGTCTCCCTGCCTCTCTGTCTGCCTCCCCTTTTCCGTCTTTTCTAAGTGCAGCCCCATATATCATCTTAAACACCTTGGGGCATCATTCCTCTTTATTTTTTATGGCCTTTGTTTAGTGCTTAATATGTTCCAGGCACTGTACTAAGCACTACAAGTTAATCAGGCTGGATTCGGTCCAGGTCCCTCATGGGGCTCACTGTCCTAATTCCCATTTTACAGAGGTGGTAACTGAAACCCAGAGAAATTAAGTGATTTGCCCAAGGCCACCCAGCTAGGCAGGTAGCAGAGCAGGGATTAGAACCCAAGTCCTTCTGACTCCTAAACCCGCATTCTATCCACTAGGCCACTCTGCTTCTCAGATCCTCACTTTAAAAATCTCCAACAGTCACCCATTTCGTCTTGTAGAAAGCAAAATACCTAAACATTGTCTGCAGATGTCTCCACCAACTGTCTCTCTCTTGCTCATCTACTATCTTATTAGTCCAAACCCCAGCTCATACTTTTGTTCCTTCCAAGCAAACCAAACTGTACCATGTTCATGATTTTTCTGTATCTGACCCACTGCTCACATCTTTCTCCTTGCATGGAATTTCCTCCTCCCTCAAATCCACCAAATCTTATCCCCCCTCACTTTAAGAGGCCATCTCCTTTAGGAGGCATTTCTAGACAAATCCGCCAAATTCCTGGTCATGCTGACCACATTAGCATTTGTCTGTTCATTTATCCATGTATCTAAGTATTGAATTGCTTTACCCTCTATCATTTGTATCTATAGTACTAATCTTTAACCTGTTGCTTATTTGGCACTCTGGCTTTATCTGACAACTCCACTAGATTGTTTAATCACCTCAAGAACAGGAAACACATCTTTTTCTTCTGTTATCTGGTCCCAAATGCCTAATAGACTTTCCTGCACACAGTAGGTGTTTCATATGTGCTGTTTTGTTGAAGAGAGTGATTTTAATCAAAGCAGGGCCATCCTGGCCCAGTAGACTAGTGCAGTCAATTCTTGAGTAAACATTTTCTTTGACACAAGGATAATCAAAATCCACCAATATTTAATTGTTCATTGTGATCAAAGAAGATGCCACCGATGGTGAATTTCACTTGTGTGTAAGCTTGAGGCTTTGATTTAGTGATTCCTTCAAATGTTTCCTCTGGCCTCCTTACTTTTGGTTTCCTTCCTTCCCTGGTTGACGAAGCAGTGGCAGTTTGAGTGCACAACTGATCCTCTTTTGCTGTGGCCTGGTACAAAGGACAGCCTGTCCGCAACCCCTACCCCAGGATTAAGCGCTTAGTACAGTGCTCTGCACACAGTAAGTGCTCAATAAATACGATCGATTGATTGATTGATTGATTCCCCCTCCAGCCAGGGAGTTGAGGAAGCAGAAGCAGAAGTTTTAATGCAGAATTTCTAAAGATGATGTGATCTTGGAGTATATGAGGTGATGGCCTATTCAGCTTTATACTCTGCCCATGGCTGTTGGGATTCTTATGTCTTTGAGGTCCCACTGCCACACAAATAAGCCCCAATCCTCATTTTCGCTAATAGGACAAACTTTATTCATCACCAAACCCATTTATTAGAGCTTTTGACGGGTAGCATCTCTTTTCCTGGCTCTGATCTCCCCCAACCAGCCCATCTGGTGATCTAATAGCCAAAATGCCGAGTGCAGAAAGAAGAGGGAGGGAGGTAGAAAGAGGAGATCAAAGAGACTTGGGTATGCCTCAGAATGAATAATTATGTTGACTTTGTTGAATTTATTTGGCTAATGCTCCCTTCACTTGGTATCGTGTGAGCCCGCTGTTGGGGAGGGACCGTCTCTATATGTTGCCAACTTGTACTTCCCAAGCGCTTAGTACGGTGCTCTGCGCACAGTAAGCGCTCAATAAATACGATTGAATGAATGTTGTGAAAGCTCTGAAGGATGGGCCTTCAGCTTTTCTGGGGAGGTGAATGTTTCCCTTCATGACGTGGAGCCTGTTTGGATTTGTGGCTTGTCTAATCGAAGGGAGTTAAGGTGACGTGGGGAGTTGGTACTGTAACTTGGATTGTTGTAAAAGTAACATGAAAAATGGACTACCAGCAGGTTTTTCTGGTGTTTGCAACATTATTTAAAAGACTTAATGTGCTGTCATGTATGATTTATGCTCCTTAGGTGTTTTTCAACTGCATTTGAAATAGCTAGTTATTGGAACATAATGTATTATACAATCTCAAATGTGGAAAAAAAGGCAGGATGTGAAAGATAGGATGTTGTAGTGTTGATCAGATATCCCAGAATAATTGTTTTCAGATCAGAGCCTAAATTTGGACATATTTTCTTAACCAGGAAAAACATTCAACGGGCTTACTTTTTAATAATTCTTTGAGCAACCAAACTGGGTCCATTTCCTTAGCCACACTCATTGCCTTTCATAGTAACTCTCAGGAGATATCAAGAGATCGGCAGGTCCGGCTTCTTTCGTGAAGAAGGTGAATGACTAGACCTTCAGAAGTAATAATAATAATGATGGTATTTGTTAAGCGCTTACTGTGTGCAAAGCACTGTTCTAAGCACTGGGGAGGTTACAAGGTGATCAGGTTGTCCCACGGGGGGGCTCACAGTTTTAATCCCCATTTTACAGATGAGGTAACTAAGGCCCAGAGAAGTGAAGTGACTAGCCCAATGTCACACAGCTGACTGTTGGCGGAGCCAGAATTTGAACCCATGACTTCTGACTCCAAAGCCTGTGCTCTTTCCACTGAACCACGCTGCTTCTCTGTAGGAGAAGCAGCCAGGCCTAGTGGGAAAAGTGTGGGCTTGGGGGTCAGAAGATGTGGTTCTAATTCTGACTCCACCACTTGTGGCTGTGTGATTTGGGCCAAGTCACTTAACTTCTCAGTGCCTCAGTTTTCTCATCTGCAGAATGGAGATGCATTACCTGTTTGCCCTCCTACTGAGATTGTGAGCCCCATGTTGGATCTGATTACCTTGTATCTACCCCAGAGTTTAGTACAGTGCTTGGCACGTAGGAGGCACTTCACAAATACCACAATTATGATTTTTATTATTCATTCATTTGTGTTTATTGAGTACTTAATGTGTATAGAGCACTATACTGAGCGCTTGGAAAATACAATTCAGCAATAAAGAGAGGCAATCCCTGCCCACACCGGGCTTACAGTCTTAATTATTATTGTTAGGATGGTCACTGAGAGAACTCAAAACTGCGTGACCAGGAGAAACACATGAAGTTGCACATTTTGTTGGCCACAGTCTAACCAGTGATGTCGTAAGTGCCATTTTGCGGACACGCACTGATTTTCTGTGATCCTACGGCGTTACTCCAGGGGAGAAACCTTGGCCTTTCCAATTCCCTCTCTTGTCCGTATGGACTCTGGCAGCACCTCTAAGCTGCAAAGCTACAGTGGAGGGAGCCTAGGGCCAAAGATTGGAAGCAGGAACAGAAAGGCAGCAGAAATTCAGGGCTGGCTTCAGAAGGTAGATGAGGTAAGAGATTGCTACAGGGCAATACTTAGCAAGAGTGGCTGACCGGCCCCTCAATGTCCCAAAATCACAGCTCCCCCAAGACATCCTCAAAGTGGTAGTGAAGCCAGACATTCATTCAGATGTATTTATTGAGCGCTAACTGTATGCAGAACACTATACTAAGCAGTAGGGAGAGTACAATACAACAATAAACAGTCTCCCTTGGAGGCGTGGGTTTGTATCCCACTTGGGACACCCCCAGGCTGAGCCCCCCTTTTCCTCTCCTCCTCTCCATCACCCCCCCCCACCTCCTTCCCCTCCCCACAGCACTTGAATATATTTGTACAGATTTATTACTCTATTTTACTTGTACATATTTACTACTCTATTTTGTTAATGATGTGCATATAGCTATAATTCTATTTATTTGGACGATTTTGACACCTGTCGACATTGTTATCGACAAGTAGGGTGCAAAATAGGTTAACACGGTGTAAATCGGCCGCAGGGTTCTTGTAGTGGTGAACCCTGTAGTGGGTTGTAGTGGGTTGTTGTGGTGGTGATGCAGATAGGAAAAATGACTCGGAGACATGAGTTCAGATAGAGCAGTAAAGAAGGAAAGTGGCTACCTGCCCGTTCACCTCCCGGGAGAGGGACGAGTGACAAGCAGCCCCGATCCCAATATCACTGTGTCTTTTATTGAGTTACAGCAACATGGGAATGGGGCATTTGGAAATTTCAGGAATTTCGGGAATTGGGACCGGCAGGATGTTACAAATTATCTTTGTTCTCCGTTCCCACGCCTTGCATAGATAGGTAGTAAGGATGTAAATTCTTGTGCCCTATGGCCTTGCATAGATAGGTAATAGGGATGTAAATCCTCTTCGGATGGGTGTTACTTGTTGATGGCCTTGAAGGCATCTTTTACAGACTTGTTCTCTCAGCCTGCAGAAATAGAGGGTTACTGTCAGCATATACAAAATGGAGTCAGTCATGTCAAGTCCGCTGTGGACAACAGACATGTTTTGTTTGGTTGTCTGTCTCCCCCTGACTGTGAGTCCGTTGTTGAGTAGGGACTGTCTCTATATGTTGCCGACTTGTACTTCTCAAGCGCTTAGTACGGTGCTCTGCACACAGTAAGTGCTCAATAAATATGATTTAATGAATAAACAGACACACTCCCTGTCCACAATGAGCGTGCATTCTAGAGGGAGGGAAACAGACATGAATATGAATAAATAAATTACAGATCTGTACCTAAGTGCTGTGGGGCTGGGAGAGGGGAAAAACATTCCCAATTTAATAATGATAATAATAATAATAACGATAATTGTGGCATTTGATAAGTGCTTACTATGTGACAAACACGGACGGTTCTAAGCGTTGGATTAGATATAACATAATCGAGTTGGACAAAGTCCCAGTCCCACATGGGGCTCACAGTCTTAATCCCCATTTTACAGATGAGGTAACTGAGGACCAGAGAAGTGAAGTGGCTTGCCCAAGGTCACGCAGCAAACTTGTGGCAGAGCCAGTATTAGAACTCAGGTCCTCTGGCTCCCAGGCCTTTACTCTTTCCGTTAGGGAATGCGGCTTCCCATAATTTGGTGGTCTTGCAACACAACATCTGGGGTTGGGGGAGGGTGGGGGAGAGAAACAGCATGGCTCAGTGGAAAGAGTCAGAGGTCATGGGTTCAAATCCCCCCAATCTCTTGATCCCCTCCAATATTCCAAAGTCATTGTGCCGCATTTAGTATCCATACTCAACCCACATTCTCTCAGTGCACACTTCATGCCCTCATCTTTGCTCTCTCCACTGAACTCAATTCCCTCACTCCCCTGTCCCTCTACTGATTTCATAGCACAGACCAACAGCTCTGGATCATCTCCACAATTCACTTCCTCTACTCTTGTAGAAATCCAGACATCAGGCCAACCCTTGTCCATCTCAAACTCATTTTCACTTCTTTTAACTCTGCTCTGACCTCCACCTTGCAACATCAATTTCTACATCCTCATTGATTCCCATGCCCACTGTCTGCAACAGATGTTTCAGACTTTTAACTCAAGTAGTAAGAGGAGGTAGCAGGAGAAAGCTGTGTAAGTAAACCCAAGGTTAAATAATGTTTCCAGGAGGCTGGCATGGCCTTCAGTGTAAAATGAGGCTGAAAAGACAACAGGGATTAGGATAAAGTCTGTTAGATTGGCAAGGAGGCAGTAATTGATGACTTTGGAGAGAACAGAGATATAAGAGATGAGTATGGGCATGGGAGAAGAGAACAATCTTTTTACTGGACCAACAGCAGAGCCGTTTGGATTATGAGTTAGCTTGTACTTCCTCGGATATAAAATTGGTCTCCCCATCCATATCGGCATTCTCCCCATAAACCTTTCACATAGAATATATATTTTTTATCACTCTCACCTTTCTCGTCTTGATCCCTTTCATTTTCTCCAAATATTTTTCAGGTGTAGTGACCAAACTGGACGTACAACTCTGAACAGCGTATAACACACTGGAAGGATTTTCTTCGTGACTGCTTCATGCCAAAAAGGTATTTTTGGTGCATGTCTCTAATGAAAGTCTTCCTATATTTTAGAACTATTATTCCAATTTTTCTGGTAATTTTGATATTTATTTCAAAGTGTTTGTAACTGCACCCCATTTAGTTTCACTGACCAATTTATGAGCAGGCTCTTGAAACCTTAATCCAAGTTTCGTATAAAGATATTGAGTAGAACTGGTTCCAGAACCAGTATTTATGGGGCATTACTTGATACCAACCAAGATATTTCTACACCTCCCTAACTGAATAATGGTTAAGACCAGGCTGGAATACTCAAAATTCTTCCGGAAGGAAAGTAGCTTCTAGCAGAACGATCCTTGCCCCTAAATGTAGCGTTTTTGAAACTCTCTCTGTCTCAATTTTCCCATCAGTAAAATTGGGATAGTAGCCCCCTGTATACTTTTCAAGTCCTCTATAACCTACTTGAAATGAATTTGGGAATACTAAGAGTCCAAAGTGATTTTTGAAGAAGAAGTCAAGTAGTCTGACTCTCAGATTCATCAGTTTTAGTTGTTCTTCATTGTATTCATGATTGTATTCATTCAATTCATCGTTGTACAATTGGACAATCATTGTACAATTAGTCGTTGTAAATACATGTGCATCTCCTGTCAGTTTCATAGATGGTTCTGTTCATGTTGAGGTCCCATGCAGGTGTGTGGATATAGCCGAAAAGACCAATATGGGATTGACATGTGTACTACTGCATTGTTAGAAGTATGGTTAGATCCTCGTGGCTTAGTGGAAAGAGCACGGGCTTGGAAGTCAGAGGTTGTGGGTTCTAATCCCAACTCCGCCGCTTGTCAGCTGGGTGACTTTGGGCAAGTCACGTAACTTCTCTGTGCCTCAGTTACCTCATCTGTAAAATGGGGATTAAGACTGTGAGCCCCACATGGGACAACCTGATTGCCTTGTATCTACCCCAGTGCTTAGAACAGTGCTTGGCACAAAGTAAGCGCTTAACAAATACTGTAATTATTATTATTATTGTTTTGTTAGCCCTTTCCTCTCCATCCAACTGCTACCATGCTGATCCAGCCACTTATCCAGCGTGGCTCAGTGTAAAGAGTCTGCGCTTTGGAGTCGGAGGTCATGGGTTCAAATCCCAGCTCCGCCAACTGTCAGCTGTGTGACTTTGGGCAAGTCACTTAACTTCTCTGTGCCTCAGTTACCTCATCTGTAAAATGGGGATGAAGACTGTGAGCCCCCGGTGGGACAACCTTACCACCTTGTAACCTCCCCAGCACTTAGAACCGTGCTTTGCACATAGTACCGTGGCTCAGTGGAAAGAGCACGGTCTTTGTAATCAGAGGTCATGGGTTCAAATCCTGGCTCTGCCAACTGTCAGCTGTGTGACTTTGGGCAAGTCACTTCACTTCTCTTGGCCTCAGTTACCTCATCTGTAAAATGGGAATGAAGACTGTGAGGCCCCCTTGGGACAATCTGAACACCTTGTAACCTCCCCAGCTCTTAGAAGAACCGTACTTTGCACATAGTAAGAGCTTAATAAATTCCATCATGATTATTATTATTATTATTATCCTATTGTGCCTTGATTACTGCATCTGACTCCTCCCGGCCTCCTGTCTCTCCCCACTCCAGTCGTTACTTGCCTCTGCTGCATGGATCATTTATCAACAAAAACATTCAGTCCATGTCTCCCCACTTCTCAGAGACCCCCCCAACGGCTGCCCATCCACGTTCGCATCAAACTGAAACGCCTTATATCGGCTTTGAGGCACTAGATCAGCTCTCCCCATCCTTCCTCACCTCACTAGTCTCCTACTACAGCCCACCTCACACGCTCCACTCCTCTAGTGCCAGTTTCTGTACTGTGTCCTGATCTTGTCTGTCTTGCTACTGACCCTTCACCGACGTTCCCTCTTCCTCTGTATACGCCAGACAACCTTCAAAGCGTACTCAAGGTCACATCTCCTCCAAGAGGCCTTCCTTGATACATTTGATATTTGCCGCACTACCAACCCCACAGTACTTACATCATATTTTTAAGTTATATATTATGAATCGTTTATGTATATCAATGTCTGTCTCCCCGCTCCAGACGTGGGCAGGGAATGTGCCTGCTAATTCTGTTGTGTTGTACTCTCTCAAGTGCGTAGTATTTCATTCATTCAGTCTTATTTATTGAGCGCTTACTGTATGCAGAGCACTTGGGATGTACAAGTTGGCAACATATAGAGACGGTCCCTACCCAACAACGGGCTCACGGTCTAGAAGGGGGAGACAGACAACAGTACAAAACATGTGGACAGGTGTCAAGTCGTCAGAACAAACAGAATTAAAGCTAGATGCACATCATTAACACAATAAATACAATAGTAAATACGTACAAGTAAAATAGATGGAATAATAAATCTGTACAAACCTATATACAGGTGCTGTGGGGAAGGGAAGGAGGTAGGGCTGGGAGGATGCGGAGGAGGAGAGGAAAAAGGGGGCTCAGTCTGGGACGGCCTCTTGGAGGAGGTGAGCTTTCAGTAGGGCTTTGAAGGGAGGAAGAGAGCTAGCTTGGTGGCTTAATACAGTGCTATGCACATAGTAAGCACTCCGCAGATACCAATCAATCAATCAATCAATCTTGTTTATTGAGTTGTACGAAACCGGTACAAAACCACTCGTACCAGTGATACGATTGGTTAGCTCGTATCACCTCAAAAATCTCCAGTGGCTACCAATCAATCTGCGCATCAGGCAGAAACTCCTCTCCCTGGGCTTCAAGGCTGTCCATCCCCTCGCCCCCTCCTACCTCACCTCCCTTCTGTCCTTCTCCAGCCCAGCCCGCACCCTCCGCTCCTCTGCCGCTAATCTCCTCACCGTACCTCGCTCTCGCCTGTCCCGCCGTCGACCCCCGGCCCACGTCATCCCCCGGGCCTGGAATGCCCTCCCTGTGCCCATCCACCATGCTAGCTCTCTTCCTCCCTTCAAGGCCCTA
The DNA here is from genome assembly GCF_015852505.1 of Tachyglossus aculeatus. Taxonomy (NCBI): domain Eukaryota; kingdom Metazoa; phylum Chordata; class Mammalia; order Monotremata; family Tachyglossidae; genus Tachyglossus; species Tachyglossus aculeatus. Next base: position 16,965,989 of record NC_052085.1, on the reverse strand, counting down.
CTGAGAGCTCACCTCCTCCAGGAGGCCTTCCCAGACTGAGCCCCTTCCTTCCTCTCCCCCTCGTCCTCCTCTCCATCCCCCCCATCTTACCTCCTTCCCTTCCCCACAGCACCTGTATATATGTATATATGTTTGTACATATTTATCACTCTATTTATTTATTTATTTTACTTGTACATATCTATTCTATTTATTTTATTAGTATGTTTGGTTTTGCTCTCCGTCTCCCCCTTTTAGACTGTGAGCCCACTGTTGGGTAGGGACTGTCTCTATATGTTGCCAACTTGTACTTCCCAAGAGCTTAGTACAGTGCTCTGCACACAGTAAGCACTCAATAAATACGATTGATTGATTGATTGATTGATTGATACGAGACCGGCAGAGGGGCAGGAGGACAAGGGAGTTGAGTTCAGTGGAGAGGATGATGTCGTGTGTATCGATTTGTGTAACAGGAGAAGGTAGAAGTTGGCCACTGTAACAGCTTTGCAGATGTTTAATTTAGTAGGAAGAGAGATGCTTCGTTGTCACAGTTCTGTTTTCCAGTTTGGGGGCCAGCAGCCCTTGGCGCTTGTTTGGTTCTTCCAAAGGCCATACCGGTCTTTTCAGATTCTCCCAAACAGAGTTGGATGATAAATGGCATCATGCTTCTTTAGCATGCTTAACATGAAATAGTAGGACAAGATTTCGCACAGTGAAGCGTTTCCAACAACATATCTGTAAAGTTGTTGAATACTGGCAGTGGATACCGCATTTTAATTTTTGAAGAATTGTTTTCTCCTATGGGCAGGACTTTATGGTGAAAAAAGCAGCGTGGCTCAGTGGAAAGAGCCCGGGCTTTGGAGTCAGAGGTCATGGGTTCAAGTCCCGGCTCCGCCAATTGTCAGCTTTGTGACTTTGGGCAAGTCACTTCACTTCTCTGTGCTTCAGTTACCTCATCTGGAAAATGGGAATTAAGACTATGAGCCCCCTGTGGGACAACCTGATCACCTTGTAACATCCCCAGCGCCTAGAACAGTGCTTTGCACATAGTAAGTGCTTAATAAATGCCATTATTATTATTATTAATAAAAGAAGCCCAGCTGCCTTCTTCCTTTATAATTAAGAAGATGCCATTCTCAGCATTTTTTCTCAGCATTTGTCATGTAATAGATTGTGAAACTGAGTTCTTGGACTTACTAAAACCTTGATAGTATTTTTTTAATGGCATTTATTAAGCACTTACTATATGCAAAGCACTGTTTTAAGCTCTGGGGAGGTTACAAGATAATCAGGGTGTCCCATTGGGGGCTCACAGTCTTAATCCCCATTTTAGAGATGAGGTAACTGAGGCACAGAGAAGTTAAGTAACTTGCCCAAAGTCACACAGCTGACAATTGGCGGAGCCAGGATTTGAACCCATGACCTCTGACTCCAAAGCCCGGGCTCTTTCCACTGAGCCACACTGCTTCTCTAAGTATTTATCAGTCTGTCAGTCCTATTTATTGAGTGCTTACTGTCTGCAGAGCACTGTACTAAGTGCTTAGGAGAGTACAGTGTAACAATATAATGGAAACATTCCTTGTCCACAGTGAGCTACCTATGCTGTAGCCAGAAGAGTTTTGATGCTATAATCGATACTTCAATCCTGGTGAGCTGAGGATTTGCTCATTCCCCTCCCCACAGATTTATTACTCTATTTATTTTACTTGTACATATTTACTATTCTATTTAATAGTAGAATATTTAAACTATTCTATTTTATAGTATTTAATGCTGAGAAGCAGCATGGCTCAGTGGAAAGAGCCCGGGCTTTAGAATCAGAGGTCATGGGTTCAAATTCCGGCTCCACCAATTGTCAGCTGTGTGACTTTGGGCAAGACACTTCACTTCACTGGGCCTCAGTTCCCTCATCTGTAAATGGGGATTAAGACTGTGAGCCCCACGTGGAACAACCTGATCACCTTGTATCCCCCCAGCGCTTAGAACAGTGCTTTGCATATAGTAAGCACTTAACAAATACCATATTATTATTATTATTATTATTATTATTATTATTATTATTATTATTATTATTATTATTATTATTATAGATGAGCTTACAGTCTGGAGAATTTAACACAGTCTCTAGCCCCCAGGGACTCAGTCAGTCAGTCAGTTGTATTTATTGAATGCTTACTCTGTGCAGAGCACTGTACTAAGCATTTGGGGAGTACACTATAACAATAAACCAGAAACATTCCCTGCCCACAGTGAGCTTACAGTCTATTTTATTCTTAGACTAGTAGTCTAAGAAGCAGTGTGGCTCAGCGGAAAGAGAACGGGCTTTGGAGTCAGAGGTCATGGGTTCAAATCCTGACTCTGCCAACTGTCAGCTGTCAGCTGTGTGACTTTGGGCAAGTCACTTAACTTCTCTGTGCCTCAGTTACCTCATCTGTAAAATAGGGATTAAAACTGTGAGCCCCCTGTGGGACAACATAATCACCTTGTAACCTCCCCAGTGCTTAGAACAGAGCTTTGCACATATAGTAAGGGCTTAACAAATACTATTATTCTTATCCCTTTTAGAGTGTTAGCCCACTGTTGGGTAGGGACCGTCTCTGTATGTTGCCAACTTGTACTTCCCAAACGCTTAGTACAGTGCTCTGCATACAGTAAGTGCTCAATAAATACGGTTGAATGAATGAATGAATGAATGAATGAGGCACAGAGAAGTTAAAAGACTTGCCCAAGGTCACACAGCTGATAGGTGGTGGAGCTGGGATTAGAACCCAGGGCCTTCTGATTCCCAGGCCCGTGCTCTATCCATTAGGCTACACTGCTTCTCTTGGTTAACGATAAATATAAAAAGAGCAATAGGGAACTGTAAGCTTGTTGTGGACAGGGAATGTTTCTACCAACTCTAATCCTGTTGTCTGCTGTGTGGCCTCTTGGGCAAGTCACTTAACTTCTCTGAGTCCCAAGTGGGGCATGGACTGAGTAATTGTCTGCTGTGTGGCCTTGCCCAAGTCACTTCACTTCTCTGGGCTTCAGTTCCCTCATCTGTAAAATGGGGATTAAGATCGTGAGCCCCATGCAGGACAGTTTGCTTGAATCCACCCCAGTGCTTAGTACAGTGCTTGGGTACAGTAAGTGCTTAACAAATACCACAATTATTCCTATTATTATTCCAACTTGATTAGCTAGTATCTCCCCCAGCACTTAGTACAGGGCCTAGCACATAGTAAGCACTTAATAAATACCATTTACAAAAAAACCAAAAAACACAACGGAAAGAGCCCGGGCTTTGGAGTCAGAGGTCATGGGTTCAAATCCCGGCTCTGCCAGTTGTCAGCTGCGTGACTTTGGGCAAGTCACTTCACTTCTCTGGGCCCCAGTTACCTCATCTGGAAAATGGGGATTAAGACTGTGAGCCCCCCGGGGAACAACCTGATCACCTCGTACCTTCCCCAGCGCTTAGAACAGTACCTTGCACATAGTAAGCGCTTAATGAATGCCATTATTATTATTATATTGTAGTCTGCCAAGCACTTAGTACAGTGCTCTCCACACAATAAGTGCTCAATAAATAAGGTTCATTGATTGATAGAGAAGCAGAATGTCAGCTCTTTGAGGCCTAGACTATAATAATCACAATAGTTACAGTTACCCCCTTAGCCTTCACAAAATTTTAAAGTTTGATACTGATTCCTCTCCCTGTGGTGGTGGAGAATAGCAGCGGCTGGGCGTAGTCCGAGGAATGCTGGGAGAAGACGTCTACTCTACTCTCCCAGGCAGCAGAACTCCCAATTGGTGACCAACAGAAGCTGTCATCATTGTCACTTCTCCCTGTGATGGAGGAGCAGAGCACGGGCTGATGGGAAATTCCTGTCGCGTGGAAGCAGGCAGTTATTTTCCCGGGCAATAGACCTCGATCTGTTAGAGAAAGGACTGGGGTTAGTATGCAAGTCACTCCTGAGGCAATGTGAGTCAGTTCCGAACAAAATTAGCAATTGCTTACATTTATTAGATGAATGTGTCAGTTGAAATCAAGAGAAATTGATTGTGACTCTAACGGGCTGCCAGGACACCAGAGCACCAGGGCTCTGTGTTTTCTTTAGAAGACGTAATATTTCAAGAAGAATTTTTGGCATGTTCCTCAATTGTCTGCTTAAGTTGCAGTTGGTTTTAATAAAATTGCTTTTCCCCAAGGTCCTTTGCAGAGCTGGTGGGAAAGAGGCAGGATCCCAAGACCGGAGCTCTCAATAATGTTTAATAGTTTGTTAATTTGTTAACAGTGAAAATAATTCAGGTTGAAACTGTCTTGGCACATAGTAAGCACTTAACAAATACCATTATTATTATTATTATTATTTTCAGATATGCACCCCCAAACAGCAAGTGGATCACTGGGGATCCAAACAGCCAAAACCTGCTTCTAGAGGGCTATTTGCCAGTTCCTCAGAGAGATTATATCTTATAAATTATTTATTTTATTAATGTCTGTCTCCCCCTCTAGACGCTAAGTTCGTTGAGGGCAGGGAACGTGCCTGTGAACGCTGTCATATTGTACTCTCCCAAGTGCTTAGTACAGTGCTCTGCTCATAGTAAGTGCTCAATAAATACCTTTGATCGATGATTGATTCCTCCCCTCTATTTTCTCAGCAGCGTTCTCCTCCGCAAGGTAGGGTCAGGCATTTCTCTGTTTACACATAAATACCAGCATTAGTCATAACAACTGTTTATTTTTTTGATGTTTCTTTTTTAGATAACCTCTGAACGAAAGTCTGATCATCAATCACCGATCCCTTAAATTGAGACAGTAACTATAGGTTTAAAATCTCCATGTTCTTCCTATCACAAGCCTCACGTACTTCCCTGTGAGTAGCTCTTCTGAGGCCTGAAAGCCACTTCCCTGATAAACTCCTGCTCCTCTGCCTTGGATTCTGGATCCTTTCTTTAGAACTACCAGGTGGGGCCCAAACTTTCCAAGTCAATCAATCAATCAATCAATCGTATTTATTGAGCGCTTACTGTGTGCAGAGCACTGTACTAAGTGCTTGGGAAGTACAAGTTGGCAACATATAGAGACAGTCCCTACCCAACAGTGGGCTCACAGTCTAAAAGTCTAACAGCATAAAAGTCCAGAGCAACTTTGAACGCATCATTTCCCTGGGTTTGAAATTGCCTTAACTCCCTTCCTCCTGTTAGCTATCCACCTTATGTGCTTCTCATCATTTGTGAAATCTTGGTATGAAACCCAATACCATATGCAAGCTCACCTCCCCATGTGGCAAAGTAATTAAAGCAAAGTAAACAGTCTTATGCATTCTTATTCCCCGTAGAAATAGCTTAATATCATATCGTTTAAAGATGGGTTCAGCCTCATTCAGAAACCTGGTGAGCATTTTTTCAAAATGCAGAAGAGGAAGTAGCATTTAATAGTCCTTGCTAACACAGAGGGATTTTTCTGGGGAATTTGGGGAGAGAGGAAGCTTAGCAGAGTGAAAAGACTATAAGATCAGGAGTCAGGGCACTGGATTCCAAACCCGATTTTGCCCTTGACCTGCGGTATAACTGTGGGTAAGTCATTTAACCTCACTGCCCCTCAATTTCCTCGTTATAAAGTGGGGATAAAATATGTATCATTTGGATTGTGAGGTCCATGTGGTCTGTCCCTAATCTAGCAGTAGTAAAGGTAATAATAGCATTTATTGAGAGTTCACTCAGTGTGCACTTGTATCTGCCTCAGCACTTATCACAATACTTGGTACATAGTAAGCATTTATTAAATGCCATTATCATTTTTAGGGTGAGAGGGAATTATTTTCTGAAATTAAGATCAACCAATCATTCATTCTAATCCTGCCTCTGCCACTTATCGGCTGTGTGGCAGTGTGTGACATTATGAGAAGCAGTGTGGCTCAGTGGAAAGAGCACAGGCTTTGGAGTCAGCAGTCATGGGTTCAAATCTGGATCCGCCACTTGACAGCTGTGTGATTTTGAGCAAGTCACTTCACTTCACTGGGCCTCGGTTCCCTCATCTTTAAAATGGGGATGAAGACTGTGAGCCCCCCGTGGGGCAACCAGATCACCTTGTATCCTCCCCAGCGATTAGAACAGTGCCTTGCACATAGTAAGTGCTTAATAAATGTCATAACTATTATTATTGCTATTATTATTATTAGGCAAGTCACTTAACTTTTCTGTGCTTCAGTTACCTCATCTGTAAAAGGGGGATTAAGATTTTGAGCCCCACGTGGGACAACCTGATCCAGTGTTTAGAACAGTCTTCTAGACTGTGAGCCCATTGTTGGGTAGGGACCGTCTCTATATGTTGCCAAGTTGTACTTCCCAAGCGCGTAGTACAGTGCTGTGCACACACTAAGTGCTCAATAAATACAGTTGAATGAATGAATGAACGAACAGTAAGCGCTCAATACATATGATTGAATGAATGAATGAATGACATTATTATTATTATAGTTAATTATCCTCGACTCCTCTCTCATTCAACCCACATATTCAAACTGCCACTAAATCCAGTAGGTTCAACCTTCCCAACATTGCTAAAATCTGCCCTTTCCTTGCCATCCAAACTGCTACCAAGTTAATCTAAGCACTTATCCTATCCCGCCTTGATTACTGTATCAGCCTCCTTTGCTCACCCCCCAGCCTCCTGTCTCTCCCCACACCAGTCCATACTTCACTCTGCTGCCTGGATCATTTTTCTACAAAAATGTTCAGTCCATGTTTCCCCAGTCCTCAAGAAACTCCAGTGGTTGCCCATCCACCTCCATGTCTAACGGAAATTCCTTAACTGTGGCTTTAAAACACTCAGTCACCTTCCAACCTCACCTCACTACTCTCCGACTACAATGCAGCCTGTATATTTTACTCCTATGATGCCAACCTACTCACTGTACTTTGATCTCATCTTCCACTCTCCCATATCCTTCCTCTCGCCTGGAATGCCCTCTTCATATCCGACAGACAATTACTCTCCCCACCTTCAAAGCCTTATTGAAGGCATGTCTCCTCCAAGACCCCTTCCCGAAGTCCTCATTTCCTATTCTTCCTCTCCCTTCTGCATCACCGTGACCTGGTCCCTTTATTCATCCCCCCTCCTAACCCCACAGTATTTACGTACGTATCTGTAATTTATTTATATCAATGTCTGTCTCCCCCTCTAGATTGAGGTCATTGTGGGCAGGGAATGTATCTGTTTTTTTGCCGTGCTGCACTCTCCGAAATGCTTAATGCATTACTCTGAATACAGTAATTGCTCAATAAATGTGATTGATTGATTGATTAAGGATTATGAGAAAGGAAGGGCTACAGGAATTCAGTCTAGGAGATATGATGACTAAACTAAGTCTGGTCCCCTGAAACAGAAGGAAAAGCGTAACTGCGACATAATAATAATAATGGTATTTGTTAAGCGCTTACTATGTGCAAAGCACTGTTCTAAGCGCTGGGGAAGTTACAAGGTGATAGGTTGTCCCGGGGGGGGGGCTCACAGTTTTAATCCCCATTTTCGAGATGAGGTAACTGAGGCCCAGAGAAGTGAAGTGACTTGCCCAAAGTCACACAGCTGACAGTTGGCGGAGTCAGGATTTGAACCCATGACCTCTGGCTCCAAAGCCCATGCTCTTTCCACTGAGCCATGTTGCTTCTCTTGAGAACCATCACTGTTATTGCTCTGGTGTAGCTATAGGCCGAGGACAGTGTGGCTCAGTGGAAAGAGCACAGGCTTTGGAGTCAGTGGTCATGGGTTCAAATCCCAGCTCCGCCAATTGTCAGCTGTGTGACCTTGGGCAAGTCACTTCACTTCTCTGGGCCTCAGTTACCTCATCTGTAAAATGGGGGTTAAGACTGTGAGCCCCCCGTGGGACAACATGATCACCTTGTAACCTCCCCAGCACATAGAACAGTGCTTTGCATATAGTAAGTGCTTAATAAATGCCATCATTATTATTATTATTATTAAGACAAGAATGGGAGACTTGAAATGTGAAACCTGAGAGATGTCAGAATAGTCTCAGAGAGATAGCCATTTTGCTCTGTTAGGAAGTGGACTCTATTTGAATGTTGGAGAGGCCTTGCTCAAGTGAAGACCAAATGGGTTTTCTCTAAATCTAATTTCTGTGATTTATCTTTCGTAAACAGAGATTCATGAAAATAACCTGTTCTGTTGAGCAGAGTTTTTAGATTTTTTGACATTAATAGTTCCATTTCTCAGTTAGGCAAGCAAATAGGTTATCTGTATCCAGGGGTGACACACCTTACATTTGATTAGCATTAAAGGGTCATTGTAAATAACTTTCTGTCTTTTGTTCCTGGAAAGACTGGAATGATGAACTATAACTTCCTTTACATGGTCTGCAAGCATTATTTAAAATGATTGATTTAGGCAATATGTGATAAAGTCACTGGAATTTAAAAGCCTAGTTAGGCACCGACAGATTTGATTGTTGGATATTCTTACAATCTACCAGCGCTCATCGGTTTAATTAGATTATGTCAAATTGTTGCAACATTTAACGGCCAGTCATATTCTTCTCTTTTTCATGCCTTTCCAAAATAAACATGCAAAATGACTAATGTTTTCAGATATTTTGTTTGAAAACCTGAGGGATAGTCATTCCAGCGCTTAGAACAGTGCTTTGCACATAGTAATCGCTTAATAAATGCCATCATTATTATTATAGTCTATCTCTCCGATGCTAAAATCATTCCCAAAATGTAAATTGCTACCTTACTTCAAAAACTCTAGAGAAGGAAGTGGCCTTGTGAACTGAATTCTCACAACCTTTTCTACCAGGAATACTTTCTAATATCATATCCTAAACCCATCTGGCTGGCATTCAGATCTACTGATCTTGTCCTGTAAACGAAGATCAGCCATTCACTATCATGTCAGTAGCCCGATTCCATATATCTGAAAAATGATGGGTTAGCCTCCATTGGTTTTCTCTAGGGAGAAAACCTCTCGTCTTTTTAACATTCCTTTTTGGAGTCCATTTATGAAAATGTAAATAAGTCTTGCAGTCTTAATAATAATAATAGCAATAACAATAATAATCGTGGTATTTATTAAGCACTTACTAATGCCAAACATTGTCCTAAGTGCTGGGGCCGATAAGGATAATCACGCCCCACGTGGTGCTCAGATTCTAAGTAGGAGGGAGAGCAGGTACTGAATCCCCATTTTGAGGCACAGAGGAGTTAAGTAACTTGCTCAAGCTTGCAGAGCAGACAAATGGTGGTAGATCTGGGATTAGAACCCAAGACCTCTGATTCCCAAGCCTGTGTTCTTTCCACTAGGTCATGCTGCTTCCCTCTAAGCCCTATAATAACATTAATAATAATAATATTTGTTAAGCACTTACTACATGCCAAGCACCTTTCTAAGCCCTGGGATAGATACAAGGTAATCAGGTTGTCCCTGATCACAGTCTTAATTCCCATTTTACAGATGAGGTAACTGAGGCACAGAAAAGTGAAATTACTTGCCCAAGGTCACACAGCAAGCAAGTGGCAGAGCCGGGATTAGAACCCATGACCTCTGACTCCCAAGCGCTCGCTCTTTCCACTAGGCTCCCTTCAGAGTCACCCTGATTTGCTCCCCTTATTCACCCCCACCTCAGCCCTACAATACTTGTCTACATAGCCGTAATTTATTTATTTATATTACCGTCTGTCTCTCGTTCTAGATTGTAAATTCACTGCGGTCAGGGGATATGTGTGCTATATTGTTATATTGCACTCTCCCAAAGGCTAGTACGGTGCTCTGCACACAGTAAGCACTCAATAAATATGATTGATTGATTGATATGAGTTGACAGTCTATTATTCAGCATCTCATCTGGCTTATATTATACAACACATTCAGATGTTGATATGATTAATGAGATGCCAATGCTCAGACCATGGAGGTATCTAGGATTCATTCCTTCATTCCTTCAATCATATTTATTGAGTGCAGAGCACTGTACTGCCTTGCTCATGGAAGATAATGTGGGAGATTGCAAGCTAATGGTTGGCACATTCTCTGAACAGACACTAAAATGGTGCTAACTAGCTTTCCTAGCTCATGAAATCCGATGGCCCTTTACCATAAATCCACATTGCTACTCAACCTTGATATTAAATCTGTATATCTGTAATGAGTCAGGGCAGATTTGGAGGCCAGAGACCAATACCTGAGCATTTTTGCTCTGAAGAGGGATCTCTCCAAAAGACCTACCCAGCTCCTGTCAAGACAAGAATTGCGTGTCTTCAAAAAGTCTAGCTCTTAATCAATGCCATGAGGTCACTCTATTGAGATAGTTTATGTGAAACAAGTCCCATCCTCCTTTGTGGATGACTTATCGTCACCACGTAGCGTCCTGATTTTTTTTTAGTAGTTATTTTCAATTCGTTACACCACCACGAGATTAAAACTCACCAGACATGGTCTTCTGGCGAGTGTTTTGAGCTGGTACTCCTGACAGATTTTAAGGCTCTTTTTCTAGGTGCTTTCCAATTCAGAGTGAATGGTACATTCCTAAATGCTGGAAGTTTTTAGATTTACTACAAATTTTGTTCCTGAAAATTTGAAGTCGAGTGCTGTAAGTCGGAACCAATTTTCCCGCAGGAAAAAAGGGGGCTCAGTGTGGGAAGGCCTCCTGGAGGAGGTGAGCTCTCAGTAGGGCTTTGAAGGGAGGAAGAGAGCGAGCTTGGCGGATGTGCAGAGGGAGGGCATTCCAGGCCAGGGGAAGGATGTTGGGCCGGGGGTCGACAGCGGGACAGGTGAGAACGAGGTACAGTGAGGAGGTTAGCGGCAGAGGAGCGGAGGGTGCGGGCTAGGCTGGAGAAGGAGAGAAGGGAGGTGAGGTAGGAGGGGGCGAGGTGATGGACAGCCTTGTAGCCGAGAGTGAGGAGTCTTTGCTTGATGAGTAGGTTGACAGGCAGCCACTGGAGATTTTTGAGGAGGGACACAGACTCTGCCCCACCCAGGGCTCACAGTCTAAATGGTAGGGAAAGGAGTTATCTTATCCCCATAATTTACAAATGTGGAAACTGAGGCACAGAGAGGATTTAGTTATTACTCTATTTTATTAATGATGTGTATATATCTATAATTCTATTTATCTATTTTGATGGTATTGACACTTGTCTTTATTACTCTATTTTATTAATGACGTGTATATATAATTCTATTTATCTGTTTTGATGGTATTGACACTTGTCTACTTGTTTTGTTTTGTTGTCTGTCTCCCCCTTCTAGACTGTGAGCCCGTTGTTGGGTAGGGACTGTATCTGTTGTCGAATAATACCAATAATAATAGTAATGATGGCATTTGTTAAGCGCTTACTATGTGCAAAGCACTGTTCTAAGCGCTTGGGGGGAGACAAGGTGATCAGGTTGTCCCACGTGGGGCTCACAGTCGTAATCCCCGTTTTACAAATGAGGGAATTGAGGCTCAGAGAAGTGAAGTGACTTGCCCAAGGTCACACAGCAGACGTGTGGCGGAGCTGGGATTCGAACCCATGACCTCTGACCCCCAAAACCGTGCTCTTTCCACTGAGCCAAGAATTGTACTTTCCAAGCGTTTAGTACAGTACAGTGCTCCGCACACAGTAAGCGCCCAATAAATACGATTGAATGAATGAATTAGTGTCTTACCCTACATCTCCTGGTGGGTCAGAACTGGAACCCAGGACTCCTGACTCCCAGGCACATTCTCCTTTTTCACTAGGCCATGATAGAACAAGGGCCCACTCATGAACAAGGCTGCTCTCACTGAGCAGAGACTTCAAGAAAATTGCAATAGCAACCTCAGCCTCAAAAATAGCCGCAGACCCAGGCAGCAAATGCCATGAGAAGCAGCGTGGCTCAGTGGAAAGAGCCCGGGCTTTGGAGTCAGAGGTCACGGGTTCAAATCCTGGCTCCGCCAACTGTCAGCTGTGTGACTTTGGGCCAGTCACTTAACTTCCCTGGGCCTCAGTTACCTCATCTGTAAAATGGGGATTAAGACTGTGAGCCCCTCCATGGGACAACCTGATCACCTTGTAACCTCCCCAGCACTTAGAACAGTGCTTTGCACGTAGTAAGCGCTTCATAAATGCCATCATCATCATCATTATTATTATTATGATTATTGGGACAGCAAAGAACTATCTCTTTGTGTTCAAAGTCTGAAAGTCTTCCCAGCTACACTGTCAGACGGATAGGCTCTCACCTGTTGTAGTATTGTCTTGGAAAATGAAGAACCTCAACGTTTATATGTGGAGGAAACTTATGAACGTGTTCTCGTAAGCTCTTCTCTGAGTTCCAGTTCTCTACATCACTTCTGTAAGTCACTGAAACACAGAACTGCGTGACCGAAAGGAATCTGTCTTTTCACACTGATAGAATTTCCTTTGCATGCTCAGTGGGATGCTTAACCTCTCTGCTTTGCTCAGTCAGCAGTCTGCAAATGCGCCCTCCTCTAAGCATAGTTGTTTCTAGAAAACAAATACTTTGCCTAGCTGGGAGGAACCCTTGATCCCGTTAAATTGATGTTTTCTTTTAAGAGAGTGCATTAGCTCTGTGCTTTTAAGCAGGTTTCACTATCACCAGGGAAATGCCCCAGCAATACATATCTATCTATCGATCTATCGATCTATCTATCTATCTATCTATATCGATCTATCTATCTATCGATCTATCTATCGATCTATCTATCTATCTATAGATAGATAGATCGATAGATAGATATGTATTGCTGGGGCATTTCCCTGGTGATAGTGAAACCTGCTTAAAAGCACAGAGCTAATGCACTCTCTCTATATATATAATATATATAGAATATATATATGTATTCTCGCTAAAAAGGTTTCACTATCACCAGGGAAATGCCCCAGCAATACATATCTATCTATAGATCTATATATATATATGTATATATGTATTCTCTCTCTATATACATATATACACATATATATAGGTCTATAGATAGATCTATAGATAGATAGCTATAAAGTTACTTTTGAGGTAACTGAAGAGAAAGGGCAAGGGACAGGGGATAAGTTGGTGTGAGTTAGAGAAACAATTTTCATTTAAGAGATACTATCCTATTTGCCAGGCAGCAATAGACAGGGAATTGAAATCTACAGGGCATGCATTAATAGCGAATATTTGAACCAGAAAAAAAAAAATTAAAATCAATATGTGTATACTCCGAGGTCAATATTTCCGGCTGTTATATTTCACACGAGGAGTTGATAGGATGGAACAATAAGCCCCAGTCCTTTTTATGATGTTACTTAATCATTTATTAAGGGGCTGACAAAGTCTAGATATTAGGGGTGTAGAGTAGGGAGAGACTCGAGTGACAACAGTACATTCACTCACTCATTCAGTCGTATTTATTGAGCGCTTACTCCGTGCTCCCGCATCACCGGACCAATGAGGCACACTGCCGTCCCCCACACTGTCCAAGGGTCCCCACTTGTGTTGCAGAGCAGAGCAGCGCAGGGAGAAACTGAAGCAACAGTAAGGCACGGATTGGGCTTCTCCCAAGGAGTCAGAGGTCAGGGGTTCAAATCCCGGCTCCGCCAACTGTCAGCTGTGTGACTTTAGGCAAGTCACTTCACTTCTCTGTGCCTCAGTGACCTGATCTGTGAAATGGGGATTAAGACTGTGAGCCCCCCGTGGGACAACCTGATCACCTTGTAACCTCCCCAGCACTTAGTACAGTGCTGTGCACATAGTAAGTGCTTAATAAATGCCATCATCATCATTGTCATCACCCCGATAGCCAGGCTCAGTGGCGGGGACACGTACAGTCGAGGTAAGACTGGCCTAAAGCCATATTCCTCCACTTTTAATGGTATTACCTTGTATCTACCCCAGCACTTAGACCAGTGCTTGTCACATAGTAAGTGCTTAACAATTACAACAACAATTCCAACAGTTAATTACAACAATTAACAACAGTCTTCTAGTCTGTGAGCCCGTTGTTGGGTAGGGACCGTCTCTATATGTTGCCAGCTTGTACTTCCCAAGCACAGTGCTGTGCACACAGTAAGCGCTCAATAAATACGATTGAATAAATGAATGAACGAATAATTGCCATAACCCTCCCCCCGCAAAAAAGTACTACTGTACTCGCCTGAGCGCTTAATAACAGTGCTTTGTGAAGAGTAAGTGCTCAATGAATCATCATCACAATAATTATGGTATTTGTTAAGTGCTTACTATATGCCAGGCACTGTACTAAGCACCGGGGTGTATACAGGCAAATCAGGTTGGATACAGTCCCTGTCGCACGTGGGGCTCACAGTCTCGAGCGCCATTTTACAGATGAGGTAACGGAGGCACAGAGAAGTTAAGTGATTTGCTCAAAGTCACACAGCTGGCAAGTGACAGGAGTACAACACAACAGAGTCGGTAGACATATTCCCATCCCACAGTGAGCTTACAGTCTAGTGGAGGAGACAGACATTAATATAAATAAATGCACTATAATATATAATTTATAGCTATGACCATTAGCTTTGTGTAATTGAGGATGGGGCGAACAGCGAATGCCCAAAGGTCGCAGATCCAAGTGCAAATACCAATCAATCAACATTATATGCTTTTGCGCATAGTACTTAATAAATGTTATCATTACGATGGAGTCTATTTTACACTTCATAAAGTCAACATTGGACCTTTATTGTAAAGGCTACATCATTTTGGAGGAGCAGGGATAAGAGGAAATTCCTTAAAAGTGTTCTGCTGGGCTTAGGAGAGGAATTGCATGCGTTCTTGGGGTCTCCATCAAAGCGTGGGGGCTGTTTGAGACCTCTTTAGGTCAGTGCTTAGAACAGTGCTTTGCACATAGTAAGCGCTTAATAAATGCCATTATTATTATAAGCAGACATGGTTCCAGTGCACTGTGGGACTGGGTAATATTAATGATGACATTTATTAAGCGCTTACTCTGAGCCAAGTACTGTTCTAAGCGCTGAAAAAATATAGCATTTATTAAGTGCTTACTATGTGCAAAGCACTGTTCTAAGTACTGGGGAGGTTACAGGGTGATCAGGTTGTCCCGTGGGGGGCTCACGGTCTTCATCCCCATTTTGCAGATGAGGTAACGGAGGCACAGGGAAGTGAAGTGACTTGCCCAAAGTCACACAGCTGGCGGAGTCGGGATTTGAACCCATGACCTCTGACTCCAAAGCCCGGGCTCTTTCCACTGAGCCAGAGGGTGCCAGGAGGATTTTATCTTGCTTTACTCTGAAGAGCTTTCTATAAGTACATTACATTTGGGAAGTGATATCGGGGATTTTGTACATGATGGTAATCTGCATGCATCCATTAACCTGGAAACTTGCGAAGCTCTCTGACAGAGTCATTAAATGAGGCATTTTGGGGTGCTGCATTCTCAGAGCAATCTGTTGACTCTGGCTTGCGTCATTTGCCAGGCTGGTACCGGCAGTGAGACACGTTTCAGTCATTTGGGGATGATTTTTGGTATTTGCACAATTAAGGACGCTTCTAACAATGGGTACAATTCATTTGCCAAGATGAAAAGAGCCCAGGGAGCCTAGGAAAAGAAATAACACTTTTGACTAATTTTACATCCATTTTCCAGCACTGACGGATCAGTACTCTAGAATTGCTGTCCTCTAAGAAGCGTATTATAGAAATATCAGATGGCTCCTTCAGCTTTCTTCCTCATACTGACCTGGCAGTGTGATAGGAGAGAGTTAGATTTAGTGTGGTTCTATTCCACGTAGCCAGTAAAGGAGTCTGGTCATTTTTTTTTTTTTATCACATCTGAGTTCCATGCCAAGATGGACTAGCTATGTGTCGATAATGGATATTTCCCAGCGGGGAAGAAGTGAAGGGTAGCAGATATAAAAATAAAAAAGGCAGGCCCAGAAAGGGAGGGTGAGAAAAAGGGGAAGAAATAGGAAAAAAAGGAAAGTCCATAGATCCTTCCCTATTCCCACTAAGGTAAAGGAGGGGACAGAGTGAACCCCAAGAAACAGGCAAGCTACAGGTCAAAATGGTGCTCGGGGACTTGATGGTTGTGTTGCAGACTAGAGGGAATTAGAAAGTGAGAAGGAAGGAGAAAAATGAGTCAGAAAGTCCAGAACAGTAAATGAGGGGGCAGGAGAAAGGAAAAAGAGCCATTCAAATGGAGTAAAAAAGAGATGAGGAGATACAATTTGGACCTGCTGTGAGCTCCCAATAACACACCTGCAAATCTCTAGTGCCTCTTAGTGAAGATATTCCTCTGACTTTTTATTAACTTTAATGTTATTCTATTTATGATATGCTGGCTGTGGTTTCATTGACACTGCGTGTGAGCAAATGGCGAATGGAACACACAGTTCAGTAATGCTTGCCCTCTTACTGTGTTTTGTAAACTTCTGAGAGTGTCCCCTGCGTTTGATGACTGTCATTCTCCTTGGCCTACAGTTATAGCTGCTTGAAAGAGAAAAGCATCTGTGAAAGTTGCCCCATTTATAGATCCTGCATAAAACCATCCAGACCAGAGTAGTGGATGTAAAATCCTTTTTAACTAAACACCACTCTTGTACAAGACAGTGATTATATGAAAAAGGTAGATGACCATTTATAAGAAATGAGAATGTAGGGTCTATAAATTTAGAAATAGAATGGGTTGTCGTAACTTCAAAAGGATCTTCTATATATCGAGAAGCAGCACGGCTCAGTGGAAAGAGCCCGGGCTTTGGAGTCAGAGGCCATGGGTTCAAATCCCAGCTCCGCCGTTTGTCAGCTGTGTGACTTTGGGCAAGTCACTTAACTTCTCTGGGCCTCAGTTACGTCATCTGTAAAATGGGAATCAAGACTGTGAGCCCCCAGTGGGACAACCTGATCACCTTGTAACCTCCCCTGTGCTTAGAACAGTGCTTGGCACATAGTAAGTGCTTAATAAATGCCATCATCATTATTATTATATATATTTGCAGAATGCTCAATTATGCTTTTCCAGGCCTCATAAGCAGGGCCATCCCTAGAAGGCTTGAGGGCTTCAGTCTGGATTAATTGGTCTGGGCAAGAAAGGAGAATTCAGAGAGCAGGTTTATTTGTTAATAAATCCTATCTGGTGTTTTCATGACACTATTTGGATAGAGCATGGAGGAAGGATTTTAGAATGTTTTTCCCGCAGCATGGCTCCGTTAGAATGTAACTCAATCTGTAGGTTTGGGGAGCGCAGGTAGATTCAGTACAGAAAAAAAGTGATTGGGTGCCTACATGCGGCCCTGGCCAAGAAATGAGGTGGCTGTACTATAATGGTAGGGAAGGAAGGGATTAATGTTGAAATGTCCCTAACTGGGGGGAAGATCCCATTTCTAGCGGAACAACAGGATTGTGTGTAATAATAATGATGGCATTTATTAAGCGCTTACTATTTGCAAAGCACTGTTCTAAGCACTGGGGAGGTTACAAGGCGATCAGGTTGTCCCCATTTTACAGATGAGGAATCTGAGGCACAGAGAAGTGAAGTGACTTGCCCAAAGTCACACAGCTGACAATTGGCGGAGCCAGGATTTGAACCCCTGACCTCCTACTCCAAAGCCCGTGCTCTTTCCACTGAGCCACGCTGCTTCCTAATTCTCTTTATTAATTCTCTTTGAATCAATCAATCAATGGCATTTTTTGGTGCTTACTGTATGCAGAGCGTGGAAATGAATGCTTGGGAGTGTACAAAACAATAAAGTTGGTAGATGTGATCCCTGCCCTCAAGGAATTTACAATCTAGTGGGGAGACAGACATTAAAATAAATTACAGATATGGGAAGCGGTGGCATATAAGGTTGTGTAACTAAGTGCTGCTGGCCTGGGGTGACACAGAAAGGAGAGTGAATAAGATGAGAGGAAAAAGAGGCGAGAAAGGGAAAGTCTTTTTGAAGGTGATATGATTTTAGAAAGTCTTGGAAAATGGGGACAGTGATGGACTGTTGGATATAAAGAGGAAGGGAGGACCAGGCCGGAGAGAGGCCGTGAACGAAGGTTTGGTGGTGAGAGAGATTTGACGGAGGCAGAGTGAGAAGGTTGATATTAGAAGAATGACTGTTCCTTTCGATAATACTAGATTAGTGAGGTTAGGTAGGAGGGGGAAAGCTGATTGAGTGTCTAAAGCAGATGGTAAGAAGTTTTTGTTCGATGTGGAGATGGATGAGGAACCATTGGAAGATTTTGAGGAGTGGGGAGGTGTGGACTGAGTTTTTTTTTAGAAAAAATGATACAGGCAGCAGAATTGAGTATGGACTGGAATGAGGAGTGATTGGAGGCAAAGAGCCTGCTGCAGTAGTAGAGGTGACATATGATAAGTGCGTGGACCACCATTCTAGCACATTGGAAGGAGAGGAAGGGGTCTATTTTGTGAAGGCAGACCAA
This sequence comes from Tachyglossus aculeatus, assembly GCF_015852505.1. Lineage (NCBI taxonomy): Eukaryota > Metazoa > Chordata > Mammalia > Monotremata > Tachyglossidae > Tachyglossus > Tachyglossus aculeatus. Next base: position 16,947,640 of record NC_052085.1, on the reverse strand, counting down.
CAGGATGTGGTGACAGTAAATATATGAGTTGAGCAGGAGACATAAGTTGTGGATAATGCCAAGGTTATAGGCTTGTGAGCCAGGGAGGTTGGTGGTGTTGCCTACAGTGACTGGAAAGTTAGAGGGAGGTGAGCGTTTTGGGGGAAAGACAAGAAGTTCTGTTCTGGGCATTTTAAGCTTGAGCTGTTGGAGGGACATCCAAATAGAGATGTGTTGAAGGCAGGAGAAAACGTCAGACTGCAGAGAAAACGTGAGGTCGGAGGTAGAGTGGTAAATTTGGGAATCATCTGTGTAGAAATAGTAGTTGAAGTCGTGGGAGCAAATGAGTTCTCCAGGGGAGTGGGCTTAAATGGAGAATGGAAGAGGACGCGTAACTGAGCCTTGAGGGACTCCCACAGTTAGAGGGTGGGAGACAGATGGAGGAGCCAGCGAAATTGATGGAGAACCAAGAGAGGATAGGTAAAGCCAAGATTAGGGAGTGGATCCAAGAGAACAAGGGTTCCAAAGTTTTGAAGCCATCTGAAAGGTCTAGGAGAATAACGAGGGAGAAGAGGCCATTGTACTTGGTGAGGACGAGGTCATGGAGAGGTTCTATGGTGTGGGGGCCAGATTGCAGTTGGTAAAGGCGAGAATTGGAGGAGAGGAATCAATGGTTAATATAGTGCAATTTTCTCACAACACAACGTACTTCGATAACACTTCCCCTCTCTTGCACTCCCCCCACCGTGTAGGACAACCTCCTGTAGTTCTGCCTTTAATTCCTCCCCCTTAGAATGAATCCTGCAGCCAGTGTTTCTAGGGACAATTAGGTTTCACAACTAACAACTCTGCCAGTGGCCATCAGGGATGGGACAGGTAAAGATGGCTCTTGGGAACGGCTCTGAATATTTTTAGGAGAGTAATTTACATCTTGCTTTTGAACCTTACAGAGGCAAAATCAGGAAGATTGTTTCCCACTCATGATCGAGAAGTGAATGACGGGGCGGGGAAGGGCCTATAGCACTTCATTAATAATAATAATAATAATAATTTTGGTATTTGTTAAGCACTTACTATGTGCCAAGCACTGTTCTAAGCACTGGGGGAGATACAAGGTAATCAGGTTGGCCCACATGGGGCTCACAGTCTTAATCCCCATTTTCCAGATGAGGTAACTGAGGCACAGAGAAGTGACTTCCCCAAAGTCACACAGCTGATAAGTGGCAGAGCCAGGATTAGAATCCTCACTTCAGTCCTCGCTAACTCTTTCTGAGGTCAGAATAGTTGTTTTCAATCCTATCCTATCGCTCCATTGAGATTCTGAGTGTTTTCTTGGAGAATTTCCTGCACTCTTCCCAGAGACTAGGGAGAGGTTTTAAAGGGATATGTGACCCATTGTTTGTGACCCACGGTTCTTGAGAGACTTTGACTTGAGAGTAGTCTCAGATTCTTTGTTCATTTATATTAAGAAAGTCCTTTGTGACAGTGCTAAGAGAACAAGGTTAAGATACTTTTGCGTGGAGTAGCCATGAAAGCTCTGAGAAACTCTATGGAATCTTCAAACCAGTCTCACGGATAAATGCTAAAAATACCTAAAAGTAAACACTTTTACCTCTACAGTAATTTTTTTCAGCTATTCCTCTCCCTTGTCAGTGACCTATCTGATGGCAGTATGTATTAAAACGTTCGTTCATTCATTCAGTCGTATTTATTGAACGCTTACTGTGTGCAGAGCACTGTACTAAGCGCTTGGGAAGTACAAATCGGCAACATATAGCGACGGTCCCTACCCAACAGTGGGCTTACAGTCTAGAACATCCCACAATATGTACAATCCGTTGGGTCAATAAAAACCTAAAGAAATGAAATACTAGGGACATGGGACATTTTCAGTTTTCAATTTTTTTTATTAAAATCCCCACACAGCCGTATTTTTGAGGGCTTAAATAAAAGCTGTGCTGTCTTTAAAGCAAAATATGAATGGCACATAAAGGATATGTTTGATGATGACGATGATGGTATTTATTAAGCGCTTACTGTGTGAAAACCACTGTTCTAAGCGCTGGGGTGGTTACAAGGTGAAGAGGTTGTCCCACGGGGGGCTCACAGTCTTAATCTCCATTTTACAGATGAGGCAACTGAGGCACAGAGAAGTTAAGTGATTTACCCAAGGTCACACAGCTGACAATTGGCGGAGCCGGGATTTGAACAAATAATGGCATTTGTTAAGTGCTTACTATGTGCAAAGCACTGTTCTAAACTCTGGGGTGGTTATGAGGTGAGCAGGTTGTCCCACAAGGGGCTCACGGTCTTAATCTCCACTTTACAGATGAGGCAACTGAGGCACAGTGAAGTTAAGTGACTTGCCCAAGGTCACACAGCTGACAATTGGCGGAGCCTGGATTTGAATCCATGACCTCTGACTTCCAAGCCCGTGCTCTTTCCACTGAGCCACGTTGCTTACATATTTGAGGGGTTTTTGTTTACTGATTGCCCTAAAATGAGTTCCTTGCAAGAACAGACTGCTAGAATGTTTTATTTTTACAAGTTATTTTTTCCTTTTCAGGCCTGTAACAGCTGATTAGACTTTATCTTCAAGACCAAGTTTCCACCACTGTGGAGAAGAGTCACTTCTCAGGTAAATGGACTTATTTTCATTAATATATACCTAAGATCTTTGGTTTTCCATTTTCATGTTATTTTTTTCCAGAGATGTATTGGACGTACTTCTGTAACAGCAGAAGTGAGGAAAAATGGACAAAATGGATTGCATTTTGGTGTAAAAATCGGAACGTATTTAGATGGTTGAAATGAGTATAGGGAGGGGCTAAAAATGACTCCCCACTCTTGAGATCTGAGCTGCTGGTGAAAGAGGAGGCTTTTTGTTCCCTTCATGATGATAATGACATTTATTAAGCACTTACTATGTGCAAAGCCCTGTTCTAAGCTCTGGGGAGGTTACAAGGTGATCAGGTTGTCCCCCAGGGGGCTCACAGTCTTCACCCCCATTTTACAGATGAGGTAACTGAGGCACAGAGAAGTGAAGTGATTTGTCCAAAGTCACACAGCTGACAATTGGCAGAGCGGAGATTTGAACCCATGACCTCTGACTCCAAAGCCTGGGCTCTTTCCTCTGAGCCACGCTGCTTCTCTGGTTCAGGAAAACTCTCCCACCCCTCCCATTCCACCACGTAAAGTTAAATGTGGCTGTAGAATTCCCAAGCATTCCTCTCGGTGATTTGAGATATTTGGGTACATACTTTAATATTCAAGTACCAGAGAGTACATGCTTTGTGTCTCACCCAATATAGACTGATTCCGTAATTTAAAACTAATTGGTACAAAATTCCAGTGAAAATTGAGGGGAAAAATGGCCAGGACCTATTTTTAAGAAAAAGGGAACTTTTAATTGGTTTAAATTGAAAATAAAGAGCCCTATCTGTATCATTCTGCATAGAACAGTGCTTTGCACATGGTAAGCGCTTAGCAAATGCCATCATTATTATTATTATTATAATTATAGATAGTACATTGTTTGCACCAAATACCTGGAAAAGACCAGATGCAAAACTAACCTAATATTTGTGCTTTCTTTGCCGACTCTGTCCTATGTAGGAAGTCCTCAGATATCTGACCCAGTCTGTTCCTAAAAATAACAATAATAGTACTATTAATATAGAGAAGCAGCTTGGCTCAGGGGAAAGAGCACGGTCATGGGTTCAAATCCCAGCTCTGCCAATTGTCAGCTGTGTGACTTTGGGCAAGTCACTTTGCTTCTCTGGCTCTCAGTGACCTCATCTGTAAAATGGGGATGAAGACTGTGAGCCCCCCATGGGACAACCTGATCACCTTGTAACCTCCCCAGTGCTTAAAACAGTGCTTTGCACATAGTAAGTGCTAAATGAATGCCATTATTATTATTATTATTATTACTTGCTAAGCACTTGCTATGTGCCAAGCTCTGTTCTAAGCACTGGGATAGGTATAAGTTAATCAGGTTGGACACAGTCCCTGTCCCACGTAGGGTTCACTCTCTTAATCCCCATTTTACAGATGAGGGAACTGAGGCACAGAGAAATTAAGTGATTTGCCCAAGGTCACACAGCAGACATGAGGCAGGGCCAGGATTAGAACCCAGGTCCTTCTGATTTCCAGGCCCGGGCTCTGAAAACCGGGCCTAAGTAGAACCAAGGCTGGGAACCAAAGTTTCATGAAAATTGCCCAGCCTTATGTAGTCAGTCAATTAAAGAGTAGTATATCTACATTAACACATTTCATTTTATAGTTATCATATAGTCATAAAAATCACATAGAATGTTAAAATGCAGTACATAAAGAACTGTAGTAAAGTACTTCACGGTTACAATGTGCATTACCTCTATATACAGATGACCTAAAACATAGAGATAAGTTTTAAACACTTTATTTAATTTATTTTTGTACAAAATGTGAACTCACGGAGTGGGTTTGATTGGATGAGGTTTCCAGGGAATTATGAGGTTGATTTAGAGTGATGTTTTGAAGGTTTCTTTACTGACCTCTTCTCGGGAGTCCTGTTCTTTCAGGAATCTTGTTAGTGCTTGGCAGTCTTCCATAAAAGTGGAGCAATCTTTTATTGGACTATATGTGGTCTTTTACAAGCTTTTATAGGATTACCATTTTCAAAAGAGCTGAGTACCCAGTGAGTTCCTAGACTCTCTGACTAATGCTGAGGGGGTAGGGCAGAAATAAAAAGCCGTCACTGCCTCAGCCTGGAGACAGAGAGACTGGAGATTCTCTGGAGAGAGAAGCAGCATGGCACAGTGGAAAGAGCATGGGCTTTGGAGTCATGGGTTCAAATCCCACCTCTGCCACCTGTCAGTTGTGTGACTTGGGGCAAGTCACTTCACTTCTCTGGGCCTCAGTTCCCTCATCTGTAAAATGGGGATTAAGAGTGTGAGCCCCACATGGGACAACCTGATCACCTTGTAACCTCCCCAGCACTTAGAACAGTGCTTTGCACATAGTAAACGCTTTATAAATGCCATTATTATTATTTTATTATTATTATGCTTTCTGATCCGTGTTTATTTCACTTTCAGCCTTTCTTTCTGCTTTTTAACTGTTTAACATTTTTTTACGGCATTTGCTAAGTGCTTGCTATTTCCCAGGCACTGTACTAAGCACAAGCTAATCAGGTTGGACCCAGACCCTGCCCTACAGGGGGTTCATAGTCTTAACCCCCATTTTCCAGATGAGGTAACAGAGGCACAGAGAAGTGAAGTGACTTGCCCAAGGTCACACAGCAGACAAGTGGCCGAGCCGGGATTAGAACCCACGTCCTCTGACTCCCGAGCCCCTGCTCTTTCCACTAAGCCACACTATGTGTGTGTGTGTGTGTGTGTGTCTGAAAAGACTGACTTTTACTCCTGTTTATGATTTTATTTAGGTATTCATTCATTCAATCGTATTTATTGAGCACTTACTGTGTGCAGAGCACTGTACTAAGCACTTGGGAAGTCCAAGTTGGCAACATATAGAGACGGTCCCTACCCAACAGTGGGCTCACAGTCTAGAAGAGTGAGAGGGAAAGTGCTAGGAGCCAGAGTTAATAATAATAATAATAATAATAATAATAATAATAATAATCATGGCATTTATTAAGCACTTACTATGTGCAAAGCACTGTTCTAAGCACAGGGGAGCTTACAAGGTGATCAAGTTGTTCCTTGGGGGGCTCACAGTCTTAATCACCATTTTACAGATGAGGCCCAGAGAAGTGTAGTGACTTGCCCAAAGTCACACAGCTTACAATTGGCGGAGCCGGGATTTGAACCCGTGACCTCTGACTCCAGAGCCCGTGCTCTTTCCACTGAACCACGCTGCATCTCCGAGTTGATAGTAGTCACACTTGCACACCACCATATTTACACACATTTGAGAAAAGTGCTATCATTGCATCTCGAACCAATCTAGAGACTTTGTGTTCCTGGTTATCCAAGGACCAGGTGCTGCCGGACTATTCGGAGTAGGGTACCCAAAGTGCATAGAAGTGGGGAAAGAGGGCCAGACTCCATGAAAGAACTGAGTCTTTATGGACAGCCATCCCGCTATTTGGCATATTTTGAACACAAAATCAGGAGGACTAATTCTCTGGAGAAGACAATAATGCTAGGAAAAGTCCAGGGAAAACGTGGAAGAGGCAGACTGGCAGCTAGATGGATAGAGACCATAACAACGATAACAGAAGGGAAACATGGAAGAGGCAGATCGGCAGCTAGATAATAATAATAGTACTAATAATGATGATGGCATTTATTAAGCGCTTACTATGTGCAGTGCACTGCTGGATAAAGACCATAACAACGATAACGGAAGAACCATTAGAAAGGTTGCGGATTCTGGCAGAGGACAGGACGTTGTGGAGAAAGTCTATCCATGGAGCCACAGCTTAAATATTGGCGGCTAGAAGACTGACTCTGTGGGCCGACAACACTTTCCCAATTCAGGTTTTTGTCTTAAAATGTGCTGAATAAAAACTTTGCAGTCCAGCTACGTCTGGGAAGGAAACGGGGGCTTCCCTAGCACAAAAACTCGCTCTCAGGGGGTGGGGGTGGTTGGGTGATATAGGTGCATTTGCTGGGAATTTCAAGTTTTACAGTAAAAATGTCCTAGAGTCCTTGAGGAAAACAAGACCTTTTTTTTAAAAAAAAATATGTGTAGAGTGAAAACTCAGCAGTCCAACTGGATCATGGTTGGACATCAGCATGGTTTGTGTTCATTCATTCATTCAATCGTATTTATTGAGCGCTTACTGTGTGCAGAGCACTGTACTAAGCGCTTGGGAAGTACAAGTTGGCAACATATAGAGACGGTCCCTACCCAACAGTGGGCTCACAGTCTAGAAGGGGGAGACAGACAACAAAACAAAACATATTAACAAAATAAAATAAATAGAATAAATATGTACAAATAAATAAATAAATAAATAAATAGAGTAATAAATACGTACAGAGCTCGCTCCCATTGTGGCCCTGTGGCTGCAATCGTTCTTTAGCAATCAATCAATCATATTTATTGAGCATTTTGTGTGCTCCAGAGGGGAGTGTGGAGGGATCCCAGAGCAGCAGTGTGGGTCTGTGGGAGAGGGACTGGGGGAGAGAGTGAGAGGGGAAGAACCTGAGGATTATTTAATCAAAAAAGCTGCATGCTCACCTGTAAATATAGGCAAGAGAGTCTCTAAAGCAGATGCTTAGAATTGAATCAATCAATCAATCATATTTATTGAGCGCTTACTGTGTGCAGAGCACTGTACTAAGCGCTTGGGAAGTACAAGTTGGCAACATAATACCTCCCTCCATTAGTAGAAAATAACGTGATCGGTGATCTTTGGAGCAACTACCCTGCTTCAAACATTCAGACCCTCCTGAGGCGAGCCTTCTGGCGTCGGCCACCTGCCCCCTCCATGTGGCCCAGCCCTCCCACTGGACCAGCATGGCGTAGTGGCTAGAGCACAGGCCCAGGACTCAGAAGGCCACGGGTTCTAATCCCGTTTCCGCCACTTCATCATCAGTTGTATTTATTGAGCGCTTACTATGTGCAGAGCACTGTACTAAGTGCTTGGGAAGTACAAATTGGCAACATATAGAGACAGTCCCTACCCAACAGTGGGCTCACAGTCTAAAAGAGTGGGCTCTGTTGTGTGACCTAGGACAAGTCATTTAACTTCTCTGTGCCTCAGTTACCTCATCTGGAAAATGGGGATTAAGACCGTGATCCCCATGTGGGACAGGGACTGTATGGACCCCAGCGCTTAGAACAGTGCTTGGCACTTAGCAAATTATTGTTATTATTAAGTGCCGTCGAGTTGTTTCCGATTCATAGCTACTCTGTGGATATACTTTCTCCACAACGTCCTGTCCTCTGCTATAATCCGCAACCTTTCTAACGGTTCTTCCATTATCGTCGTTATGGTCTCTATAATAATAATAATGTTGGTATTTGTTAAGCGCTTACTATGTGCAAAGCACTGTTCTAAGCGCTGGGGTAGATACAAGGTAATCAGGTTGTCCCACGAGGGGCTCCCAGTCTTCATCCCCATTTTACAGATGAGGGAACTGAGGCCCAGAGAAGTGAAGTGACTTGCCCAAAGTCACACAGCTGACAAGTGGCGGAGCAGGGATTTGAACCCACTACCTCTGACTCCAAAGCCCGGGCTCGTTCCACTGAGCCACGCTGCTTCCCATCTAGCTGCCGGTTTGCCTGTTCCATGTTTTCCCTGGACTTTTCCTAGCAGTAGTGTCTTCTCCAGAGAATTAGTCCTGATTATGTGTCCAAAATGTACTAATCTGAGTTGTCATTTGACCTACCAAAGACCACTTTGGTTTAAATTTGCTCCAAAATCCATTTATTTGTTTTTCGGGCAGTCCATGGTATTATGTTGCTGATTTGTACTTCCCAAGCGCTTAGTACATTGCTCTGCACACAGTAAGCACTCAGTAAATACGATTGATTGAATGAATGCCTTATGGCGGAAGATGGCAGTGTGATTTAATACCTATCTTCTGAGCCCAGTGTCACCATGGCATATCTGATGTCATAAAGGTGAAACAGGATGTAAATTTAGAGATGCCCTAAGTGCCATTTGCCCTACAAGGCTTAGTGGAAAGAGCACGGGCTTGGAAGTCAGAGGTCGTGGGTTCTAATCCATCATCATCATCAATCGTGTTTATTGAGCGCTTACTATGTGCAGAGCACTGTACTAAGCACTTGGGAAGTACAAATTGGCAACACATAGAGACAGTCCCTACCCAACAGTGGGCTCACAGTCTAAAAGGGGGAGACAGAGAACAAAACCAAACATACCAACAAAATAAAATAAATAGGATAGATATGTACAAGTAAAATAAATAAATAAATAAATAGAGTAATAAATATGTACAACCATGTAATCCATGCCACTTGTCTGCTGTGTGGCCTAGGGCAAGCCACTTAACTTCTCTGTGCCCCAGTTACCTCGTCTGTAAAATGGGGATTAAGACTGTGAGCCCCACATGGGATAACCTAATTACCTTGTATCTACCCCAGGGCTTAGAACAGTGCTTGGCACATAATAAGTGCTTAACAAATACCATCATTATTATTATATTATTATATGGGCCTGGGGAGGGGAGGACAGTGCAGAGACAATCTGAGGGAGACAGGGAATAATCCTGCTTTACAACAAGGCTCCTGGCCCTGGCCTGCCCTGGAATTTCCCAGGATTGCTCTACATCATTACATTCCCTATCCCTATCCAATTTTTACCCACATACACGAGTACTTAAGACTGCTCCTTATTTATGTCTTCTCTGTTGTCTTGTATTCCCGTGCCTCAGAATGCTACCTTACAGTATCCCTGCCCAAATACGCCATTAAATTTAGATTTCTATTAACCTTTGCCTACTGCGGTTCATCTCCTAATTGCTCCCTGCAGTTTTTCAGAATCTCTCCCTGGTCAGCCTGTCTTTCCCTCTAAACCCCTCCCTTCTAGATGTCAGCTTCATAATCAAGGGAGGGAGAAGGAGACCGAAGCCTGAAGCCTTGATTCCGGAGCTTGGGTCCGGAGCTGATGGCGGGGCCTGATATTCCAAAGGCAGATTCGTAGTAATAATAATAATGATGGCGTTTGTTAAGCGCTTACTATGTGCAAAGCACTGTTCTAAGCACTGGGGAGGATAGAAGGTGATCAGATCGTCCCACGTGGGGCTCACAGTCTTCATCCCCATTTTACAGATGAGGTAACTGAGGCCCGGAGAAGTTAAGTGACTTGCCCAAAGTCCCACAGCTGACAATAGGCAGAGCCGGGATTTGAACCCACGACCTCCGACTCCCAAGCCCGGACTCTTTCCGTTGAGCCTACACCAGCCTACAAGGGGGAAGGAGGGCCGAGAGCGGGGAAGAGCAGATGCAGAGCATCCAGTCAAAATCTAGAAAAAAGAACTAAAAAAAAGAAGTATTATTTAATGATTGAAAAGTATGAACAGCAAAAATAACAGAAAATAACCGTTCCATTTATATAGTAATTTAAAGGACAGCGATTTCTCATATGTGTACACGTATATTCTCTTCCATCAGCAGCATGGCTTAGTGGAAAGAGCCTGGGCTTGGCAGTCAGTGGTCGTGGGTTCTAATCCTGGCTTCGCTGCTCGTCAGCTGTGTGACTTTGGGCAAGTCACTTAACTTCTCTGTCCTCAGTTACCTCAGTTATCTGTAAAATGAGGATTAAGACTGTGAGCCCCATGTGGGACAACCTGATTACCTTGTATCTATCCCAGCAGTTAGAACAGTGCTTGGTACGTAGTAAGCACTTAACAATCGCCATTATTATCATTATTAATAGTGGTATTAGAGTTTAAGCTCCTTGTGGACAGGGAATGGGCTACTGCTCTGTGTTGAGTTTAGCATAGTGCTGTGAAACAAATAGGTGTTCAATAAATAATACTACTTACTACTACAACCCTCAGAATGACAGAAAATAAGAAAACTGCCAGTCATTTTCACTGCTAACAGTGAGAAGCAGCATGGCCTAGTGGAAAGAGCCCAGACCAGTCAGAAGACCTGGGTTCTAATCCTGGCTGCACCACTTATCTGCTCATTTATCTGCTCACCACTTATCTGGTCATTTGACCATTGTCCAAATGACCTTTGGACATTTGACAACTTGTACTTCCCAAGCGCTTAGTACAGTGCTCTGCACACAGTAAGCGCTCAGTAAATACGATTGAATGAATGAATTTGATATTCACCCCACCCCCTAACCCACGGCATTTATGTACATATCTTTAAATTATATATTATAGATTATTTATTTATATTGGATTCAATCGTATTTATTGAGCGCTTACTGTGTGCAGAGCACTGTACTAAGCGCTTGGGAAGTACAAGTTGGCAACATATAGAGACGGTCCCTACCCAACAACGGGCTCACAGTCTAGAACGGATATCTGTCTCCCCCTCTATATTGTAATTTTGTTATGGTCAGGGAATGTGTCCGCTAATTCTGTTGTATTGTACGCTCCCAAGTGCAGTGCTCTGCAAATAGAAAGCGCTCAATAAATACCACTGATTGATTGATTCTCCCTATATATCCCAGTGTGGCTGTAGACCGATGTGTGATTGATGCTCTGGTCCGCAAATTCACACACAAAGATAGATCTTTGCGACACTACAGTGTTGGTTCCCACACTGGGCCCATCTCTGCTTTTGAGACATTGTGTTTGATCCTGATTGTTGTGAAGGCTGTGTTCAGGGAGAACGAACACTGGCACATCAATCAATCAATCGTATTTATTGAGCGCTTACTGTGTGCAGAGCACTGTACTAAGCGCTTGGGAAGTAAAAGTTGGCAAGATATAGAGACGGTCCCTACCCAACAGTGGGCTCACAGTCTAGAAAGTGGGCACATCTGCTCCAATGGTCTCTCAACAATTTGCCACTTCGCGACGTTGTTTGAGCCCGCGGTTCGCGATGTTTTTAAATCATTCATTCTGTCCCGCTTTGTGACTTCTCCCTTTCCATTCATTATGCAGCAGCTCATTCTCCTATGGTTTTGTAAATTCAATGTAAACACCATAAAGGTTTCGGTGTTGCTCTCTCACCTGCCCTATATCTTGTGGTGTGTGCCAAAGACAAGAGAAGCAGTGTGGCTCAGGGGAAAGAGCCCGGGCTTTGGAGTCAGAGATCATGGGTTCAAATCCCGGCTCTGCCAATTGTCAGCTGTGTGACTTTGGGCAAGTCACTTAACTTCTCTGGGCCTCAGTTACCTCATCTTTAAAATGGGGATGAAGACTGTGAGCCCCCTGTGGGACAACCTGATTGCCTTGTAACCTCCCCAGTGCTTAGAACAGTGCTTTGCACATAGTAAGTGCTTAATAAATGCCATAATTATTATTATTATTATTACCAGCTCTCTTGTATTGGACTTTCCTAAACACTTAGAACAATGCTTGGCACACAGTAAGTGCTCAATAATAATAATAATAATAATAGTGACAGTATTTGTTAATGTGCCTAGCACTGTTCTAAGCACTGGGGTAATCAGGTCATCCCACGTGGGGCTCACATTCTTCATCCCCATTTTCCAGATGAGGTAACTGAGGCACAGGGAAGTTAAGTGGCTTGCCCAAGGTCACACAGCAGACTAGACTGTGAACCCATTGTTGGGTAGGGACCGTCTCGATATGTTACTGACTTGTACTTCCCAAGCGCTTAGTACTGTGCTCTGCACCCAGTAAGCGCTCAGTAAATACGATTGAATGAATGAATGACAAGTGGCGAAGCCGGGATTAGAACCCACGTCCTCGGACTCCTAAACCACTAAGCCACGCTGCTTCCTGTGATACCATTGATTGATTTATTGATCATAACTTCTATATCGTGTTTTATTCTGAAGCCGCACTGTGATCCATTTAGTACCCAGGGCCTCTGGTTTGGTGAGAAGACTTCGGGCTGGAATCTTGTGGCAAGCGAAACAATAAGCTTTAAGCTTCCTTATAGTTTCCTCAGTGGGTTCTTCCTTCTCTTTTCTTTTAGATGGTGATTATGGAGGCAGTTTTGAATCACTCAATCAGTAGGATCAGTAGGATTTACTGAGTTTCTACTGTGAACAGAGCACTCAGTAGTAATTGTTTGGGAGAGTACAATAGAACTAGTGTACATGATCCCTGCTCTCAGGGATCTTACAACTGAACAGAGGAGATGGATGTTAAAATAAATTACAGCTAGGAGGAAGAAGGATAAGGGTATTTGGGCATGTCTTAGTGTTTGACTAATAGGTAGGTAGGATTTGTACCAAGTGCTGTGGGAGTCTGTGAGTAGTGAAGTGCTTAGGTGGCACAGAAATATTCAACAGGCACGAGGGGTAAATATTAACAGGGGAGATAAGATATTATTTGGGAAATTCTTCCTGGAGGAGATATGATTTCAGAAGGACTTTGAAAATGGGAAGAGCAGGAATCTGTCAAAATGGAAGGTGTGTGGGAGTTTCAGGCAGGGGGAGGGCAGGACAAAGAGGTCTCAGTGGTGGGACTGATGAGGATCAGTTGGTTAGTTTAACCGGAGTAAATTGTGCAAACTGTGATATATTGAGAAAAGATAGTGGAGAAGAAGAAGAATAATGGTAATTGTTAAGCACTTACTATGTACCTGGCACTGTTCTAAACGCTGGAGAATGAGAGGGAGAGAGCTGATTTGGTGCCCTGAAGCCAACAGTCAGGCATTTATGCATGGTGAGGAGCGGGTGACCAACTAATAATAATAATAATAATGGCATTTATTAAGCACTTACTATGTGCAAAGCACTGTTCTAGGCGCTGGAGCACTGTTCTAAGCATTACTCTAAGGTTTTTGCGTAATGGGGAGACTGCTGTCACTCCCTGGAGGAATGTAGAAAATACCTACTAGAAAAGCATCTGGTTTCAGGCCAAGTGCCTTTAATCCCACTTCCTTCCGGGAGGAACTCAAGCAGCGTGGCTCAGTGGAAAGAGCCCGGGCTTGGGAGTCAGAGGTCATGGGTTCAAATGCCGGCTCTGCCACTTGTCAGCTGTGTGACTTTGGGCAAGTCACTTCACTTCTCTGTGCCTCAGTTACCTCATCTGTAAAATGGGGATGAAGACTGTGAGCCCCATGTGGGACAACCTTGTAACCTCCCCAGCGCTTAGAACAGTGCTTTGCACATAGTAAGTGCTCAATAAATGCTATTATTATTATTATTATTAAGGGCTTTGAAAATGGGAACAGCAGGAATCTGTCAGAGTTGAAGGTGGGTGGGAGTTTCAGGCAGGGGGAGGGCAGGACAAAGAGGTCAGTGGTGGGAGAGATGAGGATCAGTTGGTTAGTTTAACCGGAGTAAATTGTGCAAACTGATATATTGAGAAAAGATAGTGGAGAAGAAGAATAATAATGGTAATTGTTAAGCACTTACTATGTGCCAGGCACTGTTCTAAGCGCTGGAGAGTGAGAGGGAGAGAGCTGATTTGGTGCCCTGAAGCCAACGGTCAGGCATGTATGCTTGATGCGGTGAGGAACGTGTGATCTAATAATAATAATAATAATAATGGCATTTATTAAGCGCTTACTATGTACAAATAATAATAATAATGATGATATTTGTAAGTGCTTACTATGTGCAAAGCACTGTTCTAAGCACTGGGGGGATACAAGGTGATCAGGTTGTCCCACGTGGGGCTCACAGTCTTAATCCCCATTTTACAGATGAGGGAACTGAGGCCCAGAGAAGTTAAGTGACTTGCCCAAAGTCACTCAGCTGACAATTGGCGGAGCTGGGATTTGAACCCATGACCTCGGACTCCAAAGCCCAGGCTCTTTCCACTGAGCCACGCTGCTTCTCTAGAAAGCACTGTTCTAAGCGCCAGAGGACTGTTCTAAGCACTACTCTAACGTTTTTGCGTAATGGGGAGACTGCTGTCACTCCCTGGAGAAGTGTAGAAAATACCTACTAGAAAAGCAGCTGGTTTCAGGCCAAGTGCCTTTAATCCCACTCCGTTCCGGGAGGTCTCAGGATATTTCCCTGACCCAGGTACTGAGCACTTATTACCTATGAGTTTGGTCTCTTATAACATTTGTCCATTTATCCGATTCCCTTCCCCAGACAGTCATGTCAACACAAATCTTTCATGCCTTTCATTGGTTGCTGGGCCAAGCGCTTAGTACAGTACTCTGCACACAGTAAGCGCTCAATAAATACGATTGAATGAATGGGCCATCAGTCCATTTCCTCAGCCAGTCTAGTGGCCGCTTCCCTCTGCGGGCACGTGAGGATCTGCCTTCCTGGGTTTGCTGTCGTCACGTAGTCACTGGCCAGGAGTGTTGGGCAGAGGCCAGGTGACAAGGTTGAAACTCCTCTGGACTCAAGAGGAGTCATCATCATCATCATCATCATCATCAATCGTATTTATTGAGCGCTTACTGTGTGCAGAGCACTGTACTAAGCGCTTGGGAAGTACAAGTTGGTAACATATAGAGACAGTCCCTACCCAGCAGTGGGCTCACAGTCTAAAAGGGGGAGACAGAGAACAAAACCAAACATACTAACAAAATAAAATAAATAGAATAGATATGTACAAGTAAAATAAATAAGTAAATAAATAGAGTAATAAATATGTACAAACATATATACATATATACAGGTGCTGTGGGGAAGGGAAGGTGGTAAGATGGGGGGGATGGAGAGGGGTACGAGGGGGAGAGGAAGGAAGGGGCTCAGTCTGGGAAGGCCTCCTGGAGGAGGTGAGCTCTCTGTAGGGCCTTGAAGGGAGGAAGAGAGCTAGCTTGGCGGATGGGCAGAGGGAGGGCATTCCAGGTCCGGGGGAGGACGTGGGCCGGGGGTCGATGGCGGGACAGGCGAGAACGAGGCACGGTGGCTACTCATCCCCAGAACACCTGGGGTTGGGAAGAAGGGGAGGGAGAAGGGAATGTTAGCCCCCTGGCAGCTGCGCTCTCCGCATGGTGTACGCGCTTGCCCTCGCTCTTGCCCGTGACTTAGACCCAGCACTGTCTTACCACTGCTACAGATGTCGCTCGCCCATATCCCAGGAAAGCTGAAACTCCTAGGGTGAGGTGAAGACTGGCAAGTTGGATCTAGGAGTTATCTGGGTAGCATTGGTAGTTGTAGCCATAGATAGAGAAGCAGCATGGCTCAGTGGAAAGAGCCCGGGCTTTGGAGTCAGAGGTCATGGGTTCAAATTCCGGCTTCGCCAACTGTCAGCTGTGTGACTTTGGGCAAGTCACTTCACTTCTCTGTGCCTCAGTGACCTCATCTGGAAAATGGGGATTAAGACTGTGAGCCCCATGTGGGACAACCTGATCACCTTGTTACCTCCCTGGCGCTTAGAACGGTGCTTTGCACATAGTAAGCACTTAATAAATGCTATTATTATTATTATTATTATTATTATGAGCTTCCCAAAATAAGTAAAAGTCAAGAACTCATTTGCTCCCGTGGCTTCAACTACCATCTCCATGTGGATGATTCCCAAGTCTACATCTCCAGCGCTGATATCTCTCCTTCTCTGCAGTCACTCTGCACGGCATTGTCACTCCAATCCAATCTCTGTAGCCTCACATTTCCTCCTGCCTTCAGGACATCTCTGCATAGATGTCCCGCTGACACCTCAAACTTAACATGTCCAAACCCTGTCCTCCCCTTGACGTTCCCATCAGTGTCAACGGTACCACCATCCCTTCTGTCCCTGATTTGCTTGTTATCCACCCCAGTGCCTCGGACAGTGCCTGGCTCATAGTAAGCTCTTAACTAATACCACATACAGATACCCGGAGCCCGTAACTTTGGCGTTACCCTTGACTCCGCTCCGCCATTCAACCTATTTATTCAGTGTCACTAAATCCTGTCGGTTCAACCTTCACAACATTGCTGAAATCCACCCTTTCTTCTCCTTCCAAATTGTTACCGGGTTAATCCAAGCACTTATCCTATCCTGCCTTGATTACCATATCGGCCTCCTTGCTGACCTCCTTCCCTCCTGTCTCTCTCCACTCTGGTCCATACTTCACTCTGCTGCCCAGATGATTTTTTAAAAAAACGTTCAGTCCATGGTTCCCCGCTCCACAATGGTTGCCCATCCACCTCTGCATCAAGTAAAAACACGTTACTGTCAGCTTTAAAGCACTCAATTCTCCTCCTGCCTTACCTCACTGCTCTATTACTACAACCTGGCTTCCATATGTCACTCCTCTAATGCCAATCTATCCACCGTACCTCAGTTTCTTCTGTCTCATTGCCCACATTCTGCCTCTGGCCTGGATTGTCCTCCCTCTTCATGTCTGACAGACAATCACTCCCCCATCTTCAAAACCTCATTGAAGGCATATCTCCTCAAAGAGGCCTTCCCTGACTAAGGCCTCATTT
This sequence comes from Tachyglossus aculeatus, assembly GCF_015852505.1. Taxonomy (NCBI): domain Eukaryota; kingdom Metazoa; phylum Chordata; class Mammalia; order Monotremata; family Tachyglossidae; genus Tachyglossus; species Tachyglossus aculeatus. Next base: position 16,930,755 of record NC_052085.1, on the reverse strand, counting down.
CCTCTTCTTCCACTCCCTTCTGCATCATCCTTGCCCCTGGATTTTCTCCCTTTATTCATTCCTCTCTCAGCCCCTCAGAACTTATGGCCATATCTGTAATTCATTTATTTATATTAACATCTGTCTCTTCCTTTAGACTGTACACTGGTTCATTCATTCTTTCATTCAATCGTATTTATTGAGCGCTTACTGTGTGCAGAGCACTGTATTAAGCACTTGAGAAGTACAAGTTGGCAACATATAGAGACGGTCCCTACCCAACAGCGGGCCCACAGTCTAGAAGGTTGTGAGAGGGGATTTATCTACCAACTCTGTTACGCTGTATTCTCCCAAGCAGTTAGTACAGTGATCTGTACTATCACATTGCCAAGATCCGCCCTTTCCTCTCCATCCAAACCGCTACCCTGCTCATTCAAGCTCTCATCCTATCCCGTCTGGACTACTGCACCAGCCTTCTCTCTGATCTCCCATCCTCGTGTCTCTCTCCACTTCAATCCATACTTCATGCTGCTGCCCGGATTATCTTTGTCCAGAAACGCTCTGGACATATTACTCCCCTCCTCAAAAACCTCCAATGGCTACCGATCAATCTGCGCATCAGGCAGAAACACCTCACCCTGGGCTTCAAGGCTGTCCATCACCTCGCCCCCTCCTACCTCACCTCCCTTCTCTCCTTCTACTGCCCAGCCCGCACCCTCCGCTCCTCCACCACTAATCTCCTCACTGTACCTCGCTCTCGCCTGTCCCGCCATCGACCCCCGGCCCACGTCATCCCCCGGGCCTGGAATGCCCTCCCTCTGCCCATCCGCCAAGCTAGCTCTCTTCCTCCCTTCAAGGCCCTGCTGAGAGCTCACCTCCTCCAGGAGGCCTTCCCAGACTGAGCCCCTTCTTTCCTCTCCCCCTCGTCCCCCTCTCCATCCCCCCGTCTTACCTCCTTCCCTTCCCTGCAGCACCTGTATATATGTATATGTGGTTGTACATATTTATTACTCTATTTATTTATTTATTTATTTATTTTACTTGTACATTTCTATCCTACTTATTTTATTTTGTTGGTATGTTTGGTTCTGTTCTCTGTCTCCCCCTTTTAGACTGTGAGCCCACTGTTGGGTAGGGACTGTCTCTATGTGATGCCAATTTGTACTTCCCAAGCGCTTAGTACAGTGCTCTGCACATAGTAAGCGCTCAGTAAATACGATTGATTGATTGATTGATTGATTGATCTGCAGACAGTAAGCGGTCAATAAACGCAACTGATTGATTGACTGATTGATTGAGAAGAGACTCTGACCCTCAGCAGAGCCTCGAGTTAACGCTCTCAGTTAGGTGGTGGGCAGCAGAGGAAAACTCAGCAATGATACTGAGAAGAGCTTGCGAGAAATATCAGGAGAGAATCAGAAGAGATTTTTGTAATTCCCAAATTAGTGTTTCCTGAAGCAGGGAGGGATCCACAGAACTAAAGGCAGGCAAGGAGCTGAAGAGAATGACTTCTTGAAGAGAATGACTTCATGAGGAGAATGACTTAGAATGAGAAGTAATAGATTCACTAGATTTGGCAATAATGACCTTGGAGACAGCAGTCTCAGTTGAGTAAATAAGGTGGAAATTGGATTGGAATTGGAGGAAAGGAAGTGGAGGGAGCCCTAGGGAAACCATGTAGAGCATTTTGTTTTTGAATGGAGCTCAGACCGGAAAAGAGTAGGAGTATGACTTTGATCCAAATGCACCCTTTTGGAAGTAAGCCCATTCCATGGGCCTTTTCTGCTTACAGTACATATTGCACTGAGAATTTAAGTGATGCATCTGTCAGTACATCAAACACTATTTCTAGCTAATTCAATACCATTTAAGACACATTTACTCTATAGCCTTCTCTTACTCTGCAAGGAGGTGCTCTGTGCTATGATAAAACTAGTAGTAGCAATAGTAGCAATCAATCAATCATTTAAGCGCTTAGTACAGTGCTCTGCACACAGTAAGCGCTCAATAAATACAATTGAATGAATTCAATGGTATATATTAAGAAGGGAAGGTCGATAGGGGAAAGAAAGGGCTTAGTCGGGGTAAGCCTTTTAGAGGTGCAATTTTAGGAAGGTTTGTAAGGTAGGGAGAGTGTTGGTTTGTTGGATATGAAGGGGGACTCCCTAGGTCCAAGGGGTTGGTGGTGGGGAAAATGAGACTGAGGTTCAGAGAGTAGGTTGGAGTTAGAGGAACAGAGTGTTCGGGTTAGATTGAAGTAGGAGATCAGCAAGATTAAGTAGTGGGGGAGCTGATTTAGTGCTTTAACGCCAATGGTGAGGAATTTCTGTTTGATGTGTAGGTGATTGGACACCCATTAGAGGTTTTTGATGAGTGGAGAGATATGGACTGAATGTTGTTTTAGGAAAACGATACGGGCAGCATAATGAAGGATGTACTGGAGAAGGAAGAGACAGGATGCAGGGAGGTCAGCAAAGAGACTGATTTAGTATTGAAGGTAGAAAATGATGAATGCTTGAATCGCTGTCGTAGCAGTTTGGATGGAGCAGGAGAGGGATGCTGTCAAGGAAGAACTGACAGGATTCCGAGATGAGTCAAGAATAGTGCCACTTCTGGGATTGTGAGACAGGGGTCATGGTGTGCTGTCCACAGTGGTTGGAAACTCAGCGATTGATGGGTTGAGGAGGGAAGATGAGGAGTTCTGGTTTGGACTCTGCATTTGAGATGTTGGAAAGGATATCTTTGTAAAGATGTCATAAAGGAAGGAGGAAATGCTACACTGCAGAGAAGGGAAGCGGTAAGGGCTGGAGGTGTCGATTTGGGTATCGTTCACGTAGAGATGGTAATAATAATAATAATAACAGTATTTAAGCACTTATTATGTGTGAAGCACTGTTCTAAGCGCTGGGGGGATACAAGGTGATCAGGTTGTCCCCTGTGGGGCTCACAGTCTTCATCCCTATTTTACAGAGGAGGGAACTGAGGCCCAGAGAAGTGAAGTAACTTGCCCAAAGTCACACAGCCGATAAGTGGCGGAGCCGGGTTTAGAACCCACGACCTCTGACTCTCCAGCCTCGGCTCTTTCCACTGAGCCATGCTGCTTCTTTACTTGTTGTTCTCTCTGGTAGTTGAAGTCATGGAAGCTAATGAATTCTCTAGGGGAGTGTGTGTAGATGGAGACTATAAGAGGACCCAGAACGGAGCCTTAAGGCACCCCCAAAATTAGGTGGGAGACAAAAGAGGAACCTGCAAAACAGACTAAGGAATCCACCCCCCTCCACCTGCACATCCGGCCCTATCCCTTCGTACCTTATAAAAGCTCTTGCCTGCCTCCCTTCTTTCCTCCCTGTCCGCCATCTTCAACCATTCGCTCTCCAGTGGCTTCTTCCCACTGCTTTCAAACATGCTCAAGTCTCCCCATCCCCCCAAAAGCCCTCCCTTGACCCCACGGCTCCATCCACTCCTACATTCCTCTCCAAACTCCTTGAGTGAGTTGCCTATGCCTGCTGTCTCAAGTTCCTCTCCTCCAATTCTCTCCTTGACCTCCTCCACTCTGACTTCCATCCCCTTCACTCCACAGAAACCGCCCTCTCAAGGGTCACAAATGATGTCCTTCTTGCCAAATCAACGACCATTCTAATCCTCCTTGACCTCTCAGCTGCCCTCGACAATGCTGACCACTCCCTTCTCCTGGAAATATTTTCCAACCTTGGCTTCACTGGCACTGTCCTCTCCTGGTTCTCCTCCTATCGCTCCGGCTGCTCATTCTCAGTCTCTTTCTTGGGCTCCTGGAGATATCTGGGCATGTTCGAAAGCAATGGGGAAGGAGCCAAGGGAAAGTGAGCAGTTGAATATGGCTGTCAGGGAGGAAGTAGCAGTAGTGGCAGTCATCTTCCTCCCACCCCCTAACTATGGGAGTCCCTCAACACTCAGTTCTGGGTCCCTTTTAATTCTCCATCCACACCCACTTCCTTGAAGAGCTCATTCGCTCCCATGGCTTCAAATACCACCTCTGTGCAGATGGTTTCCAGTTCTCCATCTCCGGCCCTGTTGTCGCTCCCTCTCTGCAGTCTCACATTTCCTCCTGCCTTCAGGACATCTCTACTTGGACAGCCTGCCGACACCTCAAACTAAACGTGTCTAAAATTGAATCCAAGTCCTGTCCTCCCTCTGTCTTTCCCATCACTGTAGACAATACCAATATGCTCCCTGTCTCGCAAGCCTGTAACCTTGGCGTTATCTTAGACTCATCTCTCTCATTCCACCCACATATTCAATCTGTCATCAGATCGTGATGGTTCAACCTTCACAACATTGCTAAAATCTGCCCGTTCCTCTCTGTCCAAACTCTCATCCTGCCATGATTACTGCATCTGCCTCCTCCCTGATCTCTCCTACGTTCACACTGACCCAGCCTGTTTTCTCCCAAACAATGGCCCCTTCACCCTCAAGGACCCAAGGACAATTCAACCACCTCCCCAGGAAATGGCTGGCTTAAATAGTTATTGCTGTTTTTTACGTCAACTACAAGACTTAATCTTCACTGACCCCACCATGACCCTTCAATCCCCGCCTCCAGTCAGCCCGTCCCAGTCCTATTCTCCCACCTGGCCTCCCCCTCCCCCTCCGCCATCCATTGGGCCATCCCCACCTCTCATCCCCATCCCAACCTGTGTGCCCCTCCCCCTCACTGGCCCCCATCAACTCATTCTCATCCAACCCCTCCCCAGCCCTTGCACTGCCCCCTCCCCCCGAGCTCCCCCAACAGCCGGTGGGACCCCCATTCCATCATGGGAAGCTTCCTCTCATCCTTTGACCTGCTCTGACCCAGTCAATCCTCCTCCTCGCCATCTCTGAAACCGGGTTCTCCCCAAACAACACGGTCTCCCCTGTTGCTCTCTTCAGAGGGGGCCTCATCTTCTCCCACTCTCCCAGACTCACTGGGAAAGGGGGAGGTGTAGCCTTCTCTCTTGCATTCTAATGTTACTTTTGTACCATTCCACCTCCCCTATCCTTTTCTATCCCTTCCTTTGAAGCCTATATCATCCACATCTACCATCCAGTCTAGATTCTAGTCACGGTCATCTGTCGCCCCCCCCAGATCCCACCTCCAACTTCTTTAACCATTTTGATCCCTTTCTCACATTCCTTCTCTCTCCATGCTTTCACTGATCCTTGGGGACTTCAGTATCCACATATATGTCCCCGATGACCCTTCTGCTACCCTCTTCTGTCACTCCTCAGCTCCACTGACCTCCTCCTCCTCCGCCCCACCTCGCCCACTCTCCAACGTGGTTACACACTCAGTCCCATCATCTCTAGCCACTGCACAGTCTCTACCGTCACCAACTCTGAAATCCCTGTACCTGACCGTAACCTCCTCAGTTACCTTCTCTCCCATGCAACTCTTCCCCTTAAGTCTGTTCTCTTTCCCCACAGAGATCTCTGATTTTTTGACCCCAATTTTTTCAACTCATCATGCCCCACTTAACCTCCATACTCCAGCTTCCTTCCCTTGATGACCAAACAGATGCTCTCAACACCATCCTCTCTACCAAACTCAACTCACTCACTCCCCTGTCCCCTCGTCGGTTTCGTCCCACTAACCCAGAGCCACAGATCATCTCCATCTTAGCCACCATCTTAGCTCACCGTCAGCCCAGCTCCTTCCTGCCCAGCTTCTTGTGTTGTTTTTTTCTATGGAAGCCAAGCTAACAGTGCCACCTTCAGCTGCCTAGTTCACAGGTGGACCCTTATACTCAAAAGCCACATCTGATTCCGAGAAGAGATGTACGTAGCTTGTAAAGCCGTAAGTTCCTGATACCTGCTCTGGAGATTCATCTTGCTGATTCTTAAGTATTTCAAGTGGTATGTCCACCAAATTCTTTCATAGAGAGCACCAATGCTCAATAAATAATACATGGGAATAAGCTTCCCAGGGAAGTTGTGAAGTGGTTCAATCTCGTACCATTAACCCGCAACCCTGGATCACATCTGCAATTCACTTCCTCTGCTTCTGTACTTGAGCTGCAGAGCGCTGTTGGCGGAAATCCAGACATCCTTCTGACCTTGTCCACCTTAAATTCATTCTTACCTGCTTCAATTTGGCCCTCTCCTCTTCTAGACAACGGTGCTTCTCCTTCCTAATTCACTCCCATCCCCACTGCCCCCACCAGCTGTTCCAGACTTAACTCCCTCCTCAAGCCTCCTCTCCCCATACCTGTCATCTTTTTCCCTTAATGAGCTAGCCACATACTTCATCAACAAACGATATCAGCAGGCCTGATCTCCCTAAAATCTCCCCTGCATCTCTCCAATCCCCCAACACCTCCTCATCTTGTTCAGTTCTCCATTTATTCTCTGCAGTGTCTCATCTCAAGAAGAGATCTCTCACTCCCTCTCAAAATCTACCCCCTCCACCTTATTAAAGCGCTTGCTCCCTCCCATCTTTCCTCTTTGACTGTCACTTTCAACCATTCATTCATTCAGTCGTATTTATTGAGCGCTTACTGTGTGCAGAGCACTAAGCTCTAAGGAATTTCAGGACTAAGACTAAGTACTAAGTGCTTGGGAAGTACAAATAGGCAGCATTCGAGAAGCAACCTGGCCTAGGGGATAAAGCCCTGCTCTGAGAGTCAGAAGGAACCGTGTTCTAGTCTCAACTCCATCTGTCTGCTGTGTGACCTTGGGTAAGTCACTTCCCTTCTCTGGGCCTCAGTGACCTCATCTGTACAATGGGGGCTAAGATTGTGAGCCCCATGTGGGACGTGAATTGTGTCCAACCTGTTTCTCCCACAGTCCTTGGAACTTAAGTGTTTAACAAATATCATCATAAAAAAGGGCTTCTTCCCCACTGCTTTCAAACTTGTTTATATATCCCCTATCCCTAAAAAAACCCCTCCCTGGACCCCACAGCTCCCTTCAGTTATCACCCCATCTGCTTCTTATCTTTGCTCTCCAAACTCCTTGAGCAAGTTGTTTATGTCCACTTCCTCTCCTCCAGTTCTTTCCTGGATCCCCTCCAATCTGGTTTCTGCCCCCTTTACTCCACAGAAACAGCCCTCTCTTAGGTAACCCATGTTCTTCCCACCAAATCTGACGGCCTGTAGTCCATTCTGTTCCTTCTAAACCTCTCCACTGCCTTTGACACTGCAGACCACCCCCTTCTACTTGAAACTTTATCCAATCTTGGCTTCACTGGGATTGTCCACTCTTGATTCTCCTCCTATCTCTCTGATCCCTCCTCCTCAGTATTTTTTGCAGGCTCTGCTTCTGTCTCCCACCTTCTGACAGTGGGGGTTCATCATGACTCAGTTCTGGGTCCCCCTTCTATTCTCCATCCACACCCGCTCCCTCGGAGAACTCATTTGTCCTCGTGACTTCAACTATCATCTCTTTGCAGATTATTCCCCCGTCTATATCTCCAGTCCAGACCTCACTCTTTCTCTACCGTCCCACGTATCCTTCTGATTCAGGACAGCTCTACTTGGGTGTTTGGTCAATACCTCAAAACTCAACATGTTCCAAAACTGACCTCCTTATTTTCCCACACAAACCCTGTCTTCCCCAAGTCTTTCCCGTCACTGCAGACAATACCACTATCCTCCCTATCTCATAAGCATGTAACACTGGTGTTGTCCTCATTCATTCAGTTCATTGTCATATTTATTGAACACTTACTGTGTGCAGAGCAGTGTACTAAGTGCTTAGTACATTGCTTTTGTCCCCGACTCACCTCTCTATTATTCCACCCAATTTGGGCAGGGAATGTTTCTATTATATTGTTATTTTTCATTCTCTCAAGTACTTAGTACAGTGCTCTGCACACAGTAAGCACTCAATAAGTTTGATTGATTGACTGACATATTCAGTCTGTCACCAAATCCTGTCCGGTCTATCTTCACACTATTTTCTCTTCAACCAAACTGCTACCGTCCTGATCCTTCCATTTATCCTATCTCACCTTGAAAACTGCAATTTCCTCCTCGCTGATCTCCCTGCAAACTGGCTCTCCTTACTCCAGTCCATAGTTCACTCTGCTGCATGGATCATTTTTTTTTTTAATATTCATACCATGTCTCCCCATGCCTCAGGAACGTCCAGTGGTTACCCATCTACCTCCTTACCCACCAGAAACCCTTACCACTGGCTTTAAAGCACTACATCATGTCACCTCCTGTTACCTTACCTCACTGAAATCCTACTTCAGCCCAGCCTGTCCACTTCATTCCCCTGGTGCCATGCCTTGATCTCATCTATTCATTCATTCAATCATATTTATTGAGCACTTACTGTGTGCAGAGCACTGTACTAAGCACTTGGGAAGTACAAGTTGGCAGCATATAGAGACGGTCCCTCCCTGCCAAGCCCTTGCCCACGTCCTCCCCCTATCCCGGAGCTCTCTCCCCCTCCATCTAAGCAAGACCACCACTCTCTCCCTTTTCAAAGCATTATTAAGGTCACATCTCCAAGATGCCTTCCCCTATTAAGCCCTCTTTTCCCCTGGCTTCCTCTTCCTTCTGCGTCATCTATGCACTTGGATCTGTAACCTTGGACATTTGATATTTGCCTCACCCTCAACCCCACAGCACTTAAGTACATATCTTTAAATTATATACTATAAATGTTTTCTTTATGTTTCCGTCCGTCTCTCCTTTTAGACTGTAAGCTCATTTACTCTGTTAATGTATTTTGTTTTGTTGTCTTTCTCCCCCTTCTAGACTGTGAGCCTGCTGTTGGGTAGGGACCGTCTCTATATGTTGCCAACTTGTACTTCCCAAATGCTTAGTACAGTGTTCTGCACACAGTAAGCGCTCAATACATACGATTGCATGAATGAATGAATGAATCATGGGCAGGGAACATGGCTGCCGACTCTGTTGTATTGTACTTTCCCAAGCACTTATTATTATTAGAACTATTATTATAACTTTATTTGTTAAAGTGCTTACTATGTGTCATGCACTGTTCTAAGCACCGGGGTAGATACGAAATTAATCACTTGGGGCTCAGAGTCTAAGTAGGAGGGAAGAGGCTTTCCAAATCTCTGTGAATTTCTCTACGCATAGTAAGTGCTCAGTAAATACCATTGATGAGGATGACAACTGATGATGAAGAAGGGAGGGAGCAAATGTTTTCATAATATGAGATGGAATGGGATCAGAGGCTCAGGTGGAGGGGGTAGATTTCAAGAGGAGATGGGAGATGTCCTCTTGCAATACTGCTGTGAAAGATGGGAGAATTGATGAAAGAGCAGGAAGAAGGAGGGCCCGGAGAGGACCAGGGGAGATTTTAGGGAGATCACCCCTTATGGTTTCAATTTTCTCAATGAAGTACACGGCCACATCTTTAGTGACAGGAGATGAGGAAGGTGGGAGGACCGAGGGCTTGAGGAGGAAGTTAAATGTCTGAAACAAATGTCGAGGGCAGTGAGCAAGGGAGACAATAAGGACTGAGAAATAATGTTGCCCGGCAGAGGAGAGGGCAGAGTTGAAGCAGGTGAGGAACAATTTGACACGGATGATGGCAGCCCGTTATCTGGATTTCTGCCTGCAGCTGTCTGACGTTTGTGCACAGGAGCAAAGGAAGTGTACTATCGAGGTGAACTGGGGCCGTGGTTTAGTGGTATGAGATTGGTGAAGGGATAGGGGAGCAAGTGAGTTCAGAAGAGAGGGTGGGGTCGAGTGTGTTGATTTGTGGGTCAAGCGAAGGTACTTAGGGTTTGGATACCAAATGGGACATGATGACTTTAGAAAATGGGTGTTGGTCAAAAGATCAGAGATCTCTTTGGGGGGATAGGAAAGATATTTACAGGGAGGGGGTGTGTAGGAGAGAAGGCAGGTGAGGATGTCGTAGTCGGATAGAGGAATTTCAGAGTTGGCGAGGGCAGAGATGGCACGGTGACTAGAGTCACTAGTGATGAGTTCAGATGGGTGTCCAAGTTGGCGAGTGGGTGACGTGATGTGGAGCAGGAGGTCAGTGGAGTTGAGAAAGCAGGCGGCGGAAGGATTGTCGGAAACATCCACATGTATATTGAAGGCCCCAAGGATCAGGGCCTTCTTCGTAAACAAATACATAATCTCACTCTGCTTTGCCCTGCCTTGAAACATGACCTTATTGGAATGCATTGTTGGCTTTTTACATCATGTTTTAAACCATTACCCAAACATTAAAAGCAAGCTGAACGGTTCTAGCCACTATACTACTATCCCAATATCCATCTTCTAGCACCCAAAAGTCACAGTGCCCCTGGTTTAAAGTACTTCAGTGTACAAGATAAGTATTTACAGGAACTGATCCAAAATGCTTTTTTTCGAAAATTAAAATACATCTACCATTAAGACAAATCTCACAGACACTGTAATCAGGATACAAATGACATCATTCTTTTTTTTTTCTCTCTCAACTTAACAAGAAATATAACGGTCACTTCCAGAGGAAAATGTGTTTGTGGCTTCTAATCAGAATAAACGGGAATAATGTGAATGAAGTTTGTGAAAGAATTGAAAACGCAAGTTAAAAGGCAAATTATTGGATGATACAGCAGCCAGACATTAAACATTTTATTCCTAAGATTCTTTTTTCTTTCAGTAAAAGGGGAAGACCAGATAAAGCAGCAAGCATTGACCTTCTCATTGAAAAGAAAGTTGATTTTTTTATAAGGTCTATTAAACCTGAACAACTTCTTCATTTTCAAGGATATTTCGGAATTTCTTAAAGATGCTTATAGAAAAGTTCAAATATAGATCTTGTCGACAGTTTAATTGCTTAAATGAAGCCATTATTTGGTAGAGGTGAAAGGATTTTAATGGGAAAAAGGCAGGTGAACTAAAAGGAACAGAGCAGCTGGAGTTAAAAATTGATGTGGTACTTGGCGCCAGCCTAGATATCAAAAGTACTGGAATGAATTTCTCTCTCCATTGGTGACTCATGGAGACAGATGGTCTCAACACTCAGAACTACTCTCTGGAAGCTCATTAGGCACATTTGGGAGCAGGTATCATTAAGTAAATGGCAAATTACCATTTCAGCGCACTAGATTTGGACCACCGATCAAGGCCAGATACTTTCTGAACTGAGAAGAGCAGGAAAGCTCATAAAGAATATCAGGTCAAAAGTAGACACGAATGAGTTAGGAGAGCATTTTGCAGAGACAGTAATGTCATAGACAGAAAAGAAGGACTTTTCTAATCTATCAAAATCAGGAAATCGCTTAAGCAATCGTGGTGTGTAAAGGTGCACTCATAGATGAAAGGGAGGTAGCTGAAAAGCTAAAATGATTCTTGCGCGTAGACCTTTCCAAGGAAGATTTTTGGGAGGGTCAATCCATCGATTAATGGTATTTATTGAGTACTGACTATGTGCAGAGCACTGTACTAAGCACTTGGTACTTAGTACCACTGTGTACTCTGTACATTATACACTGTACATTATACTCTGTGTAATGTTTACTCTGTATTAGCTCTGTATATACTCTGTATAAGCACTCTGTCCATTATAACAGAATTAGCAGACACGTTCACTGTCCATAAAGAACTTACAGTCTAGAGGGAACGGAAGACATTAATATAAATAAATAAGTGATTTATAATATACCGTTTAAAGATGTATACAAGTGCTGTGGGCTGGGCAAATATCAAATGCCCAAGATCACAGATCCAAGGACGCAAATGATGCCGACGGGAGCATGAGCCAGAGAAAAGAGGGCTCAGTCAGGCAAGTCCTCTTGAAGGTGTTGTGACCTTAAGAATGCTTTGAAGGTGGGGAGAGTGGAAGTCCAGCACTTATGGAGAACCACTGTGGCTCAGTGGAAAGAGCACTGGCCTTGAAGTCAAAGGTCATGGGTTCAAATGTCGACTCCACCAATTGTCAGCTGCGTGACTTTGGGCAGTCACTTCTCTGTGCCTCAGTTACCTCATCTGTAAAATGGGGATGAAGACTGTGAGCCCCCCGTGGGACAACCTGATCACCTTGTAACCTCCCCAGTGGTGCTTTGCACATACTAAGTGCTTAATAAATACCAAAATTATTATTATTATTATTATTATTATTATTATATGGAGGGGGAGGGAGTTCCAGGCCATGGGGAGGATGTGGGAAAGGGGTCGACGGCGAGATAGATTAGATAGGGGCACAGTGAGTAAGTTGGAGCTAGAGAAGTGGAGTATGCGGGCTGGGCTACAGTGAGGTGAGATCAGTGACATGAAATGAGATGGGGCTAGCCAATTTGTACTTCTCAAGCGCTTAGTACAGTGCTCTTCAGTAAATATGATTGAAAGAATGAATGAATGAATGAGTGCTTTAAAAAATCAAGGGCAAGGAGTTTCTGTTTTACCTGGAGGTGAATGGGCAACCATTCTTGAGGCGTAGGGAGACATGGCCTGAATGTTTTCATTGACAAATGATCTGGGAAGCAGAGTAAAGTACGGGATTAGAGTTGGGAGAGACAAGGGGCATGGAGTTCAGTGGTGAGGCTGATTTAGTATTCAAGCCAAGATAGAATAAGTTTTTGGATCAGTGTTATAGTGTTGGATGGAAAGGAAAGGGCAGATTTTAACAATGTTGTGACAGTAGAGTCGACAGGATTTGGTGACGGATTGAATATGTGGGTGGATTGAGAGGACAGTGCCAAGGTTATGAGCTTCTGAGGTAGGGAGGATAGTGGTATTGTCCACAATGATAGAAAAGACAGGTGATGACAATTAGACCGTGAACCCACTGTTGGGTAGGGACTGTCTCTATAAGTTGCCAACTTGTACTTCCCAAGCGCTTAGTACAGTGCTCTGCACACAGTAAGCGCTCAATAAATACGATTGATTGCTTGATTGATTGACAGGATTTGTGTGAGAAGATGAGGAGTTCAGTTTTGGACGTATTTACTTTGAAATGTCGGTGGGACGTGCGAGATACCTCCATCCAAATTGTTGTCTTAGCAGAGAGAGGAGGGTAACTGAGTCAAATTAGAAAGGCGGGTATGATGCTTGACACCAAATTGATAAGCTAGATGTTCACATAGCAACCTGGCCTGGATGGCCTCCTGCTGAGCAGTGACTCAGAGAGGATGTGAAGTTGAACTGGAGGGTTGGCAGATTGTCACTGTAACTCCTAGCCTAAGGACACATAGGCTAGTGGAACTCATTTCGATGTCTTTTAAGGGGGTAGAATGTAAATTATATCGCACCAGGATGAGGGGGCACCTGTGCACTAAATTCAAAACCATGCACCAACAGAAATGAATGCCTTTTTTAACCAGGCACCCGATGAACACATGGAGTTGATTGCCTCAGTTGGAAAAAAAGTCTCAATAAATTCAAGTTGCCCTCAGCTTTCCCTTCCTCCATTATATCGTAAGCTTTGCAAAGGCAGCAACTGTGCCTTTTTCTTCTATTTTATGTTACCAAGCAGTTTGCCTACAGCAGGTACTCAGTAACATTGTTGGTCAGTTGAAAAGTGTGTGTTGTATTTGTTGAGTACTTACTTTGTGCAGAGTACTGTAACAGGCTCTGGGAAAAGACACCGGGCGATCATTCAGATATCATCCATGGGCTACTGGAGGTTTCCAATTTCAAAAAGAGAAGGGAGGGCCACAAAAATACAAGGGAGATAAGAAGCGGACAGAACATGGGTCTGGTAATCAGAGGGCCTAGATCCTAATTCCAGCTCCACCACTTGTCTGCTATGTTAACTGTGGGCAAGTCACAACTATTTTGTGCCTCAGTTTCACCTTTAAAATGGGGATTAAATGGGGATTAAATCCTATTCCCTCTTGTGTAGGCTGTGAGCCCTATATTGGACAGGGGCTAGGATTATTCCTTATCTTAGTTCTTAATACAACGCTTGATGCATAGTAAATGCTTAAAACCGCAAGAAAAGTAAAAATAAAGCCAAACTAATAGACTAGCAACAGTAGTCGAAGTAGTAGCAGGGCTAGCAGTAATAGTAGTAGTGTAGTAATAGTAATAATTGTATTTGTTAAGCCCTTACTGTGTGTAGAGCATTGCACTAAGCACTGGGAAAGAAATCACAGATGGGAATTAGGCACAGTCTCTCTACAGCAACAATAAGATGCATTTTTTGGCTGCGAACAATTAACCTGCAAGCAATTAACCCTCCTTAGGGAAACCCCACTCCTAACCTTAAGCCGTATCTTCCCCAAAAAGATGCTTTTCCAATTGTAAGCAAGATTAGAAACACTAAAAAGGTATCTAGCAAGGCCATGACTAAATGATAGCAAAAACATGTTTTAGGAAGGCCTCTGTAGCCTTGGGGTGTTCATGTCTTCAAATGGGAATCATTTTGGGCGTTACTGATGTATCCCCCAAACATCTATTTGTGGCTCAGTGGATAGAGCCCGGGCTTTGGAGTCAGAGGTCATGGGTTTTAGACTGTGAGCCCACTGTTGGGTAGGGACTGTCTCTATATGTTGCCAATTTGTACTTCCCAAGCGCTTAGTACAGTGCTCTGCACATAGTAAGCGCTCAATAAATACGATTGATGATGATGATGATGATGATGATGATGATGGGTTCAAATCCCGACTCTGCCAATTGTCAGCAAGTCACTTCACTTCTCTGGGCCTCAGTCACCTCATCTGTAAAATGTCCCCCGTGGGACAACCTGATCACCTTGTAACCCCCCGCCCCAGCGCTTAGAACAGTGTGTAATAAATGTTTTTATTATTATTATTATTATTATTATTATTATCTATTTCCTCTGAGTGTGTTTTGTCTCTCAAAGGTTTCCAAACAAAAGCCCATCAGATTCCTCTCCGGCCTTATTTTTTGACACTCTCACTCTACAAAGATAATGTGGAAGGGACCAAACAGAATGGCGCAGAAACATTGACCGCCTGACTTTCTGTTCAAATCTCCAAAAGCAAGTTCTCAGTCAGGAGCAGAAGAGATCCAGTGCCCCAGTGGATGAAACCAGAGCGGAGTAGGACCCCTGAAGCTGAAGGCTCGTAGTAGCGGCAGGTGGCTTCAGGCCTAGAAATGTCACGGCCTTCTGGTGGAGAAGGCAGGTTAAGGGTGAGTCTGGAAAAGCAGGATAAAGAGAGGTGAATTCATTCATTCAATCATATTTATTGAGCGCTTACTGTGTGCAGAGCACTGTACTAAGTGCTTGGAAAGTACAATCTAGTAATAGAGACAGTCCCTTCCCACACCAGGCTTACAGTCCAGAAGGGGGAAAACAGACTTCAAAACAAGTAAACGGGCACCAATCATTCATTCAGTCGTATTTATTGAGCGCTTACTGTGTGCAGAGCACTGTACTAAGTGCTTGGAAAGTACAATTTAGTAATAGAGACAATCCCTTCCCACACCAGGCTTGCAGTCCAGAAGGGGGAAAACAGACTTCAAAACAAGTAAACGGGCACCAATCATTCATTCAGTCGTATTTATTGAGCACTTACTGTGTGCAGAGCACTGTACTAAACACTTGGGAAGTCCAAGTTGGCAACATATAGAGACGGTCCCTACCCAACAACGGGCTCACAGTCTAGAAGGGGGCGACAGCCAACAAAACAAAACATGTGGACAGGTGTCACGTCATCAAAATAAATAGAAATAAAGCTAGATGCACATTAACAAAATAAATCTATCATCAATATTAATAAATAGTACAGTAGATATATACACATCAAAATAAGTAAACAGGTATCAATATAAATAAATAGAATTATATAATTTTAAAAATTAAAAAATATTCCAGGAGCCATAGGACTTTCAAAACTACCACGGCATTGTGACATCATACATGTATGTGAATAATAATAATAATAATAATAATAATGACATTTATTAAGTACTTACTTTGTGCAAAGCACTGTTCTACTGTTCTAAGCACAGGTTATCCCACGGGGGCTCACAGTCTTAATCCCCATTTTCAGGTGAGGTAACTGAGGCACAGAGAAGTTAAGTGACTTACCCAAAGTCACACAGCTGACAATTGGCGGAGCTGGGATTTGAACTCATGACCTCTGACTCCAAAGCCCGTGCTCTTTCCACTGAGCCACACTGCTTCTCTGTGAATGACTCCAAGGAATCTGGGCAAGAGACAGGGAAACAGCAGCAGGAGTATAACATTCCGCGATTTACTCCCACTTCAAGGCATTGTGTGTTCCTGGGATTTTAGCTACATCATTCCCTTTCTTTGAGCACTTCCTAATGTGCAGAGCAATGCACTTTTTCTTTTCAATGATGTTGGTTCCCTCATCTGTAAAATAATAATAATAATAATGGCATTTATTAAGCGCTTACTATGTGCAAAGCACTGTTCTAAGCACTGGGGAGGTTACAAGGTGATGAGGTTGTCCCACGGGGGGCTCACAGTCTTCATGCCCATTTTACAGATGAGGGAACTGAGGCCCAGAGAAGTGAAGCGACTTGCCCAAAGTCACACAGCTGACAAGTGGCAGAGCCGAGATTTGAACCCCTGATCTCTGACTCCAAAGCCCATTCTCTTTACACTGAGCCACGCTGCTTCCGGGATTAAGATTGTGAGCCCCTTGTGGGACAGGGACTGTGTCCAACCTGATTATTTTGTATCTACCCCAGCGCTTAGTACAGTGCCTGGCGCATAGCAAGTGCTTAACAAATACAATAGTTATTATTTTTATTATTACTATTATTATTACTGTGAGTCAGGCAATGTACTAAGGCCTGGGGTAATAATAATAATAATAATGGCATTTATTAAGCGCTTACTATGTGCAAAGCACTGTTCTAAGCGCTGGGGAGGTTACAAGGTGATCAGGTTGTCCCATGGGGGGCTCACAGTCTAATCCCCATTTAACAGATGAGGTAACTGAGGCCCAGAGAAGTGAAGTCACTTGCTCAAAGTCAGTCAGCTGACAGTTGGTGGAACCGGAATTTGAACCCATGACCTCTGACTCCAAAGCCCATGCTCTTTCCACTGAGCCACTCTGCTTCTCAGATCTGTATCGTGTTGTGATGATTCAGGGTAATAATAATAATTTTGGTACCTGTTAGGCAGATACAAAATAATCAGGTTGGACACAATCCATGTTCCATGTGGAGTTCATAGTCTTAATCCCCATTTTACAGATGAGGATACTGATGCCCAGAGAAGTTAAGTGACTTATCCAAGGTCACACAGCAGACAAGTGGCAGAACCGGATTTAGAATCCAAGTCCCAGGCCTTTGCTCTTTCCACTAGGCTACACTGCTTCCCTTCACTAAGAAGCATACCGTAAAAATGGATGACCCAGTCATTTACTTTTTTTAATGTTAATTGTCAAGTGCTTGGCTCAGTGGAAAGAGCACGGGCTTTGGAGTCAGAGGTCATGGGATCGAATTCCGGCTCTGCCACGTCTGCTGTGTGACCTTGGGCAAGTCACTTAACTTCTCTGAGCCTCATTTACCTCATCTGTAAAATGGGGATTACGACTGTGAGCCCCACGTGGGGCAACCTGATCACCTTGTATCCCCCTCCAGCGCTTAGAACAGTGCTTTGCACATAGTAAGCGCTTAACAAATGCCATCATTATTATCATTATCATTATTATTATTATTATTACTATTTCCTGGCACTGTACTAAATGCTGGGTTAAGTACAAGCTAATCAGGTTGGACACAGTCCATGTCCAATATTCATTCAGTCAGTCAGTCGTATTTATTGAGCGCTTACTGTGTGCAGAGCACTGTACTAAGCGCTTGGGAAGTCCAAGTCAGCAACATATAGAGACGGTTCCGACCCAACAACGGGCTCACGGTCTAGAAGGGGGAGACAGACAACAAAACAAAACATGTAGACGGGTGTCAAAATCGTCAGAACAAATAGAATTATAGCTATATGCACATCATTAACAAAATAAATAGAGTAATAAATCTGTACAAATATGTACAAGTGCTGTGGGGAGGGGAAGGAGGTAGGACGGGGGGATGGAGAGGAGGAGAGGAAAAAGGGGGCTCAGTCTGGGATGCCCTCCTGGAGGAGGTGAGCTCTCAGTCTAGGGTCTGCCTTTGACCATTGAGAATCACATCATTTTTTGATTCAACAACCCCCAGGGGAGCAAGGCCAGTCCACCTGTGAGCCACGGGTGCATTGGGATGGGAGACATTCTCGGAAATGGAAAATGGGATGATCAAATGTCACCAAAATGGCACCACCCAGCAATGGATCCAGCCAGACTTCACCTTGGAAGCCCTGCCTCCCTTTCACCCCAAGCTCAGAATGAAAATCAGTCAATGAATAGTATTTTTTCAGCGCTTACTATGTGCAGAGTACTGCAGTAAGCTCTGGGGACAGTACAATACAACAGAATTAGCTGATACATTCCCTGCCAACATGGGACTCACAGTCTAAATCCACATTTTACAGATGAGGTAACTGAGGCACAGAGAAGTTAAGCGACTTGCCCAAGGTCACACAGCAGACAGGTGGCAGGGTCAGGATTAGGACCCACATCCTGATTCCCAGGCCAATGGTTTTTCAT